>NC_090922.1:554305707-554608737 GCF_040938575.1 Ambystoma mexicanum
AGTCTACTGGCTTTCTCAACGTGGAGGGTGAGCCCAATTACCTCTATCTGGTGATTGACCTAACCTTGACCCTCTGAGGAACGTTTTTGTTTCTTAAAAAGACAAGCTACAAATGTATCTGTACCCTGAACTCACATAGGCCCTAAACATGCGTGGAAATAAAGGCATCAGTGATGGCATTTGAACAAAATGTACACTATTCCGGTTGCAGTTACATGCCGTTAAAACTCTTGACTGGGTTAAACAATAAATGCGCAGGAAAAGGGGCCAGCAGGTGCAAACACGACTTTAGAAGTACAGTTTAGCATTCCATCGCTAGTCGTGCAGTTACTACATGTGTGTGGGATAGGATGTGTCAAAAAGGGCATGGATGAAAAGTGAAAAGATGCTGTCGCACAAATGTAGATGTATCAGATGGCAGTTGCTTATAGTGCAACATGACACTTGCCTCTTGTCTTTCCACTAAAATGCATGTCCCCTTTAGTCTCACGTGATCCGGGTTCTCGCTTATCTATCTGAAAGTGTTATGTGCACCCATTGCTCCCTCCCAACAAATGCTGACTATTATTATCTCTCCTCTACAGATTACAATCCCAGGAAAGGACTCCGATTATATGGTAACGCAAATGCTCATTGTACATCTGATAAATTGTATAAACTGCATGCTTCCTTATAAACATTTGGGGGCTTCATCATAAGGGTGGCTGATACCGAATATCGCATGTTTTACTGCTCTGCCATATTATGATATTTGTTTAAATGCATGTTTCAAAAAAGTGCCTGCTTGGACAAAGAGATAATTCCTCCAGAAAAGAAAACTGGACAGTAAAATTGCTGGTGGAATTAGGGCATTCATTAATTCTGCCAGTCCCCAGTGGAGTCAAATGGGACTCCATGATGGGGAGTGCCAATACCGGCAACCTGGCAGAAATATCATGATTACTGTTGGAGGTAACAGAGCCAACCAACTCAAAATGAGGTGCTGTTTTTGCTGTGGTGGGAGCAGATGATAGAATTCTCTTTACCGCATCACTGTATTGACATGATTGTGAGATGGAAGGTTGCAGAAATGGAGCCAGCACATCAGGGGGAGTTCTTTGTGCACCTCATCTACCTCCCCATAACATTAAAGCAGTTGCAGGCATGCATGCTTGATGGAGCAAGTGGCAGATAGGAGCATTGGTAATACTCTCCCCATTTTGTGTCTTCTAGTGGCACCATTTTCGCCACCCTCATCCAGCTTAGGGAAACACAGAGGACTGGAAAGTGGGGCTGATGATATCCAGGTGGTTTCCCCTGGGCCTTTGAGGTGGGAGTAGTCCATTTATTTTGGCAGCCATAAATATTTGCACCCTTCTCTACCGATTGTCAGGTGCCATTTTACAGTGCACATAATCTGCCTGCCGTACACAATCATGTCAGGAAGAGCCTCTCATCTCTAATGAATTTAACAGACCTAAGTCTTAACAAGCACAGTTTTTGTTATACTATATTGTCACCTGAAAGCTCTGGCTGGGCAGCTTGGGAATACTTTAGCAAAACTAAAATGAAAATGACAGCCTGAATCTTTTCAATTAATCATAACTTCTGGCATTGCTCGAGGCAACCTTACTCACCATTAAGTTTCAGACTACTATGCCATTACAAAAGGAAACATACTACATACAAATAAGTCTTGGTCTCACCCCAAAAGCAGCAGTCTAGCCCGAACTGCTAGGGTGCTTCCCTTCTTCACAAGATCACAAGCAACCCTAGACATGTTTCGGCCGCATCTGTCATTGCAGGGAAGGTGTAGCTTAGCACCCTAGGAAGGGGAAGCTTGGAATCCATGTCTTTGCATACCCATGTGGCAGGGACCAAGCCTGATTTGTATTTGACCTTTCCAATTCTGTTATATCATGGAAGGATGAACATTGGTGGTCTAGAGGGCTGCCCAAAGCAATCTCACAGAATATGATTCCGTCAATACTTTCCAGCCATCACACTTTTATTTTGCTAAACGCACTCCGATTGGGAAGGTTATGCCCAGACATGGCTGCTGAGCGTCATATGCCTAGAGTCACATGCTACATTTCTTGGATGATGCTGAATTAGGCTAAAACATGCCTGGGGTTGCTTGTCGTCTTGTGTATAAGAGATGTGACCTGGCAGTTCAGGCCGGACTGCCCCTTTGGGGTGGGGCTAATCCTGGTTTGCAAATTATCTTTCCTCTTCTAAAATGGCCTGGTAGACAGAAAAAAGCTGGTCTGGAGGGTAAACCAGAACAACTCCAGGGATTGGGATTAATTCAAAATCTACCAACCATCATTCGTTTCTTTGTCTAAAGCAACCTGGGGATACACCAGGCCCCTAAAGCGGGCCTATAGTGAACCTATAGTACACAGTATGCACAGCAGACAAGCCCATTTGGTGTGACCAAGTGACGCTTAAGTACTTACAAAAATGCGTCTCTGAGATTTAGTATTCAACTTAATATGGAGTGTGGCAGAAAAACCTCAATCAAATCTCTCCAACCTAAAAACCTGTCTCCCACCTTTCTGCAGGCCAGTTACAACCAGAGAGCATTTTCATCAATGCCCTAGTATGCGCAACACAACACAGCACATTAGGTTAGTAACACATATGTTGTTTTTGCTTGAGAATGTGTTATTCTTATTTACAATCACAGCCCTTTAACACTGATACAAAACTATATATATTTTTTTTAATCCTCTCTATTTCCATTGTATGCTCACCTGTTGAGATTAATCCCCATTAATGGGTGCTATTTTAGTAATGTATGTGAACGTGTTCATTGATGAATCTCATGCTTTTCACTGGCAACAATGGCAATAATCCCATCCAAGTGAACCCAACTACACGTCTAAAAGAGATAATCAGATCAACATTGGTATCTTCAAATGAAGAAGTGTGCATATGTAAACTAGAGGGTACATTTAGACAACAGCTTGTTCCACGTGTACTGATTTCTTATATTAACCCAAAGAGTCACACACATTTATGTAATGCCCCTGATTGCCTTATAGTGTCGGGAATTTGGTCCATTCTAGATCCGTTGTCAAAATATCTGGAGTTGTTTCTAACAAATACATTGTGGAAATGCAATATTGTTTGCAAGACAGCCCTGATATGATAAGGTTAGTAGCAGGGCTATAAGTAAATACTAAAGACATGATTCTGATTACTCTTGACATTGTGGCATTACATATTAAGGCTCACTAAGTAGAGTCTTTAAAGATCATTGCTGAAGTGCCCCCATAAGTATGATCCAAAAGACGCCTTGAAATCATTCCTATTCTGGTTGGCATGGTGAGGAAACGTTGTACATTTCGATAGCTGGTTTTACCACAAATTAAAGGCGTGAAATGGAGAGCCCTACTGATCCACAACCTAGTGCACATAATGTTATTCATGATGTTAAAAATCACTTCAGAAATAATAATACAATGTACAAAGATGACGTGGTTTTCATTTTGACAGGGAAGAGAAGAGAAGGGTTGCATTTTTGGAATAGGTTAACTATCAAAATCTAGAGTTTAAATGTACGGACACCTAAGGTAGAAATAGGCCAAATGTGTTGGTCTTGACTATTTACAAGATAGATGGTGTTTTGAGTGTTAAACCATAAAACACATCCACTAACAAAAAATCACTCTTGAATTCCGTGGCATAGACAGGGCTTGGCATAAGGGGTAAAAGGCAGCAGGATTGTTCGGGGTCCAACCTGCAATTCTGTGCAGAGCTGAGCTGTGCTTGCCAGTGTTCATGACAGCTGATGGGGTACCTTATTTGCTTTGAAGACTTCCATATGTATTGCACATTATTCCTAAAAACATCCCACACGCCTGTCTCAACAAAAGACTGCAAGTTTATAGCAGAGTGTGTCTACGTCTTGGAAGTAGTACAACTCGTAGGTAAGGTGTCGAATACGATGTGAGAAAAAAATCAAGTAATCTTTTTTTTTCGGGTTCTAGCAGACATGCATAAATACACAGTACAAGAGTGAAAAAATGACACGTATGAATGATGCCAGGGCTTACAGAACTTGATTTGGTAGTTCAGCATATTGTTATGAAACACACATTTGAATGAAGTAGTTGGGTGAGAAAAGTGGGCAGTGGTTTGTCAGAAATATTAGCTTTTATTTGTCACTCTCAGCAGTTATTTTACATTAAAGGGGAAGTTCTCTCAGAAATGGTATGAGCTCAACGTATTGGCCATATATTTCTATGAGCAGATCAATCGATGGGAAAACATTTTCCAATTTATCTTACCTTCTTTTTTTGCACATTTACACATGCAAAACTCATGACTGGGAAGCCACCATCTTGTCCTAATGTCATCAGATGATCGATCCATTGCAATAAGTTCAAGTGGCCCTGCAGCAGAAATTCGTAAGATCCGCCCATTAATCTGACAGTGACATATCAAAACGATGTGCTCCACCTCTTGTCATGATGTTGGTGTACAGCGTAGCCAAACGTACCTTGTCATCACCAATGTCATCTCGTAACCTAACGCAAATCACAGAAGATCAACCCACACATACCCTGCATAAAATGTGATTTTCTTTACAGTAAACCACAACGTACCTTTCAATAAAATACAGTTAGTCTTGATTTTTGAATATCGTTACATTTATAAATGGTGTTTAAAAATATAATACAAGGAATCTTTTAACACTTTAGAATCAGGTTGTTCGCTACAATGCACATTTCTGATGTTTACTACACATTTCAAATTTTATCTAAGCCTTTTGATTGCGTTCACTAATGCAAACTTCAATTGTGAACTCCAAATTATGTGCTCTACAAATCCAATGCACTTTTCTTCCATCTTAAATGTTTCAGCGAAGCACATGCTGTTCCGTTATTACGAAAAACGTACTTCTTTCTGGGCCAAATTACAAACTGTACCATCCAGAAGTATTCAGAAAAGTAATGCAGGCATATTACTTTGTATCACTGTCAGCAAAAATGGACAAATTTGAGCCTGACGATTGTCCCAGAATACAGTTATTATTCCTCCAATACTGATGGTTATCATCCAATTCTGATAAAAGAATCCATCCACAGGAAGATTGTATCCATGGCACACACACTTCAGTATGATGTAGCTAGAAAGGCAAAAATATATATCAGTACCCAATTGAAATAATACATTTTCCAAAGAAAAACGTATTAATTATAAATTACTTTTTTGTTTTAATTCACGTATCCTAAGTACACTCTTTGTTTGCGTTTACTTTAATGTCAATGTGGGACATCATTAATCGTGAAGCATACCATTTCTGAATTATTATGTCACATTTAACTTACATTAATGACAGATTTTCCATTCTCTCAATGTATAGTTAAATATTTTCTCCCCACAAAGCTTTTATGAATAGAAGCTGAACTTGAAGACGTTCTAGTTAATTCTAGTGAATCTTATATTTTTTTTTGTGGTTACACGCCACATTGTGACCTTCAAAATGTTTGTACGAGGAATTCAGGGATAAATAACAAAGAGATGCTGTATTTCACGTTGCCAAAGTAAGGTTTTGTTTTTGGGAATAAATGCTACAAAAAATATGAATATGATCTTACAGTTTCTATTGCAAGCTCTGCCGTCAAAATAAGCTAATGTTTCAACTATTCAAAAGACGAAAATATTTGCCTAAATATTAAGGGGTTAATTCATAGAATTCGGCGCACAAGTGGCGCACGCGGCTGGCGCACAGTGCGCGTGTGCGGCAGTCTGCATCAGCCGCGTGTGCCAAAAACCATTTCAGTGCACAGCGTATACATGGATTTTAACATCCAAAATCAGCCGTGGCTCAGAGTGGCTCAGCGACCCTGCAGCAGCACCAGTTACGCCCCCAAACCAGCCCTGTGTTTGCCATGAACAGCGCACAAATCCAGTACATGGTGCAAAGGCCAGTGGACCAACATAAAGCCCCCCAACCACGAAAACACATGGCAAAATCCAGCGCACCCCTCAAAATACACGTACCCCACTCGCGCTAGCGAAATTGCACGTAAAACTCCCCACACACTCCTCAGAATACACGTACCCCTATTGCGCTAGTGAAAACGTGTGTAAAACTACACCCTGTGATGTGGGCAGCCAGTGGGGCAGGCACTGGGGTGATGGGCTGCCTGTGGGGAATATGGAGGATGGATGGGCTGCATGCGTGTATTTCTGGGGGTGCGCGGGGAGTTTCACACGCGATTTCACTGGTCGAGCGGGGTACGTGTATTCCCAGGGGTGCACAGGGAGTTTCATGCGCAATTTCGCTGGTCGTGCGGGGTACGTATATTCCGAGGGGTGCGCAGGGAGTTTCACACGCGATTTCGCTGGTCGAGCGGGGTATGTGTATTCCGAGGGGTGCACGGGGAGTTTCACACACGATTTCGCTGGTAGAGCGGGGTATGTGTATTATGAGGGGTGCATGGGGAGTTTCACACGCGGTTACGCTGGTCGAGCAGGGTACGTGTATTCTGAGGGGTGCGCAGGGAGCTTCACACATGAATTGGCCTCCCCACCCCAGGCCCTGCAGGCAGCCCACACCACAGGCCCTGCAGGCAGCCCACACCACAGGGGACTACCCTGCACCCCTGGCCATGCCCCACAAGCAGCCCATCCACCCTGGCCATGCCCTGCAGGTAACCCATCCACCCTGGGCATGCCCCCCAGACAGCCCACATGTCACCATGCACTAGTGACCACTGTCTCATGTCCCCTTGCACCCCCACCCCCCCAGCAGTGACAGGCACCTGCCAGCAGGCCCCGACTCATGTCCCCCTGGACCCTCACCCACCCAGCAGTGACGGGCACCTGCCAACAGGCCCCTACTCATGTCCCCCGAACACATCATCATGATCCACAATCATGGGCCTTATGGTTACCCAAATCCCACCGCACCCCACCCCTGTCCAAAGACCCAACCAAGTATTCCATCCACCCCACATTGAAATGCCCATTACATGACACAACCCAAATGCCAAGTATGTACATCAACACATGTCCGTCACACACACACAATGGGTGCTATTGAATGTGAAAACCCACATCATGACATGCATGAAACCAATGAGAGAATACCACACATTGAAGTATGAAACAAAAATGTATTGAACACAAAATTAAGGGAATTAAATGAAAACACACAATAATGGAAATAAGAAATAAAATGCAGCATGTCCCAAAATGAATAAAAAATATGAAATCAGAATGCAAATAAATCTAAATGAAAATGTGTCCAAAGTCTCCGTCCAACAAACCAAATCCAAAGGGAAAGAAATAAGTAAAATCCATTGCTCCATGGTGAAATAAAAAAATAATGATGATAAATCCACTGTTCAACTATATACAAATAACAAATCCAGGGTCCATGAGCCCAAATATTGAAATGAAACCTACAAAAAAGACTACCTAATAAAGAACTATCTACAAAAAGGTGGGGCATAGTCCAAGTGCCCCAAATGAAAAAAAAACATAAATGAAACCTAACACTAACTAACTATATTTAATGACGGCAAGCAAGTCCACGGCTCACTTGTCGATTTCCAGGGGCAGGGCATCATCGAACTCCTGTTCTATGTCCTGGAGGCGGGCCTGTTCCATGGCCCCGAGGTTTTGCAGGGATAACGCCATTTCCACCTCCAACTACCTGCGAATTGCCTCGAGGCACTCGGCCCACCTCAGCGCCCTCCGCATGGAGTTCTCCACCCTGACCATAGTGAGCCGTGCCTCTTCTGCCCGCTGCCGCTCCGCATCTATGTGCTGGCCCAACCGCTGCCACACGGAAGACACTCCCAATCCAGGGTCCTTCTGCCCTCCAGGCCGATGCCTGCCCCTCTGATGTTGATGGCCCTGAGCCATCATCGCTCCCACCATGAGCCTGCTGCTGCTGTGCCTGTGCCCTGCCTCTTGATGCCTGCACATTCTCCTCCTGCTGGGGTGCAGTTGTTGGTGTGACCATCCCTGCTGGACCTCCGACTCCCGACTGTGGCAGGGATGTGTCCTCCACCTGCCTGGCCGCTGGGCCAGAGGCAGCTCCACAGGGTACCCAGGTGATACATGGGCCAGAAAATGGCACGGAGGACGACTGGCACATAGGGGGTTCAGTTGAGGAGGGGGTCGGAAGAAGGTCCAGCAGACGGAGCAATCCAGCACTGGCGACCCGTCCTAGTAGGTCGACGCGGTCAAAGAGGCATCCGAGATGACATGCAGTGTCTTCACGAAAACACTGCAGGTCATCTTGCATGCTCCGTTGACGCAACACCATCCCAGACAGGACAGGCTTAACCCTGTCCCGGATTGCCACGTCTGCAGGGAGAGGAAGGCCAGTTGTTGTGCGCTCATCCCCTCCCTGAGAACGGGTCTGGATGTAGACATCCCTGATGGTGCGGGATGATGCAGTCACAGGTTCGGGGACAGGATTAACCACAGGCACCTCCGCAGCGGCCTGTGCTTCCTCCTGTCCCTGCCCCTGGACTGCACCACCAGCACCAGTGGAATCCCCCCTCCAGACCCCGTGTGTGTCCCTTCCACAGCTCCTCCTCAACCAAACCCCCCACCAACCTGGATGACTCTGTGCCATCTTCCTCCATCAGACCCTGTGGGGTCTCAGCTGCCCCTTCTGCTGCCGAGGAGTCCACCTCCGACCTCCGCCTCTTGGACCTACCCTTGGCAGCTGCGCCCATGGACGCGGCACCTGACTCCTCACTCCCCGACGAGATGACAACATGGGAGGAGGGCTGGGTCTTGCATCTCCGGCTGGCGGTGCGATCCCTGCCACTTTGCTCCGCAGCACCGTCTCCGCCCTCTTCATCAGTTGACGCTGCAGACAGGGAGAGATAGAACATAGGCATCAGGGCACTGTACAATGGTCTGATACACACATGACAGTTGTACATGAATGGCAGTGTCAAA
This sequence comes from Ambystoma mexicanum, assembly GCF_040938575.1. NCBI lineage: Eukaryota > Metazoa > Chordata > Amphibia > Caudata > Ambystomatidae > Ambystoma > Ambystoma mexicanum. The sequence continues at coordinate 554,314,627 of NC_090922.1, forward strand.
CTTTACACATGGCATCACACTCCTCAACACAAATGTCATTTCAACTGGTTCTAGGCTAAAGGTTAGAAAACAAAAGGCTCTAATGCCTTTTTTTCGACACCAAAAGGACTGAAAAAAAGGGTCACATTTTTTTTTTCATTTGTTTTTTTAAAGGGGTTCCCCCAAATCCCTGTTTTCTCGTTTAAAAAAACTTTTTTTCAAATACCAAACAAAATAAATAAATAAATAAATAAAATTCGACCCTTTTATTTTCGATTCTTTTGGTTTCGATCAAAAGAGCATTCGACCCTTTTGATTCGAAACTTTGACCGGACACCATTTCAACTCACACACACGAGCAAATAAACAGGAATTTTGCACCAGGCCGCACCATCCATAAACAGACAACAGCATGAGCAGCCGAATGTGAGCCTGACGTCACATGCAACATGGGGAGTGCAGAACACATGCACACACGCCACAAGACAGACATGCATCTGTACATCCCCACCACCTATTGCACTGATAACATCGCCATCCATGTCACATCTGGCAATCAGCCTCCTACATGTCAGTGTCACATGCATCCATGGTGTATCACAGTTGCACACTTGTCAAATACACACACGTGCAAATGTACATAGTGCAGATACATGCAGGTGGAAGCAGCATCCATGTATGACACCACAGCCATGCCACAGTACACACACAGAAATTTAAAAATGTGTGCACCCACACCTGCATTTGGCCAGCATGCTTACCAACACATACACCATCGATGTGTCTCACACATGAGAGGACTCACATGCGGCAGGCTCATGTCCCTGTACATACACATCCATACATGGCCCTACATAGACATATGTGCAACCTGCACACTCCTGCCACACCTCAACATGCACTGCATCCAATCAGTACGCATGTACACTTACCGCTCGACTCCAGACGGGCCTGCCTCTCAAGGACCTGGAGGTGGAGTGCTGGGTGTATATGTTCCAGGACCCTCATCTGGTTGTTGGTTAGGCGGACCCGGAACCCCTCAGCATCCGCTGCCTTCAAGTGCCGCTGGGCCTTGTTGAGGGTCCTAGACCTGAAGTCCTCCCAGCGCTTCCGGACTTGTTGAATGTCGCGGACTGCCACCCCCTCCACGTTGTTGGCAGTCATGATGTCCATCCAGATCCTCTTCTGTCCTTCATTGTCGGTGCGCAAACTTCCAAAGAGGGCATCATACTGCCCCAGGACTTGCTCCACCAGGATACCAACTTCATTGGCACTGGAGCTGGTAGCTCTCTGCCTCTCTGCTGGGGGGTTGCCACCGGTGCCAGATGGTGTTGTGTCCGACATGGCAACCCCCGAGGCAGGTGTGGGCGGGCAACTGGGTCCTGGGGCTGGGCTGTGGAGCGATGGTATCCCAGTCTGGAGTCTTCTGTTCCAGCAGGGGTGGTCACAGCAACTGCACCCCTGCAGATGACTGACATGCAGGCACCAAACAGCAGGACACGTGGGCAGCAAGCAGGCAGCAGCAGATGGCAGGTGGGAGCGTGCTCAGGGCTCTGGGGGGCAGGAAAATGGCCTTCTGAACAGGAGCGTGGTCTTCCGTGTGTTGTTGCATGGCCAGCTTGATACGGAGTGATTTGGCATGTGAAAAAACTCACGTCAGCATGTCATTCGAGGAAAGGCCCTTAGCGCATAGGCGCGTCTGTGACGCTTCGCGCGCAGGTGTTTCCCTGTGATGGGTGCATAGTGATTCAGCACGTGAAAAAACAGCATGTCTGTGTGTTAATGCGTGTAATTTGAGGAAAGGCTCTTGGCACGTAAGTGCATCTGTGACGTTACGCATGCAGGTGTTGCTCTATGCACGGGTTAAAGGTGAGCGCGGGCCAGCAAAACACTGTACGTGCTGTCCGTGGAGAGCGACGCGTGTGTTTACTCTGCTGAAATCACACACGATTATTTCACAGCATCTGAAGCCCGTACCTCTTCTTTTGGCGTGGTGTTGCCTAAGCGCACAAGCGCGTGTGTTTCTTTTTTTTTTCCACTCAAGGCAGACGGTGAGTCGCATACGCTTTTTTCCGACTGTGGTACCCCCTGTGCATGCGTACCATTTAGAGGTCATTGTAGCCCGCGTGTTCCATGCGTACGTGTTTTTTGTGTTCCTGGGTGCCACACCGTACTGCTGGAGGTAATATTCACGCACGTGGGCTACCGGGGTCACGTGCACAATTTTTTCTTTTTTTTTCTAATTTGGTGAGCATGATCTCATCTTAACTTTTGATTTTTCTTTTTTTTTCAGGGGGTGCCTAAGCATTGCGTGACCCGTCATTTCTTCCCAGGGGTCACAGCCAGCCTTGCAAGGGCACCTGGGTACCCATACCATCAAGTACCCTGCCCCCTTCTAGCCAATTTCCATCGGTGCAATGGTTGGGAGGCCACCAAAGGCTAAGGGTGGCAAAGTTGGCCATCCTCCAAGGGCTGGACGTGGTCGGGCACGTGGGCGCGGAGACCAGGTAGGACGGGGAGTCCAGGGTGGCCAAGTTGGCTACATGGGTGGAAGAGGCAGGGGTGCCCCTCTGGTACAGGATGCACAGCCATGTGCTGGTGCAGACATGCCATCACCCCCTGTGTTTCCTAGTGAGGCAGCTGTTGCATCTCAACCTGGCGCCCATATCACCCAACAGCAATCTACTTCTGCTGTCACAGGCCCACCGGTGGTGGTAGCTGCAGGTGCTCTGGGTCAGGCAGCGCATGTTTCGTTGTCTGAGGAGGACTCCCAGGACGATTTCCATCTTGTCCGGAAGGTGGGCTCATGTGCGTCCACTGTGGCTGTGGCACACATATCTGGTGCAGTACTGACATCTGCTGTCCCAAACAGCCAGGTGGTGGTAACTGCATGTGCAGATGCAGCCAACACTACCCCGGCAGTGACTCAGACCTGAGCAAGACCTCTGTCCTCATACCAACACCCACTGCATTGGTCCAGTCCACCAGCGCCACTGCCCCCACTGAACAGGGCCACATTGCCCCCTCAGGATCAGTACCATCGTCCAGAAGGAGGAAGCGTGCGCCTGCACAAGAGGCTGGGACCCCAGCCTCCGGCACGTCAAGGAAGAAGCCTTTCTGCAATCAGGAACTGGACGTCCTTGTGGGCCACGTGTCGGAACACCAATGTCATATGCTTGTGTGCCCACAGTGCAATACAACACATCACCAGCGTTGGGTCCACTGGCAGCGTGTTGCGAATGGTGTGACATCCTTGGGATTCCAGGTGCGCACAGCTCAGGACTGCTACAAGCACTGGAATGACCTCAAACGCAGTGCTAAGCAAAAGCGTGCCTCCAATTAATCCATGTCTCTGATGACTCGTGGTGGGCCACCATCAGAGGAGGATGAACTCACTCAGCAGGAGGAGATCGCTTCAGAGTTCATCCAGGAGGAACAAATCTGTGGAGTGGGAGAGAGGATGGACTACGATGCATCATCTGGTGAGTATTGATGCGTGCAACTCATTGACAAGTGTGTTTGGCATGTGTGACCCGACCAGCTGCAAATTGCCTTTTACCTATCCTCAATCTCCCTCTCCACCTGTGTTGTTCACCAGGTCTGAACTTTCGGCTTGAAATCACAAAGAGAACCTGGCAGCTCTTTACTACTGCAATATAATTTTTTTATATCAGTTCTGGTGCTATGCTGATGACAACCAACTCATTTCCTGGCTGCCCTAGATCACCTCTTGTCCCTCCCTAATTCCAGATAGCCTCATTGCAATTTGAATTTGGTGTACTACCAACAGTCTCTGTCTGATTGCCAGCAACACTGACATCCTCCTCGTTGATGCACCTTTTCCATCCTTTGCAATAAATCTCTGGCCAGCCCCACTTGGCCTCCCTCCTGCCTCCACCTGCAAGGCCATGAACATCTCGGTCACCTTTGACTCAACACATCCCTTTTACACACACATTTGTGATGTATCTTGGAATGGATTAACTCATTGCTCCACCACCTCAAGGTACTGTACCCTCCCTAACATTCTCCTACATGCTCACAGTCTGTCAAGCTCTGGTTCATTCAAGGTTGGGGTACTGTGACAGTCTCATTCAATAATCGACTGGCCTCCACCCTCCACCACTAATCCGGTACAGGGCTGCAAGACTTGTCCTTGGCCACAAGCCCTGAGATCCCATCATTGCAGCTATGCGACGCCTTCACTGGCTACTAGTGGATGCAAGGATGTTATTTCAGACCCTCTGCATTGTGCATAAGGTTTCTTTGGGTCAGGGTAGGAGATACCTTACACAATCCATCTACCAATTCATCCCCCCTTGAGTCCTTTCATCCTCTACCCCACACACCCTCAAGCTCAGTCGTGAAATATAATGAATGAGGTAGGAGCAGATCTGTGTGTACAGCTGGGAGTTCACTTTTGAAGTGCCAACTGCCCTCGTTGAATCTTGAGGAGAGCTATATCTGCCTCTGGTAGCACCTCAACACCTTCCTTCTTGCTCCTGCATTAGCCCCTCTTCTACCCAGCTGAACAGTTTCCTCTGTTGGCAGTGTGCCCCTGCACACACTCTGTCCATCAGATCAGGTACCTGCTCACCCTGCCTCCCTGCTGCACTGCCTACAGGCCTCCCATATCAATGGTTCCAGTGCTTGTCCCCATGCAGTCCAGCACTGTTTGACTGCACTCATCAGATTTGCCCTGTCCAAATCATCTTGCACTTGCCACTTGCTGGCTGCACTACCACTATTTGAATGGGCATTCTATCATTGAACTTCATTTGCCTTCTTTGGTCTGTTCTGTTTGGCACGTTCCCCTTCTCCCCCTTCCTGGGTCTTCAACCCTTTATCCATTCTCAATGCACTAGCGTGTTCTGTATGTCACTGTGCCCAGTTTGAAAGTTGTTTAGATTTTGTTTTCTCCCTTCTTCCCCTCCCTTTGCTTGTTTGCGCTCTGATCTACTTGTGTATGTGCGCAATCATGATGGTGCTGTGTGATGTTGACCTGACATGTATGTCACCATGTCCCTCCCATCACAGTTTTGAAATGCACTAGCGTAGATGCCTCCTATGACGCATGTACTGTGCATAGTTGATTGTTGTAGAGTACTCACATGAACATGCATGTTGCATGTATCATGGTGTGTTTGGTTACATTTCTAGCTCTGTCTCTCTGTGTAGTAACACATGCTTATGCTGAATCTTTGTTACCATCTCTCATATTTGGATTGCATGTATGCCCTCTAGAAGTTGTGTGGTGCTGGCGATGTGCAACATGCAATACATGTGTTGCATTCACATTTTGCACACATCCTTAACTGCTTTTGGAATGGCCCTGCGTTGCAATGCTACTGGATGCATGCTGTGGTTTGTTTTGCCTGTGACATGGCTGTTTCATTATTTGTGTGTCAATGTTGAGAACTTTATGTGTGTGGTATGTGGTACTGACATGCGTAATCTTGTTTTTCTATTTATGTTGCAGGTTATGACGCACTGGCGTCGGAGGATGAATATGTCATACCAGACACGGTGGTCAGTTCACATGACCCACCATGCACCAGTGGTGGCCGTGGGGTGGCAGCCCACGAGAACCCACAGGTGCTCCAGGTCATTGTGTCCGGAGCTGACTCTGAGTCAGCCTCTGATGTATCCTCTGACCACTATGTTGAGCTGGATCAGCATCATGACGTGTCATTGCCGGTAGGTGATCCTGTGTCGGATGGTCTTCTGTCTGTGACACCTGCAGTTGGGGGCCAGGAAGGGTTGGAATGTCCACCACTGGTGGTTACAGGTGCACAGTCACACTCAACACCAGTTGACCATGTTCATGGGGCATCAGGTCGACAGAGGGATGCAGTCCTGCAGCCACAGGCGTCTCCAACCCGTCAAGGACCACGTCTCCTTGGGCCCAATGGTTGTGGTGTCCGGCAACCCGTTGGCCGTGTGGTACCAGGGTCAACTGAGTGGGAGCGTTCCATGATTGCCATAATCCCTTTTCCATGGGCTCGCAAGGATGGCTTAGTGTAAGAGCATATCACACATGGCCATTGGGCCTCCGTCATATCTGTGGCCAGCCTGCAGTTCTACTTGTGTGTACACCCCTAGTGAGTATTCCAGATAGTTTTTCCTATGCATGTCAACAGTTCACTTTGGTGAGTATTAAGTTAAACTGACTGTACATTTCATCGTGTTGCTTGAGATGTTTGTTATGTATTGAATGTGTATGTTGATGCACTTCCAGCTGTAGCTGGTACCATGCACCCTTTGGCTGCATACTACACACTGATGGTGAGAGGGGTCCATGTGCTGAGAATGTTGAATTGGGTCAGTATTCCCACAGTGATTTTGATATGCCACATGAAGGCTGCACGCTGAGTTACCCCTGTCACCACGCATTTCCCAACCGCCCATTTCCTTGCTACCACCACTTTGGCCATTTCCCAGCCCTGGCTGGTGTTTGAATGTGACATCTGAGTTATGATTATGTTGTTTGTCATTTTAATTATCAGTTTGTGTCCTGGACATGATCCCCCCCTCCCACTTTTGCACTTGGCCCTTGTGACAATCCGGCCAATCAGGATGGTTCAGCCCGGCACCACTATCAAAAGGCCACTAAGGTGCCCCTTTCTAGACCTGTCCCCATGCCTTCTTAGTCACTTTAAGACTGCCCTGTCTCCCCTGCCCCTGTCAGTGTCCCTCTGTCTCCCCCCCTTCATCATCACATCCCCTACTCGCCTTACCGGCAGGTTTCCCGATGCCCCCTATGAGTGCTTTCTTTCACCATCTCCCCCATTGGTCATTTTGAGCTTGGCCCCCTCCTCCCTTCTCTCCTCCCACTCCCTCTCCACCCCCGTTTGGCCTCCTCCTTGTACTCTGGCTTTCATTTTCAACCACTAGCCCAATTGCCATTGACCATGGTGATACATAGGCTCTTGTTCTTTGCAGATATTTGCCCTTCTTCCTCAGTCCTTCCACGCCCCACCTTCACAATTTGCAATATTATTTTGACAGTTTATTTGATCATTAGTCCTTCCACCACTGATTACAGGTCATCTCTTCCCCCTTTCCCTTCTTTCTTTCTTCTCCGCCTCCCCAGCGCTATGTTGAATCTTTGGAGACCTACCCTAGTTTGTTACTTGTTTTGTTACTCTCCTCAACTCTCCCATCCTCTTCCATCACCCCCCTCCTCATGTGACTCCTGCACTGCGACTATTCCCATCAGGCATTGAAATGTTGATGCTAGTTATGTCATCCTACAATCCATCCCTAGGCTCTCCCTTATTGGTTTTGGCATTTATTATATGTACTTTGCTTTTCAAGTTCATTCTCACAATGTGGACTGTTTGGAGGACATGTAGGAATGTATTGTTCTTCTCCCTTATTCACACCCTCATTGATACAATTTGATGAGGTTTGTATGTTGTTCATTTCATCGATTTTAATGATTCGGTGATGGGTCACTGTCTGCCATTGCCGATGTGGTGTTCCTTTGTGCATGATATATTCTGCTGGTCAATGGCTGATGCAATGTGTTTATTTGTTTTGACGTGTTAGGGGATTGGTGAGGTTTGAGACACAGGTTCGTCCTTGGTAATATGTTCATATGTGCTGTGTACGGGACACTGGCATTCACTTCATTTCACAATCATGTATTCTAGACATGTTCATATGGACAAATACACTTAGACAACACTGCACCCAGAGACATTGCACCCAGATTGCTTTCTCATGCATGCTGTGTCATGACAATCCATGTTCACCTCCGAGTCATTATTCGTGGACATGCATGGAAGGGTAATATTTGTTTGTATGCTTATTTTGAACTGATGCAGAGTTGTTTTCACAAATGCAATGTACACTCACTGTGCTGTGCAGTGTGCAGTGTTTGATATGGCCATTTGTTATTGTCCGGTGTGCATTGCAAAAGGTATTCTGACTTTTGTTGCTTAAACAACTGGTGGCAGGCATTTGTGGCACCATTTTCTGGGTGTGAGATTTTGCTCACTCCATTCTTCCGATTCCAGGTGATGTATCATTGTCTGGTGACTACTTACATTTCTCACATGGCACTTCATGACTATTGTGTTATGTGTGGTGCATATGGTTGGATGTTTTCACGTTGCATGCCATGGTATAGTGTGGCAGTCAAGGTCGAGGAGTGTTGGGAAGGTTTGGGTGGCATACTAGTCTTTTCGTGCCCTGTTTAGCAAGGGGTGCAGGGGGGAATGCCTTGAATATGTTCTCTTTGGTCACATGGGATTGGCTGTGTTTAGGTATCTAGGGATGCACACAATGTGGCACTTCCGTGGACACATTCTCAGGGTGGCACGGTAGTGACAGTTAACTGTCTTTTCTCATCATCGATTGTGACCTGGTATGTGCCAGGCCTGTGTGCACTCTGCAGGAGTTGGAGTTTAGGTGAAAAATGTGGCCACAAACTGGGTACGGGCTGCCTCGCCACATGCCCTTTCCCCTCCCAGGCGCAGCGGCCGTACGTGTGGTTGAGGATGTGAGGGCACCACCATGTCCATCGGTACGCCATGCCGTATTGCATCGTTGTGCAGGACACATGCTGCCACAATGATCCTGCACACTACTGGGGGTGCATATAGTAGCTGGCCACTAGAGGGGTCAAGGGAGCGAAAGTGTGAGTTGAGCACTCTGAATGTGCGCTCCACTATGGCTCTAGTTGCAATATGGGCTGTGTTGTATATTACCTGGAGTGGTGTGGTGGGGTTCCGTATGGGCGTCATGTAGGTGCTCAGAAGGTAGGCACTGTCCCCTGGTAAGGTGATAATAGTTGTCATTAGTGGGGCTTTTGTATGTGTCTGTGTGTGACAAGTATGCATGTGGACAGGCATTTGTACTCACCTAGGAGCCATGTGTCGCCATGCTTCCCAGCTTCCAGGGCCCGGCTCAGGGCAGACATTCTGAATATGAAACTGTCATGGGTGGACCCAGGGAAGTTTGCATATACAGAGGTGATGATCCCCTTGGCATTGCATACCACCTGCACATTGATGGAATGCCAGTGCTTGCAGTTGCAGTAGATGTTCTCAGTGGCCCTAGGTGGACGTAGGGCCACTTGGGTGCAATCTATGGCACCAAGCACTTTGGGGAAGTGTGACACCCTGTAAAAGTCCAGGACCACGGATTGCCTTTCTGCGGGTGTTCTGGGCATGTATAGGGGCGCGCAGTCATGATTGCCAACACCTGGTGTAGGCAGCGTGACTGCGTGGCCTGTGAGACCCCCCCACTATGGCAGTTGTCAGCTGAAATGACCCAGTGGCCAAGAAATGCAGTACATTGAGAACCTTCTCCGAGGGGCTCAATGCTTTTGAGCACAGGGTGGGTGATGTGAGTTGATCCTCCCACTCCCTGACCAGCTCTAGGATGATATGAGGTGGAAACCTATACCTACCATAGACCTGGCCATCTGGCATCCCAAAAAGGCTGGTCCTGGGCAAAAAAATGCGGGGCCTGGCTATTCTCCTCCTCCTGCGGTGTCCCACGATCACTGCTGCGAGGAACGGGACATTCATCGTAGCTGTATATGTGTGTTTCTTGTTTGCGCGCACTTTTATACTGAGCGAGGGCGCTTCCGCCTGCTTTCGTGTGGTGAACCTAATTGTGCGTGTGTTTTGACGTGTGTGGGTTTTCCCTATTTGATTCCATGAATGCATGTAGGTCGCGTGCGTGTGGGCGTTCAGTGTAGTTCCCAGCGGTACTTCCCCTGTTATGCCCTTATTTTCACGCGTCTTTCCCCATTCCGCGTGTTCTGCCCCTTGCTCCGCCCCCTTTTTGATGTGTGCGCTGACGTTGTGCGCTTTCGCTGTGCGCATTGCGCACAGCGTTCAGGATGAGGAAATGGCACGTGTGCGGGTGTGCGCCACGCGCGTTTTTGGCGCACATCCCGGAATTTATACAGGCAGGTCCTTCCATTAATCGCACTGATTTCGGCGCACATTTATTCCATGAATTACCCCCTAAATATCAGCACAATGTTCATCAATGCTTGCTTGATTTTATTGTTAATTTGAACCCGCAAGACTACATGCAAATATGTGAGTGTTCATATGTTCATATCCTTTTTACGAGCCAACGCATTATAATTGTTCCCCAAAATAACATTTTAGAACAATCAATAACGTTCACTTTTTTTCAACCCAATTCAAACAGTGTCCTTCAGTTACAATGACAACTGTAGCCACCATTTGAAGAAAGTTTGGTGGAATAGTAGAATATCAACTAGTGTTCTCATGTACAAGTGCACATGCACGAGAAATGCTTGATGTCACTCTACAAATATAATTACTTTGCCATATGAGAAGGGTTATACAAGAAACAGGTATACAAGTATTTATTTATAAAGCAGAGCCCAACAATGTTTATGGTCTACGGGTGCACTGGTCCCACCACGCTCTAGACCTCTGCAGCAGCGGAAGGGTGGAGCAGCAACTGAAAAGGAGACCACACGGAAGTGTGTGCTAATGGTCGCCCTTTGCCATGGTCACTCTGTGCGGCTGACCAGTGTCATGTGGACATCCAGGTCCTGGTGACACTCTGCCTGCTGCTTGCTTGCGGCTTATAGTTTCCTTTTTTTTAGAACTTGTATGAGAAGCTTTGTCAGAGATTCAAAGAGTGTGTGCTGTGGCGCATCTGAAGGGGGGGCAAGAGAGGGGTTGGTGCTGCACTGTCCGCACCTTAAGTTACGCTATGGCTCAGTGGTGAGGCGTACCATGGTCAGTTAGAAAACAAGCATGTTGTACGTATTTCCTTATCTATGGTGTGGTCGGTGGCTTCCAGTTCAGCTCTTTATTGATGTGTCCTGATGGCTTCACCTCTGGTCATTTTGTCCTGGACAGTAGTGTTGTTGTCTTGAAGTTTATCATTAGCTGTCCAACGTGCATTGGGTGTGAAATGTACCATGACTATTTTCGAGGCATGCCCCCACAATCATTCAACACTGAATGTTTAGTAATATAAACAGTTTGTAATGTATAATCACCACCAACATCCAGGTGACAGGTGTGTTCATGTGTTTACGTAATGGCATTCTTCCTCTCAATGTAGATAACCTGCATCGAACACAGGGGAAAAATATCTAGGTTCTCACACCTAGGCACCAATATATGCTGATTATTGTGTTTATTCTCTGGCTGTTGGGTATCAGGGAAGAGGTTCCCATCGCAGATATAGACGGATGAATACAGAGTGATGAACAGATGAATTTACAGATGGAGGGATACATTTAAAAAACAGATGTTTACAGCCCAATATATAGAGGCATATATAAATATGCATAGAGGCAGAAGAACACATGCACATGAACATGGAAAGGTCAACATGTAGACACGGTCATGTATCAAGGTATATGGAATGACACTGAATGAATATGTAATATATATATATATATATATATATATATATATATATATATATATATATATATATTAGTTAATGAGATACATGGGATACACGATGCTGTTAGGCTCTACAAACCTTACAAATGTAGAGATGTGATGTATTGCAGTGATGATTAAGTTATGGTATTGACCTCCACATAGTACTTTTTACAAACACACATAACAAGCCCTAATACAGAGAACCAGATTGTGAATGGACTGAAGGTATAGTATTACACTTCGGCAGTGGACATACAGTAGTGGTCCACCGCTGACAGTCTAATGACATACAGTTACACATAAATTACAGGAGACTGCATTTAGCATTGCACGTATGCAATTACAGCACGGATAATTACAACGCGGATACGAGGCAGGGCAATATCTCATTTGCAGGCGCTATGACTATAATTGTAAGCACATAGAAATGTATTTATGTATAAATCGATTGAGCAAAGTAAAATTCAAAGAATATGAAGAGGACAAATGTAAATGAAAAATGCACTGTATTGTCATAAAAATGAATTGTGTCAAAACACGTAAATAGAAGCAACCTGCGTAAGATGTCCGACTAAGACAACAGGAGGAATTAGTCCCCTTTCTGTTTCTGATCCCGTGAAACACCAGGTATTTGAATGTGCACATTTGTATGAGCCAATTGTTCTGAACAAGCGGCGAGGTAGCCGCGAAACGCTTAAAAGCTGCCGAATTTTCGGGTGAAACACCATGAGAGGGCCACATTCTTATTTTTATTAGATTGCTGTGACGTTTCTACAAAGAGAAAAGAAAAGGAAGGATGCTTTAATAGATTGGTATCCTGATTGTCTATTAAGAATCACTATGGAGAGTGGTACTCATGGACTGGTGTAAAAATCAGAAGCAGGAAGAAATGTATATATATATATATATAAAACAGGGCCTGCGGTAGCGGCCCTGTAGTTATGGTTAAGTTGCTCAACCCATAGGAAGAGAACTGTTTGGGCAGCGTATAACTTTTACGACACAGGACGAATCCTCACAAAGCTTTGTAAAAAAGGTATATGGCTCTGTCAGATTGATTTTGAGAAGTTTGGTGAGGTTTCGTGCAGGGGAGCAAAATTATAGGGGGCACCAAAATGTGGAGACTTTTCCCATACACGCAATGGAAACTTTTTTTTCTCAGGCCTACAAGGCAAACCGATAGACAGATTTTCATCAAATGTCCAAAAGGATCAGCAGCTTGCTTCTGAAAGCGTGCTTTTGTAAATTTGGTGTAAATCCATCCAGTCGTTTTTTGAAATGACCTAAAGGTAGGTGAAGAGAAATTAGTTATATCTGGGTTCAGTCCGCGGACTCATTTCCCTGATTGATCAATTAAAAATGAGAGATGCGTCAGATTTTTGGAAATGGCCACCATGCTGAATTTGTGAAAATCGCAGTAAAAACATACAACATTTCACTTGTGAAACTAATGAAACAATCTAAGGTGAAGTGAGGGGTGATGAGGATGGAATTCGACATGGCCTTAAAAAGCCCAAAAAATGGGTGGCTTTCCAACTGCGATGTCCAGGACACGGGGCAGTGCTGAGATGTTCAGGGACATGTATGCTTATTTGTGCATTTCATGGTTGGTGAAAAGCTATGTTTGGATGGTTTATATCTTTGGTGCCACTCTATGAAACTGCATGAATTTATGGAATTTCATTCTCGACCTGACTCTGAATTGTCTGGGTCATGCCTAAGGACATGCGCCGGGCAATCTGGCCACTGACCATGAGCACAAGGGACAAGCAATGGGGTTAAAGTGGGCATGGCCACCAGGGACCAGCTATGTGGTAACGTTTTTGGGAAATTGGGATAGGTTTGAATGGGGAAATAATCTGCTCAGGGGGAAAGCTTGAAGTGCAGGGTGGGATTGCAGCAAATATGCATGAGGAGGATCAGATAGAACTTCAAAGCATGGTTTTGCAAATATGTCCTGTGTTTTATATTTTTTAAAAGTGTAAAATGTAAGTAGACAACACAGTGATATAACATTGATGTCTGGGCAATGGGCCTGGCCGTCAGCAAGGAGAAATGTGTTCTCTAATTTGCTTATTGGGGCAAGCAGCATGGACAAAGCGGTAGGTTTGAATGTGAAAATATATTCTGCTTGCGGTTACAGCCTAAAGAGGTGGACTAGATTACAACAAAATTGCTGGACGAGCATTAGCAAGGACCTGAAAGCATGATTTTGGAAATATGTCTTCTGTTTTATTTTTCAAAATGTAAAAATGTAAGTAGAAAAACTAGTGATATACATTTGGTGTCTGGGTAGTGGGCCTTGCCCTTGGCAAATGCAAATGTGTACTCTGATTTGCTTCTTAGGGACTGCAGCATGGCAGAAGCCTATGCCCCATGGATTTGGAGACTGGCCATTAGTTACATAATTAGGGTATAGTGGACACTGAGCTAGGATGCAGGGTAGGTGCAGTGAATAATAGGGGTGGTTTGGCTGTGGTCATAGTGGAGCCTTATACCGTAGGCAATTGAACAATGATTTCCATCCCTAGCATGAGCTGCTGATAACGACAGACATAAGTATGTGTTGAAAAAAATATGTTTCATAAAGGAAGTTTTTTGTTCTTTCATATATATGAAAAGAGGAATTATTAATAACTTATTTACAGTGATGTAACACCATGAGACATGTTGATTTATAAAAACCTATTAAATTGACAGAAAAGAACAGTGTTAAAGGTATGTTACTGTTAGGATGCATCCCACCCTTAGGACTCCTCTCCTCCAGTAGATAGCCAATGTCTTCCCACCTGGGCATCCGAAATGCAGATGCAAAAGATTTATAGAAGATTGTTGAGTGGCAGTTGGTGTGTGTAAACTTAATATGGTTGTAGGGTTATATGTACAGTTTCTGGAAGTGATTGGTGGATGGATGTGTGACTGTTTGAAAGCAGGCATTGAGGGAGTGTTACAAATATCAAATAAAAAGGGTAGAAGGGCTGCACTGTGTGATGGCGTGCACGTGCTATCCAGGTGTTTTAATGATCCATGGCCTGGAAAGGGGACTGTGGAGACTGTGGATAGTTATAAAGGATCATCGATTATGGTCCTTATTGTATTGTACAGAAAAGTATTTGGGACAGAACATAATTTCTTACCTTTTAAATATTTCTCTAGTATACACTTGTCAATTAGCACCCTGGCAGGGAGCCAGCCAATCAGGTGGATAGGAACTTGTGCTTAACTGCCTGTACAAGCCTGAATTCCATGCTGCCTGATGGATGGCTTCCTTTGCTGATGAGAGAAAGGTGGCTGAACCCTCTTTTTTGTGTGTGTGCTTGACTCGGGAGGGTAATAGGTACAGTAAAACAAGAATTGAGTCAAAGCTACCCTGACCAAGAGCGTGACATAGGGTCACCGAGGTTTGCAGTGGAGCTAGATCGCTGCTAGCTCAAATAGACAAAAAACACCTGAAGAGGTGATAGTAACAAAAACAGGGTTTTTTTGTTTTATTATTTTTATTTTTATTTTACACTAACAAAGAAAACGAAACCAAAATGTTTTGAAAGTATGCATGTTTGTGGGTTAGTATGCAAGGTGAAACAAACACAGTTTTTTACATATGTTGTTTTAAATGATAAGACATTTAGCCTTGTCGACACACTATTTTGTGTTTCTGGTTCGGTGTGAATGACTGGTGGCTGTGGCTGAAGAGATGGAACAGCGTGGATACACCAGGTACCGAACGGTCTTCAGGACAGTTTGATCAAGTCAGGTAAGTAGTGAGGTCCGTCGGCCTGTTGAGTTACAGGGGACTGGTTAGTGCAATGAAAGTGTCTGGAAGATTTAAAAACTGCAAAGGAAGGTGACCTACCATGTACAAGTTTAGTGAGCCTTGGTCAAGTACTTTTGAGTCCAGGCGCAGTCTGTAAAAATGTTGCTTTCGTTTTCTTTGTTAGTGTAAAAACGGTGGTGGCGCGAGTTATGGTTGCTTACCGTACCATAATTGGCGAATTTCGGGGGATTTCAGTTTAACTTGTAACCATAATGTCCCTTTAACAACGTTTTGCATTGAATTGCATAGGTTTTTATTAGTGCAACTTAACCATAAAATCCCTTTAACAAAGTGTCTTCAGGGAATATATATATATATATATATATATATATATATATATATATATATATATATATATATATATATATGTTCAGTGAAAAAACTTTGTTAAAGGGATATTATGGTTCCAAGTAAAACCGAAAAAACCCTGAAATTCGCCAGTTATGGTACGCTAAGCAACCATAACTCGCGCCACCACCGTGCACTGCTAAGACTAAAACCCACGACATCAAAGATGACATCACAAATGTCATTGATGACATCACTGATGACATCACATGTCTGTCTCCCTCTTTTTTCCTTTACTGACACATCTAGGCCACATGGTTTTCTTCAGTAACAGTCAGGAACTAAAAATTGTAAACGTACTATATTTGTAGACTTATCCTTCAAGTATGTTCTTACATTAATTCTCTTAGGGTCCACTCATATCATATGAAACATATACATAGGGGAAGACACAAGCTTGAAAGACAGCAATCCTTTCTGTGCATGAAAATAATCAGTAGAGTTATCAGCACTTTCTGATAGTTCTGTTGTTTTTTTATTACTATACTATACTTTCCCTGTATATGTTCATATTTGTATACATTGTACTCACACTACTTTCCTTAGGGTCCAGTCACATCATGTGATACATATACATAGGATAAATAGCATCTTTGCAACAGAGCAATCATTTATTAGCATACAAATAATCAGTTAGGTTATTAATTGTTTCTGCTACTACTTCTGCTTTTTTGCTTACTTCACTTTCCCTGTATATACACATAGGTGTATGCGTTATTGTGTCTTTGTGTTTTGTCTGTAATAATGCAATTATGTAATGTGTGGGTTTTATTAGCCACTTATTACATATTTCACAGTACATAAAACTCTAATAAGAAAACAGTTATCATTTCATTATTCAACATATCAACATTATGAATATTACACCTTCCTCATGTATGCTGCACACAATGCCTAGGTTTCTGCATGAGTAGCTTAGTATACTGGATAGAACTTCATAATAGAATGCTATTTATATCAATGCATTGCTTAATGCACTAATTAGCTCATGATATTTATTCCAATGGTCCTTGACACTTTTTTCTCGACATTATAATAAGAATCCCTTATACAGACATTTCATGAAAATTAAATTCATATGTGATGTCATCAGTGATGTCATCAATGATATTTGTGATGTCATCTTTGATGTCATGGGTTTTAGTCTTAGCAGTGCACGGTGGTGGAATTTCAGGGGTTTTTTGGTTTTACTTGGAACCATAACATCCCTTTAACAAAGTTTTTTCACTGAATTTCATAGGTTTTTAGTAGCGCAACTTAACCATAACGTCCCATTAACAAAGTTTTTTTACTGAATTTCATAGGTTTTTAGTAGCGCAACTTAACAATAATAACAATGACTTTATGTACAAGTAACATAGAACATATTGAACCCCCTCTACTGAATGTGATGTCCACAATCTCTTTTAATGTCCGCGGACATGTGCGGACAACAGCACCACCACCCAAAAAGTCTGGGGGGTATGTTTAATTGTTATATCATAACATATGAACATTTTACAAATTCACAAACCAGCACACATACACATTATATGCAGTAATAAATAAGAATTGTAACCCATATATATTACACACTAACCATTCATTTAAATACAATATGTTCTAAAATGGAATATACCAAAAGAAGAAAGATAGGCTTCCAACATGATTACCTCACAGAAACTCCACAACTAAGAGCAACAGCAGATCTACAGACCACTCAGAACACACCTTACCTGAAATTGTAAGTGTACTGCATTTTACTCATATATTTATGAACTTTCTGTATTCTTTTTTTTTTTTCTCACAGAAATGTCTAGTACTCTTTTGTGGCTAGAGGAGCATTTCCCACGTGAGGTCAGAAGATAGTGAACCTAATGGTAGACACTTTACTATATAAACCAATTAATAAATATTATTTTATATACATTTAACATATATATATTTTTTTGTACAGACCATACAAAAATTGAAAGTACTAAAGAAAAAGCAGTATTGGATAAGACGCTTCAGCACATAGAAGAAACAATGGACTTACTCTTGGCAAATTTTAATAATTTAAAACACTTTGTGGATGATCACTTCAAACAAACAACTACATACCATTGTCCCACATGTACCTGTCCCCCCTCACCATATCCTACTCAATCATCCCCAAACTCTCTCCATGAACCAAAACGTTTTGATGAGACTTCCATCCCTTCTTCACCTCATATAAATCCTATTGAAACCCCCAATTCTCCTGTTTTAGTTTCAGTTTCTGCCTCACCTTCTCTGGCATAAATTTAACATACATGTAAAATAAAGTAAAATTATTATATTGTGTCCCAATTCATTTCTTGTTTTTTTCTTTTTTAAAAGCAGTTGAGGTGTCCGCGGACAGCGCGGGTGTCCAGAATGTCCGTGAAGAATCGAAAATGGAGGTGTCCTAAGAACACTATATCTGTTCGTACTGTTCGCTAGCAAGTTGAAACTATTCTAAGAACACATGCAGTGTCCTGAAATGTTCGTAAAGAAACAAAATGGGATTGTCCTGAGGACGCTATGCCTGTCTGTATTGTTCGCAGGCAAGTTGAAACTGTGCTAAGAACACAGGCTGTGTCCTGAAATGTTCGTAAATAAACAAAATGGGGGTGTCCTGCACTATACCTGCCCTTACTGTTCGTAGACAGGTTGAAACTGTTCTAAGAACACATCAAGTGTCCTCGGATGTTCGTAAATAAACAAAATGGGGGTGTCATGTGTCATGTGGACGCTATGCCTGTCCGTATTGTTCGCAGGCAAGTTGAAACTGTTCTAAGAACACAGGCTGTGTCCTAAAATGTTCGTAAATAAACAAAATGGGGGTGTCCTGAGGACGCTATGCCTGTCCGTACTGTTCGTAGGCACGTTGAAACTGTTCTAAGAACACATCAAGTGTCCCGGGATGTTCGTAAATAAACAAAATGGGGGTGTCCTGAGGACGCTATGCCTGTTTGTATTGTTCGCAGGCAAGTTGAAACTGTTCTAAGAACAAACGCCTGTCGGTAACTGTTCGTTTCACTTGTGACGCACTTTTAATCACTTCAGGACCCGAACAGTGTCCGTAGAACACAGTTTCAGAGCATTTGGTGTCCTGCGGACACCCTCTCCCTTCGCAAACATGTTCGTGAACCTTTCATGTAACCACGCCCACGATCAGCGTATGTTCTGATTGTGAACACTGTTCCTGTCCCCAAACATTTCAAACTACATTTTCAAGTAATCTACAATATTTTTCAATAAAAACTCACCATAGAACAAGTCCCACATAGTAATCCGGAGTTTCTACATACTTTTTGTGACTTTTTGAACCCTTTTTTCTGCTCGATCTGTCCGCGGACAGCACGCATTTCCGCGAACTGTGCACAAGCACCCTTATAAAAGACCATGCCCTAGAGCTCATTCTCATTGTGTTTCTGGCTATCCTACAGAGCACAGCTAATTTTGCTGCCAATTTGCAGATTTTCAACTCCAAGTTGATGGCTTCCATGGCTCCACTCATGCCACCTGGTGCTGCATCTGCCTCAGCACCACCCCCGCCCCCTCCACCACCACCACCTCCCCAAGGGCCTGAAGAGGGGAACAGGAGTGAAGATTCACAGAAGGATGAAGAGGATGACAAGAATGAGGTAGTGGAAGTCCCTATTACCAGAACTAGGTGTGAGTCTTGGGTGTGGCGGTTATTTACCATTCGTGGTAATGGTCCTAAGGCGCGTGCGAACCACGTCACCTGCAACGAGTGCAAAATGGTACTCAGTCACGGGAGGCATGGTTCATACAGCTTTGGAGATATCCAAAATTGGATCAGTAGAATGGGATGACACTAACTAAATTTGAATACATATCACATTTTATTCAGTAAACTCATCACAAGGAAAATTCATCTTAATATCATAAAAATCGATAAAAGAACAGTCAATTCATACCATCAATCATAACCACATACAGGACTCATTCAGACATTCAAATATAAAAACACCCAAGTGTTTAGTACATTAATAAGCATTGAAAATATTGTTACACCAAATCTTTTCAGTTATCACATCAAACAGTAACCCAGTCCATAATATCAGGTGTTGTTGTGTATCTGAGGCCAAATTTTACCAGATATCTCTCACAGAAAAGCGTTGACACGTGTTTCGGTCGGAAGACCTTCATCAGGACGTAGGGCTTGGAGTAAATGCTCGGCCCTGTTCTTAACGTGTATGGGCCAGTAGTAAATCTAAAAAAGTAATGATAAAAACCATAGTGTCATCCTTATTTCTTAGAGTCAGTGACTAATAATGTCACAATGTGTTCAAATTCAATAAACACATAGGCCCCTATTCACCACCAAATTCCAATTTAAGGGAAGGTGAACGGGACAGCGGAAATTAATCCTCCACTGGCATCAGTGTGTATGCTGTACCTGTGGAACCAACAGAAACACCACTCAGCATTCTTGGAAAAACAGAAAACTCAGTGTGCATATCTATGGCCATACATAATATACATTAAAAATAGGGCTAAGACCACTTACAAGCCCCCATGGTGCAGCTTGGAGATCTTTAAAAGGATGCGACCACCAAAGGATCCCCCTAGGACCCGCGTAATGTTAGCCGGATCTTCCCAATGTCTGTTGGTCACTAGGCCATTCACAAGGCTACAAAAGAAACACACAATGACAACTGTGTGAGGATTTTTCACCTCATATAACAATTCCAGCATATATGTGGTGATTGAAAAACACACACGACCACTAAAGCCGTGTGTGCAAATGCATTCGCATTAGAAAATGTACACCTGTAAAACTAATCAGGCAACTCACAATCTCGCCATAACCAACTCCTCACCAAGTGAACACCCATAATGTGTAGACTATATGTATGACATATATAAAACCAGTGATACCGAAGGCACCTCTCACATGATGCCCACTACACCATGTACGCAGATATCGCAGGTGCTGCATTATAGAAAATTGTAATAAGTGTAACAAAATAAATTAAAAACACACGGAACGCTGCTAAATAATATGCGGCGCTCCTCAGAGCAATCCTAATGCCACACTAAAAAAACCTCTAGCGTGTCTCTGGGTCACGCTCTCACAGGGGGAACGCTTACCTTGAATGAAAACGTGCAGCCCCCTTCGTGGGAAAATTGCACAGCCGGTACTGTGTTCACTCACTCAACACCAACACAAACATAGCAAAAAGTAAATGCGGACTAAACATAGTCAAAGGACTATCTTTTAAAAGGTGCCGGAAACACCAAAAAAGGACTAACAACTAGAGCATTGGAATCAGCAGAAAACACAGTGTCTTAAAGTCACACGGCGAGACAGACACCCGTGCGTCGCTCATATAGAATAAAATAACATGAGCCGGAGCTTGGGACATGAATTAATGCGCGGCCATTCAAAAAACATACTGAGGGTGCCAGAGAGATGAATAAATGGAAGAAGTACCAAAAACACAATCGCTTGTCAAAAAAACACATATTAAGGGCCTTGAAATTAGACATGTTTAGCTTTACTCCCTGATTTCAGGAACTGGGTTCACGGGCCAGTATAACAATACGGACACACACAGCAATTTGCTTTATACATCGCAATGGAATTAGATACATCTGATAATCGTTACCAGGGTCTTTTGCAGATTATATGGGACAAACCCAGATGTTGTATACCGCCCTTTATAAATATAGACATAAAAATGCCAAAATATTATATCATTAAGCTTGAATGGACATATATCTACTACTGGCTTAATTGTATATTTATATATACATCATGTAGATAAATACTGTCTTGAAACTTGAGTCAACCAATAGTATGCATATAGATAGAAAACCAATTGTATAACAAGCAAAATTGGCCTAGGTTGTATATAACATAGTGGGTATGTAGCGATCACAGTAGTTCTTAACTACACAGTATCCCCATTGCTGTGTGTCCATTCTGACCCATCGTCTCATGTTCCAGATCAGTTTTTTGTAACCAAGTTGTTCCATTCTACTGAAACATTCAGAGGCCGATTCATGGAATAATTAGCGCGGCGCAAGTGGGCAAAAACGTGCGAATCGCAGTGGAATAGCGAAAATCGCAGTGCAATTGCGAAAATCGCACGAAAAGCAGCGCACGTCGATTCATGGAAGGCCGTGCGCGAGAAAACCAGCGGATGTGCGATAAAAAGTGCGCGGCGCACGTTGGCGCACAGGCCATCTAACAGCGTGCGCCAGGTCACTGCGAAAATCGCACAGGCCACAGCGAAAATCGCACATAGCGCGGCGCACGCAAAAAAAGTAGGCGGAACACGGGCGTAACACTCGGAATGGGGAACAACTTGCCAAAACGTGGGCGTCACGGGGGAAGTACAGGGCACAAGTGCGCGGAACGCCCACACGCTCGCCTACAACACGTATTCATGGAATAGAATAGGGGAAAAAAGCGCACGCTCAAACCAGCGCACAGGCACAAACACGACCGCCACAAGAAAGCAGGCGGTAGCGTCTCTGCGGCTGTAAGAAATGTGCGCCAAAAGCTGCGCCAACTAATTGCACCTATATACTGCCATGATGAATGTCCCATACTGTGGCCCTCCAGGAACAAAGACGTGCAAAGGGGTACCCACAAACACGGACACCCGCTGACAAAAAATACGTGTGCGTGTATACCGGGGTGCGCGGGAAGTCTAACACGCGATTTCAGCAGGGTACGTGCATCACAGGGGTTCGCGTGAAGTTTCACACGCGATCGGGTCTGGGGGAGCGGGCTACGTGTATTCCTGGGGTCCGCGGGAAGTTCCACACGCGATTAGCCTGGGCGCGTGTATTTCAGGGGTGCGGGGGAAGTTCCACACACGAACAGCCTGGGCGCGTGTATTTCAGGGGTGCGCGGGAAGTTCCACACGCGAACAGCCTAGGCGCGTGTATTTCAGGGGTGCGTGGGAAGTTCCACACGCGAACAGCCTGGGCGCGTGTATTTCAGGGGTGCGGGGGAAGTTCCACACGCGAACAGCCTGGGCGCGTGTATTTCAGGGGTGCGGGGGAAGTTCCACACGCGAACAGCCTAGGCGCGTGTATTTCAGGGGTGCGCGGGAAGTTCCACACGCGAATAGCCTGGGCGCGTGTATTTCAGGGGTGCGGGGGAAGTTCCACACGCGAACAGCCTGGGCGCGTGTATTGCAGGGGTGCGCGGGAAGTTCCACACGCGAACAGCCTAGGCGCGTGTATTTCAGGGGTGCGCGGGAAGTTCCACACGCGAACAGCCTGGGCGCGTGTATTTCAGGGGTGCGGGGGAAGTTCCACACGCGAACAGCCTGGGCGCGTGTATTTCAGGGGTGCGCGGGAAGTTCCACACGCGAACAGCCTAGGCGCGTGTATTTCAGGGGTGCGCGGGAAGTTCCACACGCGAACAGCCTGGGCGCGTGTATTTCAGGGGTGCGGGGGAAGTTCCACACGCGAACAGCCTGGGCGCGTGTATTTCAGGGGTGCGCGGGAAGTTCCACACGCGAACAGCCTAGGCGCGTGTATTTCAGGGGTGCGCGGGAAGTTCCACACGCGAACAGCCTAGGCGCGTGTATTTCAGGGGTGCGCGGGAAATAGGCGCGTGTATTTCAGGGGTGCGCGGGAAGTTCCACACGCGAACAGCCTAGGCGCGTGTATTTCAGGGTTGCGGGGGAAGTTCCACACGCGAACAGCCTGGGCGCTTGTATTTCAGGGGTGCGCGG
The DNA here is from genome assembly GCF_040938575.1 of Ambystoma mexicanum. NCBI lineage: Eukaryota > Metazoa > Chordata > Amphibia > Caudata > Ambystomatidae > Ambystoma > Ambystoma mexicanum. Next base: position 554,337,879 of record NC_090922.1, read on the forward strand.
GAAGTTCCACACGCGAACAGCCTGGCCGCGTGTATTACAGGGGTGCGCGGGAAGTTCCACACGCGAACAGCCTGGGCGCGTGTATTTCAGGGGTGCGGGGGAAGTTCCACACGCGAACAGCCTGGGCGCGTGTATTGCAGGGGTGCGCGGGAAGTTCCACACGCGAACAGCCTAGGCGCGTGTATTTCAGGGGTGCGGGGGAAGTTCCACACGCGAACAGCCTGGGCGCGTGTATTGCAGGGGTGCGCGGGAAGTTCCACACGTGAACAGCCTAGGCGCGTGTATTTCAGGGGTGCGCGGGAAGATCCACACGCGAACAGCCTGGGCGCGTGTATATCAGGGGTGCGCGGGAAGTTCCACACGCGAACAGCCTAGGCGCGTGTATATCAGGGGTGCGGGGGAAGTTCCACACGCGAACAGCCTGGGCGCGTGTATTGCAGGGGTGCGCGGGAAGTTCCACACGCGAACAGCCTGGGCGCGTGTATTTCAGGGGTGCGCGGGAAGTTCCACACAGCCTGGGCGCGTGTATTTCAGGGGTGCGCGGGAAGTTCCACATGTGATTTCACAGTGTGGGTCCTCCCAGGTGTACCCTGTACACCCTCCACGGCCCCTGCAGGCAGCCCACACCACAGGGGACTACCCTGCATCCCTGGTCATGTCCCGCAGGCAGCCCACCCACCATGGGCATGCCCCCCAGCAAAGGCACATGTCTCCTTGAACTAATGAACACCAACTCATGTCCCCTTGCACCCCCACCCCCCAGCACTGTGGGGCACCTGCCAGCAGGCCCCCACCCATGTCCAACTCATGTCTCCCACCACCCCCACACCCCAGCCACCAGGGGCACCCTCCACCAGGCCCCCACTCATGTCACCCACCACCCCCACCCCCCAGCAGTGCAGGGTCACCCTCCACCAGGCCCCCACTCATGTCTCCCACCACCCCCACCCCCCAGCACTGTGGGGCACCTGCCAGCAGGCCCCCACCCATGTCCAACTCATGTCTCCCACCACCCCCACCCCCCAGCACTGTGGGGCACCTGTCAGCAGGCCCCCACCCATGTCCAACTCATGTCTCCCACCCCCCCCCACACCCCAGCACTGTGGGGCACCTGCCAGCAGGCCCCCACCCATGTCCAACTCATGTCTCCCACCACCCCCACCCCCCAGCACTGTGGGGCACCTGCCAGCAGGCCCCCACCCATGTCCAACTCATGTCTCCCACCCCCCCCACACCCCAGCACTGTGGGGCACCTGCCAGCAGGCCCCCACCCATGTCCAACTCATGTCTCCCACCACCCCCACACCCCAGCCACCAGGGGCACCCTCCACCAGGCCCCCACTCATGTCACCCACCACCCCCACCCCCCAGCAGTGCAGGGTCACCCTCCACCAGGCCCCCACTCATGTCTCCCACCACCCCCACCCCCCAGCACTGTGGGGCACCTGCCAGCAGGCCCCCACCCATGTCCAACTCATGTCTCCCACCACCCCCACCCCCCAGCACTGTGGGGCACCTGTCAGCAGGCCCCCACCCATGTCCAACTCATGTCTCCCACCCCCCCCACATCCCAGCACTGTGGGGCACCTGCCAGCAGGCCCCCACCCATGTCCAACTCATGTCTCCCACCACCCCCACACCCCAGCCACCAGGGGCACCCTCCACCAGGCCCCCACTCATGTCACCCACCACCCCCACCCCCCAGCAGTGCAGGGTCACCCTCCACCAGGCCCCCACTCATGTCTCCCACCACCCCCACCCCCCAGTACTGTGGGGCACCTGCCAGCAGGCCCCCACCCATGTCCAATCCATGCCCCCCTGCACCTGGGTCCCAACATTCCCCAATCATGTCCGTAATGCCCATCCTCCCCTGCCAAAAGGCCCAACCAACTATCACATCCACCCACATATCAAAGGCAATTACATGTTACACCCCCAATGTAAATAATGCAATTTAACACATGTCTGTCACACACAATGGCTGCAAGTGAATGACAAAACACCCATGATGACATGCCTGAAAGCAATGAGATGATACGACACATTGAAGATTAAAAAAATAATATGTATTGAACAGCAAATAAGAAAAAACACAAAGCAAATCAAACAAAACAAGATGAATGTCCAAGAAAAAATTATGAAAAATTAAAATAAGCAAATCAAGAAGATCATCCTGGGTCCATGAGCCCTACCAAATTAAACCTAACTGACTACTAACTAAAAAGGGAACTATATACAAAAAAGTGGTGCATTGTCCAATCGCAACCAAAAAAAAATCAAAAAAACAAAGGAAACCTAACCCTAACTATACAACTATATACAAAGGCAGCGGGCTATTCGGACGGCTCACTGGTTGTTGTCATGGGCCAGGGCATCATCGAACTCCTGGTCAATGGCTTGGAGGCGGGCATGTTCCCTGGCCCCGAGGTCCCGCAGGGATAACGCAGTGTCCAGCTCTAACTCCCTGCGAAGACCCTCGAGGCACTCAGCCCGCCTCAGCGCCCTCCGCATGGAGTCCTCCGCCCTGACCATCGTGAGCCGTTCCTCCTCTGCCCGCTGCCGCTCCGCACCTATCCGCTGGCACAACCTCTCCCACACGGAAGCCACTCCCATTCCAGGGTTCTCCTGCCCTCCGGCCGATGCCTGCACCCCCGATGTTGATGGCCCCGAGCCATGATGCCTCCCACGTTGAGCCTGCTGCTGCCTCCGACGCAACTGCCTGTGCCAGCACGACGGCATCCAGGCTGATGGAAACCACCGACGCCGTCGTGCACATGCCCTGCCCGATGATGCCGTCACATCCTCCATCTGCTGGGGTCCAGTTGCTCTGGTGTCCACCCCTGCTGGATCTCTGACTCCCGACTGTGGCAGGGATGGGATCCCCACCGAGCTGGCTGCATTGGTCGGGGCAGGTCCACAGGGGGCCCTGGTGGCATCTGGGCTGGAAGACGGCAAGGAGAACGACTGGTGAATAGCCTGCACAGAGGAGGAGAGGGCCGCCACATTGGCCAACACATGCAGGAAACCCCCGAACATGGCCGATCCCAATTGGGCCACGTCGGCACGGTGCACTTCGTGATGACGTGCGTGCTCCTCCCGGGAAGCACGCACGGCATCACGAATCACAGCCGTGCGCAAAGCGACCCCAATCAGGACCTTCTCCGCACGGCCAGGGGTTCCCACGTCCGCAGGTGGAGGGGAGTCAGGTGACATGGACATCCCCTCTACCTGCGGACGGGCCTGGGACGGGGCATCCCTGCTGGTGCATGGTGGTGCACTCACAGGGTCAGGGACAGCGACATGCACAGGCCCCTCCACGGTGACCTGTGCTGCCTCCTACCCCTGGCCCTGGACTGCACCACTTGCACCAGCAGGGATGCCCCCACCAGGCCCCATGTGTGCCCCAGTGGCGGCCTCCTCCTCCTCTGTGCAAACCACCAACCTGGATGGCTCCTCACCGTCTCCCACCGTAGCAGGCCCCTGTGGGGGCTCACCCACCCCTTCCGCTGCAGCCGTGGGGGCATCCCCGCCGCCTTGCTCCACAGCGCCGTCTCCGCCCTCTTCTTCACTAGCCGCTGCGTAGAGGGAGACAAAGAAAACAAGCATCAGGGCACTGTACAATGGTCCCCTAGACAGGAAGCAATAGCAGATGAGCACCACTGTCAAAGTACACTTCCATCATGTCCCTCCACAACACATGGGTCAGTCCAGGCAAAACACACACAGTAACAGGCATGGTGCATGCCATGGACATTTCCATGCATGTCCAATGGACTCTTGAAACATTCAATGATATGTAACTCACATGCATCATGCCTCATGCCCATCACATGCACACACTTCACCTCAGTCACATCCATCTGGCCCCAAACACACCAAACACAGCGGATACAAGGGTAATTTGGCTGCTTTACTGAATCTCTGCATTGTCACACACATGTGTCATGCATCCATGGCATGCACAAGTCACAGACACGCAGGTCAGGCACACAGACATGGCTACCATATATGTACCTGGCATCAGCACCCATCCCTCACCCCCACCCATGTTCAGGTACAGAGACTGGCATGCTCTCATGTTCATAATCTGATTAAGGCTCCCCATGCGGCATTTCAACACATGCAACAACCATGTGCATCACACATCACTGGTCGCACATGCATTACCATGATGTCCCTGCACACATACATGCATACATGGGCTATGGCACACATACAGGCAAGTATCATAGAACCAGCACACCGCAACATGCCCTGTCTCACACAGTAATGCATGGACACTTACCGCTCAACTCCAGACGGGCCTCCCTCTCAAGGATCTGGGCGTGGAGCGCTGGGCGTACGCGTTCCAGGACCCTCATCTGGATGGTACTCATGCGGCCCCGGCCCCCCTCCACGAGGCGCCGGGCCTTCACAAGGGTCCTGGACCTCAAGTCCTCCCAGCGCTTCTTGATCTTCAGGACGTCGCGGGTTGCCACCCCCTCCGCGTTGATGGCAACCACACAGTCGGCCCAGATCCTCTGCCGTCCTTCCTTGCTGGCGCGGGACGATCCAAAGAGGGCATCATACTGCCCCAGGACATGCTCCACCAGGACACCAACTTCGGTGACAGTGAAGCTGGTGCCCCTCTGCCCCTCTGGCCTGGGGTTGCCACTGGTGCCAGATGTGGAAGTGCCCGACATGGCAACCCCAGAGGCAGGTGTGGGTGGGCAACTGGGTCCTGGGGCTGGGCTGTGGAGCGATGTAATACCAGTCGGGAGTCTTCAGTTCCAGCAGGGGTGGACACAGCAACTGGACCCCTGCAGATGGCTGATGTGCAGGCACCAAATGGCAGGGCACGGTGGCAGCAGGCAGGCAGGCAGGCAGGCAGCAGCAGATGGCACGTGGGAGGCTGCTCGGGGCACTGGGGGGCAGTAACTCGGCCTTCTGGGCAGGAGCGTGGGCTTCCGTGTGTTTTCGCGTGGCCAGCTTGATACGGAGTGATTTGGCACGTGAAAATCCTGCACGTCAGCGTGAAATCCGAGGAAAGGCCCTTAGCGCGTAAGCGCGTCAGCACGCATACGCGATTCTATTGGACCAGAGTCCCTCAGCGCATAAGCGCGTCTGTGACGTGACCCGCACGGATGTTCCCCACTCAGGACGTGATGACGGGGCACACGTGGAGATACTGCACGTCAGAGTGTCATCGCGTGTAATTGGACAAAAGTGCGCGTACACGCGATTGGCCTATGTACGTGTATTTAATGGGTGCGCGGCCACTTACACACGCAAGTACGTCAGCGAACCTGTATCACGTGGTGCGTGTGAATTTCCGCACGCTATTGGACTGGGAACAGGATTCCAGGGCTGCGCGGGTCACACGCTGTATCCCATGGTGCGTGTGAATTTCCACACGCTATTGGACTGTGAACAGGATTCCAGGGCTGCGCGGGTCACACGCTGTATCCCGTGGTGCGTGTGAATTTCCACACGCTATTGGACTGGGAACAGGATTCCAGGGCTGCGCGGGTCACACGCTCGCCTAGAACACGCGCTAAGCATAAATTGCAGACTTTAACAATAACAAGCTCAGACGCCAGGATGAACATACCGTTCCTAGCAGCAGTGGCAGTGGGCTACCAAAGGAGGAGGAGGAGGATAGTCAGGGCCAGAATATTCACACCCAGAACCAGCCTTTTCGGGATGCCTGATGACCAGGTGTATGGGAGGTACAGGTTTCCACCACACATCATACTGGACCTGGTGAGTGAGTGGGAGGATGACCTCACATCACCCACCCTGTGCTCCCAAGCACTCAGCCCCCTGGAGAAGGTCCTCAATGTACTGCACTTCTTAGCCACTGGATCATTTCAGCGGACAAGTGCCATAGTGGGTGGGGTGTCACAGGCCACACAGTCACGCTGCCTACACCAGGTCTTGAACATCATGACTGCACGCCCATCAGTCCGCAGGCACATATACCTGCCCAGAACACCTGCAGAAAGGCATGCTGCCGCCCTGGATTTTTACGCAGTGGCACGATTCCCCAAAGTGCTAGGTGCCATCGACTGCACCCATGTGGCTCTACGTCCCCCCAGGGCATCTGAGCACATCTATAGGAACCGCAAGCACTGGCATTCCATCAACGTGCAGGTAGCATGTAATGCCAAGGGAATCATCACCTCAGTATATGCCAACTATCCCGGCTCCACCCACGACAGCTTCATTTACCGAATGTCCACCCTAAGCCGGGACCTAGAAGCTGGGCGGCATGGCGATACATGGCTGCTTGGTGAGTATGTATGCCACTGCACATGCATGCATGTTGGATACTGAGCAAGGTCACAACCTCACCAATGATACCAATCCCCACCTCCACAGGGGACAGTGCCTACCCTCTCAGCCCCCACATGATGACGCCAATTCGGAACCCCACCACGCCACCCCAGGTAAGATTTAACACAGCCCACATTACAACCAGGGGCATAGTGGAGCGCACATTCGGAGTGCTGAAGTCACTCTTTCGCTCCCTTGACCGTTCTGGCGGGCAGCTGTTATACGCTCCCCCAGTAGTGTGCAGGATCATAGTGGCAGCATGTGTCCTGCACAACGTTGCAACACGCCGGGGCCTGGCCGTGGACATGGTGGTGGCCCCACATCCCCAACCACATGCACAGCCGCTGCGCATGGGAGGGGAAAGGGCACGGGGGAGGCAGCCCATACACAGCTAGTGGCTAATTACTTCACATAGAAATCACACCCCTGTGGAGTGCACACTGCCCTGCCACATTCCATCTGACAATCAATGATGACTCAACCTGACACTGATCCTGAATGTGTGGAGAATGAACCGGGAATTCCATGTCAGCCTGAGATTGTTCACCTGGAAGTGTCACAATGTGTGCATCCCTACCCACACAGACACCACCAATGCAGTTTTGTGAAGTCACACATTGAAGCAGCTAAAATGAATACCCACTTGCAAAATGCAACAAGAGGACAGTGCCATGTCAGCCAACCCAACCCCAGCACTGCCACACGACACACCGTGCCATGTCATGCTAATTGCAGGTAAACAAAGTAATCCCCACAACATGACATCACTCTCACTATGTACAGTGACACTATTAGAAACCTGCAACACCTGAAATGCTCACAGCAATGCCGGACCAACAACATACTTGAGCACGTAGTACCATTAACATGACATCAAAAATGTTACATATTAGTAGTCTCACCACCTGGAAATGCCTGCACTCCCACCACTACCAACTGTGCAGTGTTGGCGCCATGTAGAGTTGTAGGTGCACTGCTGCCAACATGGTCCCCATCGCCAGACTAGAGGTCCTTGTGTGGACTTGAGGAAGGGACCTGCAAATTGGGAGGTAGACACAGAAGAAGAGTTACACATCAATGCAACATGCAGTGTACAACACAACAGCAATATGCACTATGAATGTATACACAGTATTGACTACAGACTGGCCACACAGCTCATGGGAGTCCAACGTCACTGTGTAATTCACTGTCACTTGGGCACACCCTTTGCAAGCCCATGGAAACGGGAAGCAGGAGGGGTGTGTGTGACTCAAACCCAAGCATCTGAACCAAATACATTACAAGCCTGCATGTGCCCAGCCACAATGCAGCGTATGCCCACAGGAACCACGGAAGCCAACTGATCGGAGCCAACAGATCGGAGCCAACAGATCGGAGCCAACAGATCGTCCCAAAAAAATTGGGAATAAAATAAATCAAAATAAAAATAAAAATAAGAAACAATCAAAAATGGCCATTGATGGGCCCGGGGGGGTTGGGGAGGCCACCCAGGAGGTCCGAGGACAGGATGCACACCAGAACCCACCTGCGTGGATCCTGGGAAAATAAAACACCTCCATGGGCTCATGGCCCACACGGCTACCCTATTGTGGGAGTGTCACTGCTGTCGCTATTATCACCCTGTGCAGCTGCATCCGGAGGTGGTTGCACTATGGGAGGCAGCCCACGCAAGGCCCTAGTCTGCTCCTCCATGGCTGCAAGCATGCGGGTGTGGTAGGTCTGGTTCTGGAGGATGAGTGTGCGGAGGTCCCCATGCAACAACTCACGGGATGCCCGGACCTCCGCCCTCGTTGCCTGCATCTCAGCTGAGAGCGTACGGGTGAGACGCTCCAGCTGCTGTTCTGTCCTTTGGTGTGTTGAAGCCTCAAGCTCAACAAGAGTCGTCCTGAGGTGTAGGAGCTCCTGCCTCAGGGCTTCCCTCTGGCCCTGGGACTCAATGGAGATGGCCTCCTGCAGAGTCGCCAGTGCCGCCCGCCTGTCCCTGTTGGACGCCAACATGTCCTCCCTGTGTGACTGGCAGATGGAGTCGGTTGCCTGCTCTAGTCGCTCCATCAGCCTTTCTGGGGGGACAATGGAAGTGGCCACCCTATCCATGGCCTGAGCCATCATCTCGGATGATGCAGCCTGTTGGGTAGCCATACCGTAAATGGATTGCTCCCATGCGGTATTGCCGGGTGGCGTACGGCCACCACGTCGGCGGGCACCACACCTGTCTGGGGCAAGGCGAACTGCGCCTTGCTGTGCCGGCACTGCCTGAGGCTGCAGGACTGCATTCCCCCTCTGATCTGCTGGCCCAGGAACAGGATCAGATGTTGCGGAGTGTGACCCTGCATCCGTAACCACCGAAGGCGTAGCTGCCAACACTGACATCCCCATGGAGGGTACTGACCCTGGTGCAGGTGGGTGAGACAGAACAGAATCCCTCCCTGGAACACTCACCAGCGACGGCACGTAGGTCTCATCCGAATCAACACCTGAGTACAGCTCGGGGGAGGTGCAGCCAGAGACACCCCTTGAGAGCACGACCTGCAGCACTTGTGGGTTCTCCCCCACCACCACACCACGTCCCTCACTGGTGGTTGGTCGGCCCTGGGACACCTCCTGGGTCTGCACCATCTCCACAACCCCAGCAGTATCAGGTGCGTCTTCCCCTGCAAAGACATGAAAACAAAGTAATGGAAACAGGCATTAGCACCATGGCACACATTGAGGGCTGAGAAGCAAGAGAACCAGTACTTGATTGACACATGTCCCACATGAGTAAAACCCTCCCATGCATGCACCCTCACTGCGTATGAAGTGCAGGCAAACGGCACACACTGATGACACCAAGATGGAAGATGAACAAATTTTCTGCATGCTGCCTGGCAGTGGCATCACACATTGGCCTGTGATTGGCAGGTGAAACACACATGCCATCACACAGATGGCATGTACCATTGCTATTGAGTGAAGATGGAGAGGAGGGCAGCACCTATTCATTCAGTCCAGTTCCCGCATGTAATAGCTTTTCTGATTCTAACAGGTCAGATTTTTCACCTGGAGCTGCCAGTCTGTAATGGTCAAATTGCACAGGGACATGTGTGTACAAATGATATCCAGGTAACAAAGTCACTCCCCTTTACCATACCCATGTCAGACATGTGACTAGTGGACAGCGACATGCCTAGTGAAAGTGGTGGAATGCAAACAAACTGACTGAATGAACAGTGAAAAATAAGCAAATATGTTGTGTCAAGGTGACACTTCAAGGGCAACTGGCGTGCAGTTGTGCTAGATGTCTACTGTTGGCAGAAGGGATACTGCTATGGCCAAATGCAGCTGCGCAGGAAGTATTGCATGAAGCACATGGCTGACCCATACGACTGAGGCGCACACACTCTCACCTGGCACCCAAACAGAAGCCCTCACACACACACCATGCACATGGATGACACACACATGCATGTGCACTCACCGGACAATGCCTCGTAATCAGCCAGATCTCCCACGCCTTGGATCTGTTCCTCCGTGACGTAGGTCCCAGCGACTGACTCATGTGGAGTGAGTTCCATGTCTACTACTGGAGACCCACCTCCAGTCACTAGAGTTGCGGCATGACTTGAGGCCAGCTTACTCTTTGCCCTGCGCTTTAGGTCATTCCAGCGCTTATAGCAATCATTGGCTGTGCGCCTCACGATTCCAAGGGCACTTACGATGTCCGCAACGGTCTGCCAGTGTGCCTGGCGTTGTGCAGGTGTGGTCTTGGATCCTGCAACAATGACCATCTCGTTGTCATGTCCGGACACATACTCGACAAGTGCATTCAGTTCGTCATCCGTGAAGCTGGGCTTCCTGGACGGGCCGGACTGTGTAGCCGTGTCTGGGGCATCAGCCTGTGCCGGACGAGCACTCTTCCTCTTCCGCTTGGAAGGTGGTGGTGATCCTGAGTGTCCTGCGCCGCTCTGGACACTAGGGGCAGGAGCCCTGGTGGACTCTGTATCAGGAGTGTGGGATTGCACACTCAGCATGGGAGTTGGTGCAGGCATTGGCTCTAGTGTGATGGTGTCAGGGGGAATGTCAGCAGCATGGACTAGGACCGACACTGTCCTGGCTGGGTGTGTGAGGGCTGGGGTGGATGGAGCCGCAGCTGCCCCTGCAGCCACTCCGCCCTGCCTCCTTGGTGCAGCAGATGACCTTGCTGCCCCAGATCCACGTGGCATGATGGCATCAACGTGCACCAGCGCACGTGTCGTAGCCCTGCTGACCTGGAAGTCAGCCATGGAGTCAGCCAGGTCTGGTGCCACAATGGGCTGGTCCAACAAGGGCTGAGCATGGATGGTGTCAGCCACTTCAGCCTCAACGGGAGGAGGGGAGGGGGGGAGGGGGGGGGGTTAAGGGTGCCCTTGACTGGTCCTCCACACATGGGGGGACAGGCTCACCCTGCAAGTTACGACCACGTCCCGAACCGGATCCACCACGGCCACCACTTGTGGCTCTTCCACCTTTGCCACCCTTACGGAATCCTCGCCTCCCAGCCATGGCACTGATATTAATGTGCGTATGGGAGTGGCTGTAGACAATTGTCCTGGGCAATTGGGGGTCAAAGGGGTTGGGTACCAGATGGTAATTGTACCCTAGTGCTCTAGCACGGCTGATTGTAACCCCTGGGGAAAGATGACGGGTCACGCAACGCACAGGAGGCCCAAAAAAGGGAGATGACGTGCACGCAACCCCTCCTAGACCACGTGTGCAGAAAGAAAAACCTGCACTACACTGTGGCACCCAGTAACACAAGAATGAACGTATGCGTGTCACACGCAGCCTAGAATGACCTCTGAAGGGGTAGGCTACACACGGGGCAAGCACAGAAGTTGGATACGTGCGTGACTCACCGTCTGCCAGGTAAAAGAGCGTGAAGAATGAGCGCGTTTGGCTGGCTAAACCCCCGCCAAAAGAAGATGTGTACGCTGTCTGAGAAGACAGGACAACAGTAGAAGGGGACACTGTTTGAGGGAACAGGCCCAGGTAAACCAGTAAAAGAGAAAAAAGAGAAAAAGCTGTCAGAGGTAACAGGGAATACGAACTGGAAACGCCGTGAAGTAAATCGCGTGTGAAACGACAAGAAGTACAGATTTCACCCACTCGCTCTCCACGAAAAGCACGTACAAGGAAATGGTGTTCTACATGTACCTTATATACAGGCCCACGCGTACAGCGTCACTTACGCGGCGTGTACGTTCACCAATCACACGCTTTGTCACTCCTGCGTGTAGATCCATTTTCACCAATCACACGCTTTGTCACTTCTGCGTGTAGATCCATTTTCACCATTCACATGCTTTGTCACTTCTGCGTGTAAATCCATTTTCACCAATCACACGCTTTGTCACTTCTACGTGTACATCCATTTTCACCAATCACACGCTTTGACACTGGGACGTGTCACGCAACAATTTCCTGCACGTGCAGGTGACTATAGGCGCGCATATGCTGTTGACGGGTTTACGCGCTAAGGGCCTTTGCTGACGTGTGGGATTTCACTACCTATCAGGCTGTCCACGCGTTCACACACGAGAGACCACGCTCCTGGCCAGGAGGCGAAATTACTGCCCCCCAGAGCCCTGAGCACGCTCCCACCTGCCATCTGCTGCTGCCTGACTGCCTGCTGGCCACGTGCCCCACAGTGCTGGTGGGTGGGGGTGTTGGGAGACATGGGTGGGGGCCTGGTGGAGGGTGCCCCTGCACTGGTGGGGGTGGTGAGAGACATGGGTGGGGGCTTGGTGGAGAGTGCCCCTGGTGGCGGGGGGTGGGGGTGGTGGGAGACATGGGTGGGGGCCTGGTGGAGGCTGCCCCTGGTGGCGGGAGGGTGGGGGTGGTGGGAGACATGAGTGGGGGCCTGGTGGAGGCTGCCCCTGCACTGCTGGGGGGTGGGGGTGCAGGGGGACATGAGCAGGTGTGCAGGGTAGTCCCCTGTTTTGTAGGCTGCCTGCAGGGGCCGTGGAGGGTGTACAGGGAACACCTGTGAGGACCCACCCAGCCTAATCGCGTGTGATGATTCCCACGCACCCCTGTAATACACGTACCCTGGCCAATCGCGTGTTAAACTTCCCGCGTACCCCTGTAATACACTTACCATGGCTAATCGCGTGTTAAACTTCCCGCGTACCCCTGTAATACACGTACCCTGGCCAATCGCGTGTTAAACTTCCCGCGTACCCCTGTAATACACTTACCCTGGCTAATCGCGTGTTAAACTTCCCGCGTACCCCTGTAATACACGTACCCTGGCCAATCGCGTGTTAAACTTCCCGCGTACCCCTGTAATACACGTACCCTGGCCAATCGTGTGTTAAACTTCCCGCGTACCCCTGTAATACACGTACCCTGGCTAATCGCGTGTTAAACTTCCCGCGTACCCCTGTGATACACTTACCCTGGCTAATCGCGTGTTAAACTTCCCGCGTACCCCTGTAATACACTTACCCTGGCTAATCGCGTGTTATACTTCCCGCGTACCCCTGTAATACACGTACCCTGGCCAATCGCGTGTTAAACTTCCCGCGTACCCCTGTGATACACTTACCCTGGCTAATCGCGTGTTAAACTTCCCGCGTACCCCTGTAATACACGTACCCTGGCCTATCGCGTGTATGACTTCACGTGTACCCCTGTAATACACTTACCCTGGCTAATCGCGTGTTAAACTTCCCGCGTACCCCTGTAATACACGTACCCTGGCCAATCGCGTGTTAAACTTCCCGCGTACCCCTGTAATACACGTACCCTGGCTAATCGCGTGTATGACTTCACGTGTACCCCTGATATGCACGTTACCCGCTTTGCGTTCCTTGTTTGGCTGCCCTGTATACTGGTCCAGGGTTAGCGCAGCACTTTGCGATGATTTAGCGATTTTGATGGCTTTTCCTTGCGCGAGGGCGTTCTTGGGGGCGTTACTGGCGCTGCTGCAGGGTCGCTGCGATACTCTGCGCCACGGCTGGTTTGGGAGCATGAAATTCATGAATACGCTGTGCGCGGAAATCGGTTTTAGCGCACGTGCCTGGCGCAGTCAATCGCACGCGGACACTCTGCGCCAGCCGCTTGCGACACTTTTCTGCGAAATTCTATGAATTACCCTGTCAGTCTGTTCCGGACTGTATTAAGAATGTGAATTCATTTCTGTTCAGTGCGATGTAATGTTCTACCGATATCGCCTCCTCTTGTGTTGCTCGTAATGTGTTGGAGTAAAAACCACCTCATGTCTGTGTCCTTATGCTGCATTCTAACAAAATGTTCAACTAGCAGCTTATCCGCCACTTTATTTCGTATACAGCTCCTATGTTCTGATATACGCTGTCTAACTTCACGTGTGGTCTTACCCACATATAGAAGTTGACAGGGACAACTGATAATGTACACCACGTTTTTGGTCAGACAATTGGTATGGCAGTTCATCTTCCAGATTCTTTGACCATATTGAAATTCTCGTTTAGTTTCAGTTAGGGGGCACGCAACACATTGCCACATTTAAAGTGTCCGAAAATGGGCGGCAGACCCCATTGGTCATTGATAGTAGGCTCCCTTGCTGGTTTAAACGCAAACATGGGTTTTTTTATTAGTGATCCAGGTTGTTTGACTAAATTCCAATGTTTGTTAATGATTCTTTTTACATCCCCACTGACTGGATTGAATGTAGTTACACATACAAGACGTTCATTCTTGTGTCTTTCTCGTGTGATCAAACAAGTCTCACGACTAGTGTTTTCGGCTCTTTTCATTTGGTCTTTTACCAACCTTCTTGGATACCCCCTATTTACCAATCTCTTCTTTAGTTGTTCTGCGTGGAGCTTAAACTCATCCTTCTCGGAACAATTTCTCTTAATACGTAAGAACTGACCATACGGTAAGTTCTGGCGTAAGCTAGCAGGATGAAAGCTGTTAAAATGTAGTAGGGAGTTCTTATCGGTTGGTTTTTTGAAAAGAGTAGTTGTTAATTGATTTGCAGTCTTTTTAATCAAGACGTAAAGGAAGCTAACCTGACGGTGACTATATTCAATAGTGAATTTTATGTTCGTATCACATTGATTTAGCCATTCATGGAATTCAGTGAGAGATGCAATAGATCCCCTCCAAATTAGGAAAACGTCATCAATATACCGATGCCAAAGTTTCAAATGTGCCTTGAGAATAGGATGGTTCATAAGCAGGTTTTGTTGTCCCAGGATAAACTTATCTTCATAGTCAGCCATATATAAATTTGCGACATCGGGGGCAAAAGTGGCCCCCATACTGACCCCTTTCTCCTGTTTATAAAGGTTTTTTTGTAAACAAAAAGAAATTTTAGGTCATAGCTAACCTAGTGCACTCTTGGACAAACTCAGTGGGGGGAAAGTGTGGTCTGGTTCTCTTGTTCAGATAATGACCTAACACATGCAGACATTCCATCTGTGGAATCGCCGTGTATAGCGACTCGACATCCATGGTAACAAGGATATCTCCTTCTTCAATTTCAATATCATTAATGATATTAATCATGTGGGTCATATCTTTCACATATGACGGCATCTCCTGCACAAATGGTTTTAAGAAAAACTCTGCGTAAACAGACAGTGGTTCCAGCAGTGAGTCGATAGCCGACACAATGGGTCTGCCTGGGGCCTTAGTGGAATTCTTATGAATTTTCGGAAGTATGTAAAAGGCCGCCCTCTTGGATCCAGTTTTATTCAGAAAACGACCTTCTTCAATACTGATCCACTGTTCATTAACTGCATGGTCAGTCAGACTCTTCATTTCATCTTGTAATCGTGCTGTAGGATCCCTCTCAAGTTTTTTATATGACTTTCTGTCACCCAACAATCGCATACATTGTGCTTCGTACATGGCTGTATCTAGTACAACAATACCACCCCCCTTATCGGCAGGTTTTATAGTAATAGATTCTTCACTGCACAGTCTGGTAAGACTTTGCCTCTCTTCTTTAGTCAGGTTATCAGGCTTATGATTCTTAGACTTTATGACCTCGAGTATTTCCCGAGTAACGATATTCTCGAAGGCCATAATTTCAGGTGTGCAGGTGTGTGGGGTGGAATAAAGCTAGATTTTATTTTAAGCCCACTAATGTTGGGTACTTTGTCCGGGGGGGATCCTTTTTCATATGGATGGGCCAGGAGATAGACCTCAAAAAAGTGTTTCAGCCTTATGTTTCTAAAGAATCTGTGCAATTCCAGTTCCATGTTAAAAACATCCGCTCTCATAGTGGGGACATAGGAGAGCCCTTTCGATAGAAGATCTAGATCTGATTCCACAAGATGGTATTGAGATAGATAGAAGATAGGCATCTGATCAAGGGTGCCTTGGGTCATTGGTTGGAGTACCACTGTCTGGTCCTCATCCCTTGCCCCTGCCCATACTGGGGTTGTCGCTGTCTGGGCCTGCCTCGCTGTCCCCCTCTGAAAAAAAACCCTGTTGGTTTTGACCCCTCCCACCTGTTCCTGTGCTAGTACTGGGTTGTACATTGAGGGTAGGGTCTTATCCACTGGAGGATCCTGAGGTATTGGAGAAATTAGAGTAGCAGTTGTTTTTATGGTAGTTGTAAGCCCCTATTGGGGGATCAGTGAAGAATCCCTTTCTTAAATAGGGGTAAGTTCTTTCTTCATTATAGTTTGCAATATCTTTTTTCAACTTGTTAATTTTTCTTTCTAAATTCAAATCTTTGAATTTTTTCATTTCTTCTTCTAATCCTTCAAGTTGTTTCTTTGCATCTTTAACCGAGGACAGGGCGGAGCATTTACTCCAAGCCCTACATCCTGATGAAGGTCTTCCGACCGAAACATGTGTCAACACTTTTCTGTGAGAGATATCTGGTCAAATTTGGCATCAGATACACAACGACATCTGATATTATGGACTGGGTCACTGTTTGATGTGATAACTGAAAAGATTTGGTGTAACAATATTTCCAATGCTTATTGATGTACTAAACACTTGGGTGTTTTTATATTTGAATGTCTGAATGAGTCCTGTATGTGGTTATGATTGATGGTATGAATTGACTGTTCTTTTATCGATTTTTATGATATTAAGATGAATTTTCCTTGTGATGAGTTTACTGAATAAAATTTGATATGTATTGAAATTTAGTTAGTGTCATCCCATTCTACTGATCCAATTTTGGATATCTGTATAGTATACCTGAAGGATCAGGGACTTGAGTGCAGGTCTACCCCTTTATTTACCCTCATACAGCTTTGGGACAACTACCATTGTATTGTATTTTTTATTTATTTATAGAGCACACCTGGCCGTTAAGCAACTGGGCGCTTGCAAAGAAATAAAACTTAGGTTACAGGTACCAGAATATTATACAATTTCTTACATTACAGGATCATATATCGGGCATTTCTTATGTTACAAAGTCCAAGAATATTTACAATTTCTTATGTGACACGTTCATATGTCAGGCAATACTTATATTACTATATATAGTACTATACATACTGATGACACATGGATTGTAATGTCACATGGCTTACAGGTAGGATATGTTTCATATATTTACACAATATTTGATGCAGTTGAGGCTTTTAGCAGTCGTTAGTATGAAGCCATAATTTGACGTTAGCTTTGAACACATGAAAGGAAAGGGTAGCTCTAAGTGAGTCTGGGATAGAGTTCCAAAGATGAGCTGCTAGTACTGGAAAGCTGGACCCTCCAGTTCTTTTCAGTTTGAAGTTGGGGATTTTGATACTATTTGTGTGGGCCTTTCTGATGGGGCTTTCTGAGGTGCGTTGGTGAATCTCT
This sequence comes from Ambystoma mexicanum, assembly GCF_040938575.1. Lineage (NCBI taxonomy): Eukaryota > Metazoa > Chordata > Amphibia > Caudata > Ambystomatidae > Ambystoma > Ambystoma mexicanum. Next base: position 554,354,976 of record NC_090922.1, read on the forward strand.
CTGTGGGGTAAGCAGGTGCTTTGTTGTTCAGACAGTTATGTGTAATATTCAGAGTTTTCAGTTTAATACGGTCGTTGATGGCCAGCCAGTTGACAGCTCTTTGGTCAGATATGTGCTGCCCTTTAGGGATTCCTAGTGCTGTTCTGAGGGTGTTGTTCTGCAGGGTTTGGAGTTTGTTGATGTTGTGTTTACTGGTGCCTAGGTACAGTGCATTACAGTAGTCTAATTTGGAGAGGATGAGGGCTTGTGCAATGGTGGTACAGCTGTCTGTGGATAGGTATGGTTTGCAAGCGTGGATAAGTTTGCAGGTGTAGCTGGTAGCAGAGGCTGTAACGTTAACTTGCTTGTCAAGGGTAAGAGCTGAATCTAGGTGAAATCCTCGGGTTTTGACTTCCTTGGCTACCTTGATTTTGATACTGTCAATAGTAATGAAGTTGTATGAGTCGGATAATTTGTTAAGTTTACTGGTAGACCCGATGATTAAGAGCTCGGTCTTGTCGTCGTTGAGACAAAGGCCATGTGTGGCCATCCAGGTTTGGATAATATGGTAGATTTTATTTATGTGGCTAGTGTCATTGTCATAGTCTCCCTTGATTGGGATAAGAATTTTGGGTATCATCAGCGTAGTTGGTATATGAGACCCCTAGTTTGTCCAATACGTCAAAGAGAGGCTTTGTAAAAATATTGTACAAAGTGGGGGAAACACATGACCTTTGGGGGACGTCACAGGTGATGGGGACTGGATCCGCTGCTGATGTGGGTGAGACGACTCTTATGCTTCTCTTATCCAGGAATGAGTTTATCCAGGCGTGGCTTTTGTGGAGAAGTTGGCCGCTGATTTAAGGTGGTTACAAAGTACCTTATGATCTACCAGGTTGAAGGGTCGGCCAGGATCGGCCCCATTAATGCACTCAAAGTGCATCCAGCCACCAATCGAAGCCCCAAGGTCCACACCATTTAAAGATGGCTGTCCGCCGCATCTTTAGCCCTCCATCCGGCCCCGCAACCCTGCAAACATCGTGATTGGCCCCTCTCCTCTATTGGAAGCCAACCACAAGCCAGCAGGTTCCGAACCGGCCCACCTCGAAGGCACTGTGCACTGTGCCTATCTCTAGCCTGTATACGCCACCGAGCATATGGCTAGATCCCCTGCCCATCTCCTCTGGGGTAAACATACCGCCCCTTACAGCAACCTTTTTTCAACTGTTCCAGCCAGCAACCTGAACTGTTTCAAGCCTTCACTGAACCCTGTTCTCGCAGTATGGTATAACACAGACTACTGCTCACATTGTGTTGTGCCTATGGTCGCTTAGAGACCACTGTGACCACTTGTGTTGTGCCTTATGGTCGCCTAGAGACTACTGTGACATTGTGTAGTGCCTTATGGTCGCTTAGAGACCACTGTAACATTGTGTAGTGCCTTATGGTCGCTTAGAGACCACTGTGACCACTTGTGTTGTACCTTATGGTCGCTTAGAGACTACTGTGACATTGTGTAGTGCCTTATGGTCGCTTAGAGACCACTGTAACATTGTGTAGTGCCTTATGGTCGCTTAGAGACCACTGTAACATTGTGTAGTGCCTTATGGTCGCTTAGAGACCACTGTGACCACTTGTGTAGTGCCTTATGGTCGCTTAGAGACTACTGTGACATTGTGTAGTGCCTTATGGTCGCTTAGAGACCACTGTAACATTGTGTAGTGCCTTATGGTCGCTTAGAGACCACTGTAACATTGTGTAGTGCCTTATGGTCGCTTAGAGACCACTGTAACATTGTGTAGTGCCTTATGGTCGCTTAGAGACTACTGTGACATTGTGTAGTGCCTTATGGTCGCTTAGAGTACACTGTGTATTAGCACTGGGTATCAGCACTGTGCACTAGCATTTCTCCGACTCTCTGCGTTAGTACCCTCACTGCAGCACCATTGTGTACTAACATTGCGCACTAGCTTCTCTCTGACGATTTTGTGCGTCAGTTCCCTCTAAATTCAGACATGATAACCTGGACCTTCCTCATTATGTTCCCATTCTGCCTGGTCCCCCATGACACCCCTTGTACAGGGTCACACTTTCGCTTACACCCCAACGGCCTCAGCAGACTAGCCTGCCCCAGACATTATCCCATACCCTGCCCCACCCCCTTCCTACCCAACATCAACCCCTTCCAGCCTACCTCCTCCATTGACTCTCATCGCATAGCAGACACCCCCAGCCCCCAAGAAGCATCACAAACTACTCCCATCGGCCAACCCACTATCACGAACCTCACTACCAGCAGATCCTATCCCTGCTCAGGATTATCGAGATTCACCCGACTCAGATCCAGAACACACACACCCGCACCCTTCCCCAATCTAGGCAACAAACAAAACATAACCTTAACCAAATCTGCCCCTCACTGCACACGCCCTACACTTCCGACAGACCAGATATCACACGGCCTGATCGCACCCTCCCCCCGCACCCACACCAAAAAATCATGCATCACCACCGAAACCATTAAAGGTGCACTCATCAATGCGAGATCTGTAGTCGCCCATGCCTTAGACATTGCCGACATTATTACCGTCAATGATCTCGACTTCATAGCTATTACAGAGACCTGGCTCCACCCAGCATCTGGCCCCTCTCTATCACTTGCCATACCCAATGACTATACCATCTACCGTGCAGACAGACAAACAGCTAAAGGTGGTGGAGTAGCCGTTATTGCAAAAAGTTCCATCAACATTAGACACATACAAAACCAATCACTGACATCAGCGGAATTACTCACCCTCAAACTATCCACAACGCACACAAGCACTATCACCATCCACCTCATTTACAGACCGCCAGGCCCCATACTATCCTTTAATGACGACATAGCCCTTCTACTCTCTAACAATATCAAACCTAACTCTCGACTACTCATCCTAGGAGACTTTAATCTAGGTCTCAATGATGAGAAAGATGACAAAGCTCACACTATCGCCAACACTATTTCAGAATTAGGACTCACCCACCATATCGCACAACCCACACACAACAAAGGCCGCATCCTTGACTGGATAGCTGACCTCAATTGCAACACATCCATCCTCTCCAACACTCCATGCGCCTGGACCGATCACCACCTTATTACCTTCACCATCAACAAAGGCACTCAAACACCAGTGCCCTCCTCCAATGCCCCACCCACACTCACAAGAAACAACAAAAATATCACACTAGAGAAACTCCTCCCGCTACTCCAACCCATCATCGACTTCTCACCCACCATGACCAACCCTACTGAATTAGTAGAGTTATACAACACAACTATCCTTAAGGCCATAAACACCATAGCACCACTCAAGCTTCGGAAAGCCAAACCACGAGCACACCTCAATTCCTGGTTCACCCCCAAACTAAAAACACTCCGCAAATCCAAAAGACAAGCTGAATTAGCATGGAAACAGTCACCATCCACTATTAATAAGACATCCTACGCACTGGCATCGAACATCTATAAATCAGCCATCATCCAGTCTAAAAAAAACATGTACAATGAAAGAATCAGCAACGCCAAATCTAATACCAAAGAGCTCTTCAATATCCTGAGAGAACTCGAATCACCCTCCCCCATTCCAGACACTTGCAACAAAGACATCCACTGGTGCACGAACATCCAGGAAGCACTCCTAGGCAAAATTGCCACGCTACAAGCCAAAATCCTGACAAAGAAAGAAAGCCTCACCCTCTCCGATAACATCACCCCCTCTACACACACCCACACCACCCCCCAAAATGATGACAATAACCTCTTTGAGTTTTCCACCATAACCATTAAAGAGGTTGAAGAAATAATCTACTCTCTTAAACCGTCCAAATGCCAAGGCGACACTTGCCCAGCCCCTATCATTAAAGATGCAGCCAAACAACTTTCTCCCTTCATCACCTCCCTCATCAACGCATCTTTCACCTCCAACATAGTGCCCAACAACCTTAAGGACTTCTGGGTTCTTCCTTTACTTAAGAAGCCCACCCTTGACCCTAATGTCCCCACCAACTACAGACCCATAACGACTGTACCCTTCCTACTAAAAATCCTCGACAGAGCTGCCTATCTCCAGATACAGAACCACCTTGAGAAAAATAACTTACTAGGACTCAGACAATCAGGATTCCGCCCCAAACACGGCACTGAGACCGCCCTGATTGACCTTAAGACACAGATGGACAACATTAAATACAATGGTAAACTAGCTCTCCTTCTCCTCCTTGACTTATCGGCCGCCTTCGACCTGGTCAACCACGACATCCTCTGCAAACATCTATCCTCAGCAGCCAAATTTTCAGATAACGCCAACGCATGGATCCATTCCTTCCTTAACAACAGATCCATGAGAGTCTTCGCACCCACAGCCTCTGCCATCCCAGCCCCAGTCACTTGCGGTGTCCCCCAGGGCTCCTGCGTCTCCCCCACTCTATACAATGTATTCACGAAACCCCTCTTTGACATACTGGACCGCTTGGGTGTCATCTACACCAACTACGCAGATGACACCCAAATACTGATCCCTTTAACAGGCGACTACTCCACCGACCTCACTGCACTCAACAACATTTATTCCATTATCCAAGAATGGATGGCCAAGCATGGCCTATGCCTTAATGACGACAAGACCGAGCTTCTTCTCCTAGGTTCCCAACCCAGACTTAATAAACTCGACAAACTCTATCAAGCATTCACTATAGACGGCAATAACATCATCGTCTCTAACAGCGTCAAAACCCTAGGAATCTACCTCGACTCCTCCCTCACACTGACAAGACAGATCAATTCCATCTCATCAGCCACTGCTTACACTTGTAAACTCATCAATGCCAGCAGACCTTACCTCTCACCATCCAACTGCATCACCTTAGCCAGAGCGCTAGTCCTTTCCAAAGTTGACTACTGCAATGCGCTATACTTGGGAACCAGTCAGAAAAACATCAACAAACTACAAGTCATACAAAACAACGCCTTGCGAGCAGCCCTGAACATACCCAAACATGAACACATCTCGGACGCCAGACGCACCTGCCATTGGCTATCAATACCACAAAGAATTGAATATAAAACCATCTCACTCACACACAAATGCCTAGCTAACCAAGCACCCAGATACCTATCTGACAACCTTAAGCACCACACCCCAGCGCGCCCTACCAGATCAGCTCAAACACACTGCTTAAACATCCCAAGATTTAAGCTCCAAAAAGCAGGTGGCTCCAGCTTCCCCGTGCTTGCCTCTAAACTTTGGAATTCACTTCCACTCGAGCTGAGATCAGAACCGTCCTTTCACAGATTTAGACACAACACCAAAACTTGGCTTCTATCCAAAGAAACTGCCTAGCCCTACCTCACTAGCATGCACCAAGACTGTAAATTTGTAAATATGTAATCGATTTGTACATTTCTGCTGCATTATTCTTGTTGTATTCATTATTCTTGTTGTATTCATCGTAAGCGCCTGGATGCCCTAGGGCCAGGCGGCGCTATACAAATAATAAACTAAACTAAACTAAACGAAGGCGGCTGATAGGTCTAAGAGTAGGAGAATAGAAATGTCTCCTCTGTCTTTACGTTCATCTAGTTGGTTTTTAAGATCAAGGAGAGCCGTTTCGGTTCCATGTCTAGGTCTAAATCCTGATTGTCTAGTCCCTAGTAAATTGTTAGTCTCCAGGTAAGATTTGATCTGTAAGTAAGCTGCTTTATCTAAGATTTTGAGGAGGAACGGGACAGTTGTTATGGGCCTATAGTTCGTTGGGACATTAGGGTCCAGATTTGCTTTTTTCAGTCCAGGCATCTTTGAGGTTGGTTGACACAGAACATGATTTGAATGATGCATTGATAAATGATGTGATGAAAGGGGCTAGTTCATGTACAGCCTCTTTAATAATTGGGGCTAGACAAGTGTCACCAAGACATCGAGACGGTTTAAAAGACGTGATGATGTTCTTAGTTTCCGCAGTGGAGATGGCTCTAAAACTGAATTGGTTAAGAGGTTTAGTTTGGTTGGCGGCAAGTTCCTGAAGGATGGCTTCTTGCGTGGAGAGGGCAATGTTGTGGAGGGAGGATTTGTTGGCTGATATTTTGTCTTGTAACATTGTGATTTTGTTGCATAGGGCCTTTTGAATGTCTGTGCACCAGGCTTTGTCTTTGGTGCAAGAGTCTATGGGTGCAATTGGGGATTCTAATTCTCTCAGGATAGAGAAGATTTCCCTAGTGTTCGAATTCGCTTTTTTGATTCTGTCATTAAAGGTATCTTTTTTTGCCTGGATGCTTTGTTTTTTGTAGTTGTTCGTGAGGGTAGTGAGGAGGTTTTTGTTATGGACAGAAGGGTTTTTTCTCAGCATGTCGTTTCTCCTTGCGTAGGGCTTTTAGCGTAGGAGTGAACCAAGTATTAAGATGGGCAAAAGGTTTAGATTTGGTGAGCTTCAGCGGCGCAATGGCTTCAATTGCTGAGTTAATGGTGTTGTTGTACAGGTCAGCTAGGTCATTAGGGTTAGTGTTCAGGCTGGAGTGTTTAGTGATAGGTTGGATCAGTGGAAGGAGGTTTGGGAGTGTTATATTTTTTTTGCAGCGGGTGTGGGCAGAAGGAGCAAGTAGTTTGGTGGATTTAGGTTGGGGAGTGTCTAAAATGGTCAATGAGATCAAGTAGTGATCAATCCATATGCATGGTTCGATGGCCGTTATGAGGGAAGCGCAGTTGATGTCTGCAACCCAGTCCAATGTGCGGCCTTTAGAATGCGTGGGGCCATTATTCCGTATGGTAAGGCCTGCTTCCAAGATGGTGTTGGCTATGGTGGAGGCATTGGTGTCTTTGGGGTCATTGTAGCCTAAGTTGAAGTCGCCTAGTAGAATGATTTGTGTTCCCGGTTTGGCATTGGTGTTTAAGAGGGTGGTTACGTCTTCTTCAAAGGTACCTAGTGGACCAGGGGGTCTGTAGATGAGGTGTACCGTGATAGTACGTGAAGCGGACATTTCTAGTTTTAGGGAGAGTAGTTCAGCTGATGGCATAGTGATGTTGTCTATTTCTTTTATGGTGAGGTTGGCTCTGCAGATCAGAGCTATGCCACCTCCTTTGGAGATTTCTCTATCTTTTCTGAAGATGGTGAAGCTCGTGGGAACGGCTAGCAGGAGGGCAGGGCCAGCAGCTTTGTGTAGCCATGTTTCAGTGACTGCTAGGAGGTCGAGTTGGTTGCAGGTGATGATGTCTGCAATTTCAGAGGAGTGGGCTATTAGAGATCTAGCGTTGATGAGACCTCCCTTGAGGTTGTGTATTGTTTTAGAGTTGATGTTGCTGTGTACCTTGTTGTGAAAGGTTTTGGGAGATTTAGTACAGGGTGTTTGATTGTGACTGGGTTTCCTTAAGTGCATGTTATGCCTGGCGTGTATTGGCTCCGTTTTAGGGAGGCCGTGAGGTAGGTGGGTGCGTGGTGGTTTGGGTAGTCTAGTGCCTAGTCTGAGGTTTCTCAATTCTATAGGGCAGGCCTGATTAGGTTGGACCTGGGTAAAGGGGGCAGGCTGTTGTTGTGATAGATGTGTTTGCATCTTTCTGGTCAGATCCCTTTCTGTAGGAAGTTTGTGGTATGGGGTTACCATGATAACTAAGGTGGTAAGTGTAGAGAGTATGGCTAAGTAGCATAAAGGTGTGTTAGACATGGGAGATGTCATAGCGGTGTTAGTAGGTAGAGTGACACCTAAAGTCATTCCACTCTGGGGCCATTTGCGAGGTTGTACCTTGCGAGGAGCTTAGCGGGTTGACTTCCTCTACTTCATCCTCCGTTTCCGATCCTGTCACCACAACGAACACTCCTGTGGGACAGCGTATTCCTCAAGCTGCCTCACAGGCCATACGCAATACTGATGACCCTTACCTTTTGAGGGTCACAGTTGTGTGTATGTACTGCAACGCAGTACTGTGCAGGGGGGTGAGACTTTGTAGTGCTTTTGAGACTATCATCTCAGAGCACGAGAAGGTCTGCTCACTACCCAAGTAAAACCCACTCTACATCTTCCTCTCTCAGCTTGCCCTTTCTTACCCCTGTGGTTGGTGTCCCCCCTTACCCGCCTTTCCCCTCCTCTCCTAGTGTGTCTTGTATAAAAAACAAAAAATATATAAAACAAAAATAAAAAAGGCTCTTTTCAGAGCCGCCTTTCACAGTTAAAAAATAGAAGTGAAAATAAATGAAGCAGGTCCCTGTGTATTTTTTAGAAGTCCGCGGACAGTCCGCGGACATCTAAAATTTTGGGGTGCTACCCTTTCATAACCATTGCAGTTTTATCTGGGAGGAAGTGGTGGCTCTGAAAAGAGCCTTTTGGTGGTGTTTGTTTGTGTTTGAAAAATTTGAAATGCTCAACACCTATTACTAAATGGATGCTGTAATTCCAAAAAAGGTCGCAATGCATTTTGTACATTTCTCCAAAAAATCTGATTGCCAGCATAAGTAAGATGGACTCCATTTCTGCGAAAAATGTATGTACTTTGAAACATAATATTTTCATTGTGAAAAGAGGACATGCCAAAATCTCTTAGAAAGGCACAAACAGCCTAATTGACATTGCGCCTTGCTTTCTCCATTTGTGGACCAAGTGAAGAAGAACGAAGCCACATTTGTCTCTGCGCAATCCGTGAAAAAATTATTTGAGAATCTGGAAACATGTCCATGAACTTCTCAAGTCCTTCTTTCATTGCAAATTGCAAGGAAATTCCAGACACATGTCCTAAACTGTTCCCTCCACAATGAATTACAATTATGTCTGGATGTTGCTCTGTCTCCAACGTAGCACAGGGAGGTAGCAAGTCCAACCACTTCATTCCACGTACTCCATGCCAGTGCACTTCCACATGTGGGAATCCAAGATCTACAGCTACTCCACAGCTTTCTACATGCACCTTCAACCAATGTATCCACGAGTCTCCCAAAATCCAAACAATCTGTTTTCTGAAACACACAGCCATAGCTATCTGTTCTTCTCTCAGCAAAAAGAGTATATGAGAAACTCTCTCCTGGCACAACACACCCACTAAACTTTCCTGACCAATCCCTTTCTCTACTCATTATCATTTGCATGCCTCCCCAACCCAAAATGCCCGGATGTAACACCCAATTTCCGCGGACTACCGCCATGTCCGCGGACATATCGTAACATGGACAGTCCTACCATTTCCTTTTCACTTTCTGTGCCATTCCCTCATTGGATATAGCTAAGAAGTCACATGAACATCCACCAATCACATCCAAGACCTCTACATCTAACTGCATCATCATAGATCAGCACTTCAAATGTACTGTTAATCTCTCTGAGTACAAGTGTCATATCATTGGAAAGCACCTTCTACCAGAAATACTGTACAAGTGTCCAAGATTTCTACTCGCAGCTGCATGCATATCCATATGCATGAACACAAACTACAGGTATGCATATTTTCTATATAGTACATGTACAATTCTTATAGAATCATTTAAACAGATTAACTGACTTTTAGCTTGTATAATCTATAAAATGCATTTACTGTCATTTTTTCCATCTCCTAAAATCAACTGTCACTTCCAAACCTATCTGCTATTTAATTTCTTTTTACACACACATGTTCAAAGCATGTTGAACTAACATATTTAAAGTACAATATGAAGAGTTAACATACTAAAACAAAAATGCATGCGCACAGTATGTTCAAATATCAAACAACAATACTTGTACAAAAACATAAACATTTATTTACTTATATTTATATACTGCGCAAGCAGCCCATGGCATTGAGGTGCTGTTTATTATTTACAGAAATAGTGGTATTCAGTGGTACATTATGAATTCCACAAGGCGTACAAATGATATTTTGGTTAGTACAGTTAGTCATTACAATACAGTTTATGCATTAAGAACATATGATATGTATTCAACTGGTGTGACGCATCTTATGTGAATAAGATAGTTTTCATGATTTTGAGGAAGGCGCTGAGGGTCAATGTCAATTAAAAAGAACAATGTCTAAATTAAAAACAGTGCAATATATAAAACAAAATTACTTATTTGTTTCCTTTACAATTGCAGTGAAGACCATTTTCCTGAAAATAAGCAGCCGAATTTGAAGTACAAAGAACAACTAAGAAGAAACCTGCTCATTTCAGAAAAAAAGAAAGTTGAATACCACCATATTATTTGTACTATTATTCAAACACACTGTAAGGTTAATTCATGCTATGTCTGTGCCTAAAAATAGAGATTGTGCACCATTCTGTCTACAAATCCCCATTTCTTAAACAGAGATTTACAGGCAGAATGACGCACAATTTCTTATTTTTCGACACACAAATGACCCAACTCAGCCCCTAGAATTTTGATATTATAGAACAAACAACTGTTTTAATTGTATACCATTAGATTTATTATTTCTACTTCTCCACACCACCAGCTTACTTTCTACTATCATCTGAACCCCAGTTTAGTAGCACATAAATTCAAGAATACCCATCCCAACTAGTTGTAGTTGCCCAATGCACAATCACACACCATTACATACATCTTTACCATCTTACTCAGACACTCATGCACACAGACACATACATTAAGAACACTGCAACCCATACCTTCTTTATTTTTTTCAACAGACCCTAAAGAATGCCTACCAAAAATCAAGTCCGTAGAAAGCAACGGAGAAGCAGAGCAAATGCAAATTGAAGTGTCCAAAACAAGCATCCATCTCTAGCAGAATTTGTAAAAAAAGTTAAAACAAAACAGCGACTACAGTCATTTAGCGAAACAAAACAAGCTTCAACTACAGAAACTTTGCCTCCTCTATCAAAATGTAAATGGAACCACAAAACAATTAACAAAACATCAGCTACCACTACAGATAAAACTGCTCCTATAAATCTTGATATAGTGCAAACTAAGCATACCAAAAAAAGTATTTTAGCAAAAAAATGTTCCGTCACAGAGTCCTTCAAAATCTTATAAAAACAGGAGAGAAATCAAGCTCAACCCTTAAAACCTATTGTAGGAAATTAATCTTAGAAGCGTTGATAGACAGTGCAATCCTTCTCAAAAGAAAGTTATTTATTTTAGTGTTAAACAAAATGAAACCACTTACAAAACTAATGACTAAATTACAAAAAAGACTTTTCAATAAATTAAATGTCAACAGAAATAACTTCTTAAGTATCTGTGGAGGTGAATGGAGTCACACTACGAGCACAGAACCATACTTTAATGAAGAAGCATACAAACAAAAGCAAAGAAATACAATTAGCAGTGGGCGGGGTTATGAAAAGGTTAATAATACCATAATGGAACAAGAAATACTGCTTACAAAAATATCCCCAGAAAACTTAGAATTACCTCTCCATTCAACTGAATCAGAACGTTTAGTATACAAATGACCATGCACGTCAATGTGTAACATTCCCAAAGAATCTTTCAAGTCTTTACGCCAATTCCTCAATCAATATGTGAAAGGCAAAGACAAAATCAAAATTAAACTACTGCATAATATGGATACCTGTCCAGTGTGCAAGTACACAGGACTACAAGGACATTCATTGGCCTGCATTTCAGGACCTACTTGCAAAACCACCTTCCATTATATCAAAATGATATCAACACATCATTCAACTACAAGAAATCGACACAGTAATTCATAAAAATTAGCGCACAAGTGGCGCACGCGGCTGGCGCACAGTGTGCACGTGCGAATCTCTGCGCCAGCTGCGTGCGCTAAAATCCATTTCCGCGCACAGCGTATTCATGGATTTTAACTACCAAAACCAGCCGTGGCGCACAGTGGTGCAGCAACCCTGCAGCAGTGCCAGTTACGCCCCCAAGAACGCCCCTCGCGCAAGGAAAAGCCATCAAAATCCCCAATCCAGCGCAAAGGGCTGCGCTAACCCTGTACCAGTATACAGGGCTGCCACACAGCACAGGGCAAGCGGGGAATGTGTATTACATGGTGGTTCGCGGGAAGTCTCACACGCGATTTGAGCAGGGTACGTGTATTGCAGGGGTGCGCGGGAAGTTTCACACGCAATAGGCCCTGTGCGAGTGGGGTACGTGTATAACTGGGGTTCGTGTAAAGTCTCACACGCGATTTGAGCAGGGTACGTGTATTTCAGGGGTGCACAGGAAGTTTCCCACGCAATAGGCCCTGTGCGAGTGGGGTACGTGTATTTCAGGGGTGCGCGGGAAGTTTCACACGCGATTGGCCCTGTGCGAGTGGGGTACGTGTGTAACTGGGGTTCGCGTGAAATCTCACATGCGATCTGAGCAGGGAACGTGTATTTCGGGGGTGCGTGGAAAGTCTCACATGCGATAGGCCCTGTGCGAGTGGGGTACGTGTATTTCAGGGGTGCGCGGGAAGTTTCACACACGATAGGCCATGTGCGAGTGGGGTACGTGTATTTCAGGGATGCGCAGGAGGTTTCACATGCGAGAGGCCCTTTGCGAGTGGGGTACGTGTATTTAAGGGGTGTGCGGGAAGTTTCACATGCGATTAGCCCTGTGCGAGTGGGGTACGTGTATAACTGGGGTTCGCATGAAGTCTCGCACGCCATTTGAGTAGGGTATGTGTATTTCGGGGGTGCGCGGGAAGTCTCACACGTGATAGACCCTGTGCTAGTGGGGTACGTGTATTTCAGGGGTGCGTGGGAAGTTTCACACGCGATAGGCCCTGTGCGAGTGGGGTATGTGTATTTCAGGGGTGCGCGGGAAGTTTCACACGCAATTGGCCCTGTGCGAGTGGGGTACGTGTATAACTGGGGTTTACGTGAAGTCTCACATGCGAATTGAGCAGGGTACGTGTATAACTGGGGTTCCGTGAAGCCTCACACGAGATTTGAGCAGGGTACGTGTATTTCGGGGGTGCGCGGGAAGTCTCACACGCGATTTGAGCAGGGTACGTGTATTTCGGGGGTGCACGGGAAGTCTCACACGCGATAGGCCCTGTGCGAGTGGGGTACGTGTATTTCAGGGGTACGTGGGAAGTTTCACACCCGATTGGCCCTGTGCGAGTGAGGTACATGTATAACTGGGGTTCGCGTGAAGTCTCACACGCGATTTGAGCAGGGTACATGTATAACTGGGGTTCTCGTGAAGTCTCACATGCGATTTGAGCAGGGTACGTGTATTTCGGGGGTGCGCGGGAAGTCTCACAATTGCAATAGGCCCTGTGCGAGTGGGGTAAGTGTATTTCAGTGGTGCGCGGGAAGTTTCCTGCGATTTGAGCAGGGTACGTGTATTTCGGGGGTGCGCGGGAAGTCTCACATGCGATAGGCCCTGTGCGAGTGGGGTACATTTATTTCAGGGGTGTGCGGGAAGTTTCACACACAATAGGCCCTGTGCGACTGGGGTATGTGTATTTCAGGGGTGTGTGGGGAGTTCTACATGTGAATTGGCAGTGTGGGTCCTCCCAGGTGTTCCCTCTAAACCCTCCACAGCCCCTGCAGGCAGCCCACACCACAGAGGACTACCCCGCACCCAAGGTCATGTCCCGCAGGCAGCCCATCCACCATGGGCATGCCCCCCAGCCAAGCCACATGTCAGCTTGCACCAATGATCACCAACTCATGTCCCCTTGTACCCCCATCCCCCAGCAGTCAGGGGCACCTTCCAGCAGGCCCACACCCATGTCCCCCTGCATCCCCACCCCCCAGCAGTCAGGGGCGCCTGCCAGCAGGTCCCCACCCATGTCCCCCTGCACCCCCGCCCCCCCAGCAGTTCGGGGCACCTGCCAGCAGGCCCCCACCCATGTCCCCCTGCACCCCCACCCCCCAGCAGTCAGGGGCACCTGCCAGCAGGCCCCCACCCATATCCCACCCATGTCCCCCTGCTCCCCCACCCCCCCAGCAGTCAGGGGCACCTGCCAGCAGGCCCCCACCCATGTCCCCCTGCACCCCCACCCCGCAGCAGTCAGGGGCACTTTCCAGCAGGCCCCCACCCATGTCCCACCCATGTCCCCCTACACCCCCACCCCCCAGCAGTGCGGGGCACCTGTCAGCAGCCACCCACCCATGTCCCCCTGCACCCCCACCCCCAGCAGTCAGGGGCACCTGCCAGCAGGCCCCCACCCATGTCACCCTGCACCCCCACCCCCCAGCAGTCAGGGGCACCTGCCAGCAGGCCCCCACCCATGTCCCCCTGCACCCCCACCCCCCAGCAGTGAGGGGCACCTGCCAGCAGGCCCCCACTCATGTCCCCCTACACCCCCACACCCCTGCAGTGAGGAGCACCTGCCAGCAGGCCCCCACCCATGTCCCCCCTACACAAAATAATGATGCACAATCATGGCCCACTTCTATACCAAAAAAACCACTTCACGCGACCCCATTCTTGAGACGCAATGATTTCCCAATCCACCCCACACTGACATGCCTATCTCAAGACACAAACCAAAAGTCAACTATGTACATCAACACATGTCCGTCACACACATACACTGGTTGGCATTAATTGTGTAAACCCACATTTTCACATGCATCAACCCAATGAGGGAATCCCACACATGGAACTAAAATTTGAAAATGTATTATGTACATAAATAAATCAATGAAAAGAAAGCATACCAACATAGCAAAAATGAAATGAAAAGCATGTGCAAAAGATGAGTGAATGAAAATCATAACCAATCCAAAGAAAAACAGTCCAAACTCTCCCTCCACCAACGCAAATCCAAAGGAATGAAAAAGAAAATCCATTGCTTCATGTCCATGATGAAAAAAAAAAATTCAAATGAATCCATAGTGCAACTATTTACAATCCAATGTGGAAAAAAACAAAACAAAAAAAAAACATTAATCCATGTGCAAACTCCAAAAAATGTTTTCGAATAAATCCATTGTTGGAGTATGAAAAGGGTCCAGGAGCCCAACCAAACAAATGAAACCTAACTAACAAACTACCTAAAAATACAACTATATACAAATTTGTGTGGCATTGTCCATTCACCACAAATAAAAGGAAAACAAAAAGGAAACCTAACTCTAAAAACTATTTACAATGGCAGCGGGCTAGTCCGACGGCTCACTTCCCGATTTCGAACTCCTGCTCGATGTCCCGGAGGCGGTCCTCTTCCATGGCCCAGAGGGTTCACAGGGACGACGACATCTGGACCTCCAGGTCCCTGCGAATTGCATCCTGGCACTCGGCCCGCCTCAGAGCCCTACGCATGGAGTTCTCCGCCCTGACCATCGTGAGCCGTGCCTCTTCCACCCGCTGCCGCTCCGCATTTATAGCGCGGCCTAACCGCTGCCACACGGAAGACACTTCCAGTCCTGGGCCCTCCTGCCCTCTGGCCGATGCCTGCCCCTCCGATGTTGAAGGCCCCGAGCCATCATGGCTCCCACCTTGTTGCTGCTGCTGCTGTGCCTGTGCCCTGGCTCTTGCTGTCTGCACGTCCTCCTTCGGCTGGGGTGAAGTTGTCGAGGTGGCCACCCCTGCTGGACGTCCAACTCCCAACTGTGGCAGGGATCTTTCCTCCACCAGCCTGGCCGCAGGGTCAGAGGCAGCTCCACAGGGTACCCAGGTGATACATGGGTGGGAAGATGGTATGAAGGACGACTGGCGCATAGGGGGTTCAGGTGAGGAGGGGGATGACTCTGTGCCATCTTCCTCCATCGGACCCTCTGGGGTCTCAGCTGCCCCTTCTGTTGCCGAGGAGTCCAACTCCGACCTCCACCTCTTGGACCTACCCTCGGCAGCTGCAGCCTGGGACGCGGCACCAGACTCCTCACTCCCTGATGAGATGACAACTTGGGAGGGGAGCCGGGCCTTGCGTATCCGGCTGGCGTTGCGATCCCTGCCGCTGTGCTCCACAGCACCCTCTCCGCCCTCTTCATCAGTTGACACTTCAGACAGGGAGAGAAAGAACACATGCATCAGGGCACTGTACAATGGACTGATACACACATGGCAGTTGCACATGAGTGGCAGTGTCAAACTTCAGACATGGCATCACAATCCCCAACACACATGTCATTTCAACTCACACACATGAGCAATTCCACAGCCATATCGCACCAGCCCGCACCATCCATACACATACGACAGCATGAGCGTCCGAAGGTGAGCCTGACGTCACATGAAACACGGGGAGTGCACAAGACATGCACACACACCACCACACTTACATGCATGTGTACATGTCCACCAACTGTCACAGTGATGAGATCGCCATCCATGTCACATCTGGCATTCAGCCTTCTACATGTCAGTGTCACATGCATCCAAGTTGCATCACAGTTGCACACTTGTCAAATACACACACATGCACATGTACACAATGCAGATACATGCAGCAGGAACCACCATCCATGTGTGACACCACAACCATGCCAACGTACATACACAGAACTTCAAACATGTGTGCTCCCACATCTTCATTTGGCCTGCATGCTTACCCACACATACACCATCCATTTGTCTCACACATGAGAGGACTCGCATGTGTCAGCATCACCCCCCTGTACATACACATCCATACATGGCCATACAAAAACACATGTGCAACCTGCCCACTACAGGCACACCACGACACGCACAGCGTACAATCAGTATGCATGTACACTTACCGCTCGACTCCAGATGGGTCTGCCTCTCAAGGATCTGGACGTGGAGCGCTGGGCATATGCGTTCCAGGACCCTCATTTGGTGTTCCGACAGGTGTCCCCGCCACCCCTTAGCATCCGCTGCTTTCAAGAGGAGCCTGGCCTTGTTGAGGGTCCTGGACCTGAAGTCCTCCCAGCGCTTCTTGACATGTTGGAAGTCGCGGACTGCCACCCCTTCCGCGTTGATGGCAGTCACGATGTCCATCCAGATCCTGGTCCGTCCTGGTACATCCTTCCTTGTCGGCGCGCGAACTTCCGAAGAGGGCATCATACTGCCCCAGGACTTGCTCCACCAGGACACCAACTTCGGTGGCAACTGAACAGTAAGGTAAGCCTCAATTTTGGCAAGTAGTCCGAAACCTGATACTATTCACAGTATTGGTCAGGAGGGATTCAACTGATTTGGCCTGTTGTTTCATTTTTCTGTCCATTAGATTGTTCCTTCACAATTAAAAGAAGGCACCCTTTATGAACTGCTCTCCTCAGTTGGCTTCAAGTGTTGCAGATTGTATACAACACATTACCTAGTCATTGGCATGATACTCAATGTTTTCAACATCGTCCCCTGAAGAATTTCTCACCATCTGTCTTCTTTAAGATTAATGGGAATGAAACATGTCGGGCTAATGTTTTAATTGTGAGAATTTAGTCACAAACTAAATAAGGCATTCACAGCCATTTTTTACTGAGAATTTAAATAAGTGTTTCAGTGTAGAAACATCTTTCCAGATTGAACATCAAAGTGTGTCCCATCTGATATGTGATAATTGCACATATTCTTTTCATGTCATATAGTTGTTTTGGTATATATTGTTTGAGTTTAGTTTTTCCTTGTTATTAGGTTTGTTTTTTTCACTCATTTCGTGTTTTTTTTGATTTGGTTGTTTTCCAATTGTCATTGTACACCCAAATATTTTCCTTTAGGTTATGTATTATTGTGTTTTTTCAATATATTAGAAAGTTTGACGGCTTATTTACCGCCATTTTTAAAAAATAGTCTTTTTAAAAAAAGAATGTTGTTTCTTAATAAAATGTTTTTTAACCTAATGATATGGATTAAATAAAAGATATATATATATATCAGCATCAGTTGTTGCCACAGAGGAATCCATTTCATAGTGTTTCCCCAGGGATGAATATAGATCCTTAAGGGCGTTTCTCCGAGAGGTGTCAAGACTTTTCTGTTTTGACTTTTTGTAAAGGGCACCGTCTTGAACCTCTCTAGTACAAAAATACCCTAGTCCTTTGTAAGTTTTTGAGTGAAGCTGGTGGGCTTCTGCATCTCTGGCTGGGGGTTACCAGTGCTGCCAGATGATGTTGTGCCCGACATGGCAACCCCAGAGGCAGGAGTGGGTGGGCACCTGGGTCCTGGGGCTGGGCTGTGGAGCGATGGTATACCAGTCGGGAGCCTTTGGTTCCAGCAGGGGTGGTCACAGCAACTGCACCCCTGGCTGATGTGCAGGCAGCAAATAGCAGGGCACGTGGGCAGCAGGCAGCAGCAGATGGCTGGTGGGAGCGTGCTTAGGGCTCTTGGGGGCAGTAATTCGGCCTTCTGGGCAGGAGCGTGGTCTTACTTGTGTTGTTGCGTGGCCAGCTTGGTACGGAGTGATTTGGCACGTGAAAATCTTGCACGTCTGCGTGTAATTCGAGGAAAGGCCCTTAGCGTGTAAGCGCGTCAGCACACGTACGCGGTTTCATTGGACCAAAGGCCCTTAGCGCGTAAGCGCGTCTGTGACGTGACACGCACGGGTGTTTCCCTCATAGCACGTGATGACAGAGCCCACATGGAAAAACTGCACGTCCGAGTTTCATCGCATGTAATTGGAGGAAAGGGCCCGCGTATGTGACGTGTACGTGTGGGCCGGTTTAAAAGCTATGTGCAGGACGCCATTCCTTGTACGTGCTTTTCGTGGAGAGCAAGTGGGTGAAATCTGTACTTCTTGTCGGTTCACACGCGATTACTTCACAGCGTTTCTAGTTCGTACTCCCTGTTACCTCAGCCAGCTTTCATTTTTCTTCTTTTTTTGGGCCTGTTTCCTCAAACAGCGTTCACTTCTCCTTTTGTCCTGTCTCCTCAGACAGCGTACAATTCTTCTTTTGGCGGGGGTGTTGCCAAAGCGCACACGCGCTTCTTTTTCACGTTCTTTTCCAGGCAGACGGTGAGTCACGCACATATTTACCAACTGTGCTTGCCCCGTGTGTCGCGTACCCCTTCAGAGGTCATTGTAGGCTGCGTGTATTATGCGTACCCTTATTTTTGTGTTTCTGGGTGCCACAGCGTAGTGCGGGTTCATTTTTCCACGCATGTGGTCTACGAGGGGTTGCGTGCAAGTTAGTTTTTGTTTTTGGGCTGCCTGTGCGTTGCGTGACCCGTCATCTTCCCCCAGGGGTCACAGACAGCCTTTTTAGAGCACTAGGGTACGAATTCCATCTAGTACCCTATCCCTTTGACTCCCAATTGCCCAGGACAATAGTTTACTGCTCCGCCCATATGCACAACAACATCAGTGCCATGGTTGGGAGGTGACCAAGCGGTAAGGGAGGCAAAGGTGGCCGACCTTCAAAAGGTGGACATGGTGGGCACGGAATGGGACGTGGCCGGGATTCGCAGGGTGCCCCTATACCCCCATGTGTGGAGGACCTATCAGGGACACCCATGCCCCCCCCCCATGGTTGAGGGAAACGTGGCTGAGACCATCCCAGCTCAGCCCTTGTTGGACCAGCCCATTGTGGCACCTGACCTGGCACAGGATGACTCCCAGGCTGACTTCCAGGTCAGCAAGTCTAGGCCACGTGTGGCGGTGCAAGTTGTTGTCACCAAGCCACGTGGATCTGGGGCAGCTATGTCATCTGCTGCCCCAAGAAGGCAGGGTGGGGAGGCTGCAGGGGCAGCTGCAGCTCCATCCGCCCCAGCTCTGACTCTCCCAGCCAGGACAGTGTCAGTCCAGGTCCATCAAACTGTCGTTCCCCCTGCCAAAAACACCTTGCAACCAATGCCTACACCAAGACCTATGGTCATTGTGCATTCCCACACTCCTACAACCCAGTCCACCGGTGCTTCTGCCCCTACTGACCAGAGCGGTGTAAGCCACTCTGGCTCCGCTCCACCTTCAAAAAAGAGGAAGAAGGGTGCTCTGGCACAACAGGCTGAGACCCCAGACACGGCTACACACTCCGGGACATCAAGGAAGCCTAGCTTTAATGACCCGGAACTTGATGCACTTGTGACCTATGTGTCAGCACATAGCCGTGAAATGTTGGTGACTCCAGGGTGCAAGACCACACCTGGTCAATGTAGGGCACACTGGCAGACCATCGCGGACCGACTAAGTGCCCTTGGATTTGTGAGGCGCACAGCTGATGATTGCTACAAGCGGTGGAATGACCTAAACCGCAGAGCAAAGAACAAGCTGGCCTCAAATCATGCCGCTACTCTGGTGACTGGTGGTGGGTCTCTACCAGAGGAAAACGAACTCACTGAACATGAGTCTGTTGCTGGGGCCTTCATCACAAAGGAACAGATCCAAGGTGTGGGAGAACTACCTGATTACGACGCATTGTCTGGTGAGTGCCCATGCATGTATGTGTAATCCATGTGTATGTTTGGGTGACGGGTTCTGATTGAGTGCCAGGTGAGGGTGCGTGTGCCTGAGTGGTATGGGTCACCCATGTTCTTCATCCAAAACATTCAGCGGCCTTGGATTTGGGTGTGACAGTATCCCTTCTGCCCACAGTAGTCATTTAGCGCAACATTATGGCAGTTGCCCTTGAAGTGACATCTTGCAACAACATTGTTTGTATTTTTCAGTGTTCGTTCAGGCTGATTGTTTCAATTCTCCCACTTTTGCTACGCATTCCTCATCCCTATTGTCACATATGTGACGTGCTTCTGTCATTGATGAACCCCACATTGGCCCACATGTGTTACCTTGTTAGGTGTATGATTTGACCATTCAGGCTGATTGAGTATTGGCCTGATCACATACATTTTTGGGGCCTGTTTGAATGTGGAACATGATAGTTGTTTCCTGTCATGCTGAAGTGCACAACCATTGATGTGTACATCGGCCTGCAATCACTGTATTTTTGTACACTGGGTGTGTTGCAGTGTGTGGCACATGCATATTTTGTCACACTATGTAGCATTTTTCATCTCATCATGACCATCTCACATGGATGGCTGACAGTACTCATTCACTGACATATGGATGTACTTGTGGAATGTACCATGGCTATGGTACCTGCCATCTGTGTGATGGCATGTGTCATGTATGTGTATTGGACATGCCACTCACAGGCCAATGTGTGATGGCAGTGCTACCCAGCATGCAGCAAATGTGTTGCTCTTCCATCTTGGTGTCATCAGTGTCTGCCTTTTGCCTCCCCTTCAAACTCAGTGACAGTGCATGCATGGGAGGGTTATAGTCATGTGGGACATGTGTAAATCATGTACTGGTTCAGTAGCTTGTCAGGCCTATTTGTGTGCTATGGTGCTAATGCCTGTTTCCATTTTTTTGTCTTTCATGTTTTTGCACGGGATGACGCACTTGATGCTGTTGAGGTTGACGAGATGGTGCAGACCCAGGAGGATTCTCAGGCACGACCGGGCACCATTGGGGGACGTGGTGTGGTGGTGGGTGAGAACCCAATCTTGCTGCAGACCATTCTGTCCAGGGGTGTCTCTGGATGCACCTCCCCAGACCTCTATTCAGGTGCTGATTCGGATGATGAGACCTATGTGCCGTCGCAGGTAAGTGTTTCTGGCAGGAATTCTGTTCTGTCCAACCCACCTGCACAAGGGGTAGAACCCTCTATGGGGATGTCAGTGTTGGTAAGTCCGCCTTTGGCGGTTACGGGTGCAGGGTTACACTCCACAACATCTGATCCTGTTTCTGGGCAAGCAGATCAGAGGGGGAATGCAGTCCTGCAGCCTCAGGCAGTGCAGGCACAGCAAGGCGCAGATCGCCCTGCCCCAAACAGGGGTGGTGCACGCCGACGTGGTGGCCGTACGCCACCAGGCAATACCGTATGGGAACAATCCATGTACGGTATGGCAACCCAACAGGCAGCATCCGTTGAGATGATGGCTCAAGCAATGGAGAGGGTGGCCACTTCCATTGTCCCCCCTGAAAGGCAGATGGAGCTACTACAGCAGGCAACAGACTCCATTTGCCAATCACACAGGGAAGACATGTTGGCGTCCAATAGGGACCGATGGGCGGCACTGGAGACTCTGCGCCAATCCATCTCAATAGAGTCCCAGGCCCACAGGGAAGCCCTGAGGGAAGAACTCCATAACCTCAGGGTGACTCTTCTTGACCTTGAGGCTTCCACTAATTTCAGGACAGAACAGCAGCTGGAGTGGCTCACAAGTTCGCTCTCAACTGAGATGTAGGCAACACGTGAGGAGATCCGGACATCACGGGAGGCCATGCGTGCAGAAATGCATGCAACCCGTGAGGTGGTGCATGGGGATCTCCGCACTTTAATCCTTCAGAATCAGACCTTCAACACCTGCATGCTTGCTGCCATGGAGGACCATACCAGGGCTTTGCGTGGGCTGCCTCCCATAGCACCACCACCTCCTGATGCAGCAGCAGAGGGTGATGAGAGCGACAGCAGCAATTCTCCCACAATAGCGTAGCCGTGCAGGCCATGAGCCCATGGAGGTGTTTTTTTCCCCAAAATCCACACATGCGCACCCTGTCCTCGGACCTCCTGGGTGCCCCCCCGCCCCGGGTGCCCCCCCACCCCCTGGCACCCACATGGCCATTTATGATTTTTTATTTTTTTTTTTTTATTTTTTTTTACAGTGTGTTGCCTTGTGTGGCTCCCATGGGCATCCACTGTATTCCAGCTGGGCACATGCAGGCTTGTCCTGAGTTTGTGTTAGATGCTTGGGTTCGTGAGACACACACCCCTCCTGCTTCCCGTTTCCATGGGCTTGCAAAGGGTGTGCCCAAGTGACAGTGAATTACACAGTGACGGTGGACTCCCATGAGCTGTGTGGGCAGTCTGTAGTCAATACTCTGTATACATTCCTAGTGGATATTGTTGTTGTATTGTACAGTGCATGGTGTATTGATATGTGCTTGTGCTTCCATGTCTCCCTCCAAATTTTCAGGTTCATTCCTCATGTCCTCACAAGGCCATCTAATTTGGAGATGGAGTTCATGTTCTATGCAGTACACTGACAAATTTGGAAGGCTGCAACACTACAGTTGGAAGGGGTAGATGTGGTGGCATATTCAGGTTGTAAAACGACTACTTTAACTTAGTACTGTCATGTTTTTCCTATGTTTGAGGTTGTGTTGCTGCATTGTATTGTTGGTAAGTATTTGGTCATGTGTGTTGTTAGTTCTACATTACTGGGAGCATATTGTGTGTGGCCAGTTTCCATTAGGGACAGTGTACTTTGTGACACTTATGTCAGGTTTTGGGGATTGCTTTGTTTGCTTTCACATAGCATGACATGCCATGGTGTGTTGGGTGGTGGAGCTGGGGAGGGGTTGGGTGACATGGCGCTGTTGTCATGTTGTATTTTGCAAGCGGGTCATGAATTTAGCAGCATAGAAGTGACTTTTGATGACACAGCATTGGTGGTGTTTGTGTAGGTAGGGATGCACACAATGTAACACTTCCAGGTGACCAATCTCAGGCTGGTATGGTTGTGACAGCAGACTGTCCCTTATGTCATCATCATTGATTGTCAGCTGGTATGTGCCAGGGCTGTGTGCACTCCACAGGGGGGTGATCTTAGGTGAAGTAATTAGCCACCAGCTGCGTACGGGCTGCCTCACTCCGTGCCCTTTCCCCTCCCATGCGCAGCGGGCATGCATGTGGTTGGGGATGTGGAGGCACCACCATGTCCACCGGCAGGCCCCGGCGTGTTACAACGTTGTGCAGGACACATGCTGCCACTATGACCCTGCACACTACTGGGGGAGCGTATAACAGCTGCCCGCCAGAACGGTCAAGGGAGCGAAAGCGTGACTTGAGCACTCCGAATGTGCACTCCACTATGCCCCGGGTTGCAATATGGGCTGTGTTGTATCTTACCTCGGGTGGCGTGGTGGGGTTCCGAATTGGCGTCATCATGTGGGTGCTCAGAGGGTAGGCACTGTCCCCTGGGGAGGTGGTGATGTGTATCATTAGTGGGGTTGTGACATTACTCAGTATCTGACATGCATGCATGTGCTGTGGCATTTATACTCACCAAGCAGCCATGTATCGCCATGGCGCCCAGCTTCTAGGTCCCGGTTTAGGGTTCACATTCTTTAAATGAAACTGTCGTGGGTGGACCCTGGATAGTTGGCATATACTGAGGTGATGATTCCCTTGGCATCACATACTACCTGGACGTTGATGGAATGCCAGTGCTTGCGGTTTCTATAGATGTGCTCAGATGCCCTGGGAGGACGTAGAGCCACATGGGTGCAGTCAATGGCACCTAGCACTTTGGGGAAGTGTGCCACCCCGTATAAATCCTGGACGGCAGGTGTTCTGGGCAGGTGTATGTGCCTGTGGAGTGATGGGCGTACAGTCATAATGCCCAACACCTGGTGCAGGCAGCGTGACTGCGTGGCCTGTGACACCCCCTCCACTATGGCACTTGTCTGCTGAAATGATCCAGTGGCCAAGAAGTGCAGTACATTGAGGACCTTCTCCAGGGGGCTGAGTGCTTGGGAGCACAGGGTGGGTGATGTGAGGTCATCCTCCCACTCACTCACCAAGTCGAGTATTATGTGAGGTGGAAACCTGTACCTCCCATACACCTGGTCATCAGGCATCTCAAAAAGGCTGGTTCTGGGTTTGAAAATTCTGGGCCTGTCTATCCTCCTCCTCCTGCAGTATCCCACGACCACTGCTGCTAGGAACGGTATATTCATCCTGGCGTCTGTGCTTGTTTGTTGTTTGCTCGCACTTTTATGCCGCGCGGGTCCACGTACGCCTGCTTCCTGCTGGCATACGTGTTTCCGGATTAGCGTGTCTTTTTTGGCGCACGCATTAGCCCCGTTTGATTCCATGAATACGTGTTGTAGGCGAGCATGTGGGCGTTCCGCGCACTTGCCTCCTGTACTTCCCCCGTGACGCCCACATTTTCACGCGTTGTTCCCCATTCCGCGTGTGACGTCCCGTGTTACGCCTACTTTTGTTGTTTGCGCCGCACTATGTGCACTTTCGCTGTGCGCTTAGCGCACGCTGTTTGAAGACGTGTGCGCCAGCGTGCACCGAACAGGATTTTGGCGCACATCCATGGATTTCCACGCGCACGGACTTCCATGAATCGCTGTGCACGGGTTTCGCTGCGATTTTCGCATGCTTGCGCTGAAATTTTCGGCGCACATTAATTCCATGGATCGGCTTGCTATGCTATAAACTGTACTATGCTAAAAGTCCTGCTTTAGCACTAGCCAATTTAAATAACATTCTTCTACATGGTACAGCAAAAGACCTACTTGAAGAAATTGACTATATCCAGAAAAAATATTTTGGAAGTGAAAGCCACTTACAGAATGAAATATCTTTAAAGCAAATTAGCAACAATTCTATGCATGGCAACCTTCTACTATACACATACAAAAATGGAAGACTGAAATTTAAAAGTACATCTGCTGAAATACGAAACCATGTGTGTGTATGTTGCCGTAGAAATTTTTATAAATTTAAAACAAAAACTGTAGACCTAGCATACAAAATAGAAGACAATGAAGATTCTAAATGGTTTGAATTAGCTCTCTACCTTATAGCAGAAAACACATAGGAAATAACTGACGCCTTAATACTTTGCAGTTACTGCACTACAAAACTTGACAACAACCAAACTCCTTCACGTGCTATCACAAATAATTTGGATTTTTTTCCACTACAAAAACCACTACAAAAACTGAATTTGTATGAGAGCATCATAATTCAAACAGTGCACCCATTTCAAGCAATAATATGCCTTCAACCAAAAACAGCAAAATTACCTCCCTCTGAATTAGTGAAAGGTATTCGGGGAAAAGTAGTGTATTTACCATTAGATCTAAAAGAAAATGTGCACACTCTAGGAGTGCAACGTCCAATGGAGCAATCTTTAATTCTCTTAGTAAACGGTGTACCCATTAAGACAAAAAGATTTGGCAACAACTGGTAGATTTACATAAAGTTAGACAAGCCTTGCAATATCTAAAAGATAATAATGAATACTTCAAAGAAATTAATATTGAAGAAAACTTGAAGGACACCACTGAAATAATTCAAGAGACACAAGAAGCTGGTTAATTTGAGCTCCTAGATCCTGCTACAATATCCAATACTTTAGACCATTATACAATTCACCCATTGCACTCTAATGACACTGTAGAAGATGCACTAGAAACGTACCAAATGAGTCAAACAAAAGGATCACCCATCAGCATATGGGAAAAAGGTATAGAAGCACATGCTTTTCCTCTACTTTTTTCCTACTGACAAAGGAGGAAGGTACGATGATAGACCTATTCAAATAACAGCATCAGAATACTTCTCATTACGGATGTATTCTGAAGACCCCAGATTTAGACAAAATGTGGAATACATATTCCACCTACTCTTTGAAAGTGAACTAGCAACTTTATGTTACAGAGTTGCACACACATTAAAATCAGGATCCCACTTTCAAAATGTGTCAGCTACACAATTATTACAAAAAGTGCAACAAAAAGATGAGGTTTTACAATCAAATATTACAAATCTATTAGCAAATATGCGTGGTACTAAAGAGTACTGGTTTCGACGTCATGGAGATGTACGTTGTATGATAAGAAACCTTGGCCTACCCACTTGGTTTGTTACATTAAGTTGTGCAGAATATGCATGGGAAAATTTACATGATTTCCTACGCTTATCAAACAAAAACAAAACAAACATAGATATACTAACACCTGGAGAACTTTGTTCTCTGGATCCTGTTAATGTTTCAAGATATTTTCTCCATCGCTTCATTGCTATGCTACACTTTATTTGTAATAAAACTGTTCCTCCCCTCGGAGAAGTGCAACACTTCTTTTGGAGAAAGGAATACCAAGCTAGAGGAGCACCACATATCCAAATGCTTTTATGGATTAAAGATGCTCCTAAATTTGGTCAAGACAGTGATGCCACTGTTTTACAGTTTATTGAAAAATATGTCACTTGTGAAATTCCATCAGAAGCCACAAATAGTGATCTTCGTGCACAAATTTTACAATTTCAAAGACACAAATGTGGCAAATATTGTCGTCACAAATACAAAAATAAAGGGAAATACTACACCAAATGCCGCTTTGGTTTCCCTAGACCGGTTACAAAAACAGGTCAAGTGAACAACTTCATGTCTTCAGTTAGACACAGTGTTAAAGGTAAATCACCTAAAAATACATATTACATAAAAAGAACAGAAGAAGAAAAATATATCAATGATTACAATGCAATCATTGCCCACTTATGGAATGCAAACATAGATGTGCAGTACATTGCAGACAATTCCACTGGCGCTTCAAGTCAGGGTAACAAGTAGTTTCTGGCCACTATAAAGAGACTGCACCTTCACACTGCACACTTCGGCTCCTATCACTGGCTCCCTGGAGACTTGTGCCTGTGATTAGTTGAGTAAATTTCACCAATGGTGCCCCACAAATCCTCCTGTAAATCATATGGTTGCATTTAAAACATTTTAAAATCAGTAGCATGCAGCTGTCAAAAACAACATACTCGGGCTCCCGAATTAGCCAATCGTCCTGCAGTACAGTGGCTTGAGATTCTATGGTGGCAGATAATTCCTCTGTAATAGGAACAACAAAGTCAGGGCCAAGAAGATGTTGGCCCATCAATTATGAAGATGCTTCAACAATTTACATTTGTGATCTTTCAGGTTGTTCTGAATGTTTTGGAGAAACAGGGAACATTATTTCTTTCCTATTTTGAAATTGTTTCGAAGGTGTGGGTGGTGTGATAGGATCTGAAAGTAATGTCAACACATCTCCTCTGTTCACTTTCACTTCTAGTGGATCGTGTGTGATGTAGCAATGGTTGACGTTTACTTTCAATGGTTTGCAGTTGATATTCAGTTCAAATTTCGCACACTGGCCTTTGGCACCTACTCTGAGCTTTGGGATGATCATGCTCTGCTTCAAAAATTACTTTCTCCCAATTAGCATCGGTTTGGGAAGCAAGATTTTTTTTTAATGTTTTTTTTATTTTTAATAATGATATAGTTTGAATACAAACTTTTTACATTTCTCCATTGTACAAAAAAATATATTTCATAAAATAATTCATAATTTCAAGAAAGAGATCTCAATTAATAAAAGGGACACCAGCAGTTCATATGAACAGCGTTGTGGAGCAAAAGGTCTTGTGTTACTCAGTTGGAATCATAAAAGGATTGGTTATCTCAGTGTCATTTGGATTGGTCCTGTTTTCAGAGACCATAGTCATTATCCTACCTAATATTATCTGTGCCCATCAATCTTTTGGGTCATATTGAATCCTCTCTGGAGGTAGCATTCCTCCAAATAATTTCCTTTGTTCACTAAGTGCCGGCCATTCCATAATTATATGGTAACTTGATTCAACTTGATTCTGTTGTTTGCGACCGCTAGTTGTTTAGTTTTAACAAGATATTCACGAGTAGGTAGGACATTGAGTCGTAGTCAGCAGAAAGTATCTCTCATTTGGCGACTTGGAAAAGTAGCCAAATATTGTGGCAGCTGATTTAATGCTGTGACTTCTAACTCTGAGTTTATTGAAAGTTGATACTGTGCTTTCGCTTGTATAGTTTTAATCCAGTCATTGTGTTGGATTCATATTTTGATGTCTTGCGGTTGCTTTATCAGTGCTTCAATTGTTATTTAATATTTCTTTCCAGGGCCCTCATTACGACCCTGGCGGAAATCGGAAAACGATGGCGGAGATGCAATACCGCCATCGAATAGCGCTCGGTGCGACTATGACCCGCCACCGCAAAGTACGAAGTCATTAGCGACACCGTAGTGAACGCCAACGCTAACTGCACCAAGCACGCGCGCGCGCGCCATGCCAAACCGTAAATACCACCATGGCGCAAGGGTACGCGAATTCCGACCCTAGCGGACATGTACCTAACGCCATCAAGCATGGCGGAAAGCACCATTCCGCCATGGTGAGAAGTACGGCATCGCGAATCAACCGTAAACGGCCCCACTGAGTGCCTGTACACCGCTCCCTGCCCACAAAGCACAACTCCTCGTAGGTGCAATGAAGTCACAATGCTACCAGTGAAATGTACAAGTCACCCATGCATGCCAACGAACAAAAGATCCACAAGAGGGGCCAATGGGAGCTGCAGGGCACAGATGGCACGAATACAGAAGCCATTCCAATGGACATGACCACAGTCCCCCCCCCCCCGAAACGCACGCAAACACAGGCACCTGTGACCAGCAATATTACGAAACTCACAACATTCCACCAGTCCACCTGGCTGACCGTCGTCTGTTACACAAAACCCAATCCCCCGCCCCTGAGCATGACAACATCCAAACAGTCATATTGGCATCCCCCATCCCTGACCTCACTGTGCTCCGTAGGCAAACGCGCCCAGCACAGTACCACGCCACTAAAATCCGAAACCGGAACCCAATGCAGATCTCCTCACAAAACATCGCTCCCCAAATAGGAATATGCCACATCACTCGCAAAGAAGAACGCTACACGGGCCATATCAGAATAGAAATTTAATGCACAACTAAATCACCAAGCTCATACAGCCATCAGTCCATGAACTCCAAAACACATATCACCATTGTGGGCTGCATCCGCAAGGAATGACCAGCTACTACTTGTGTGACGCCCTGTCCCATCATGGCACACAGAGCCACATACACGTACGAAAAGGCAACATGGAAGCGCACAGAACCGCAGGCCCGCCCCAATGGGGAGGCAATAGTCCAACTGAAAGGCCGAAATGTTGCTCCGAGCCACTAGTACTGCGTAAGGGCATGTGGCCCATTGGCGATCGTCCCATAAGATCGTAATGCTGCTCCACTGATTAACACGAAGCAGCAGGTGTCGTGAGTAAACGCCATCTGCAGGAGTGGCATACAGATGGCAGTGGCAAAAGGGTAGGAGATACCTGTCAACAAAAAGAAAAGAAAAAGAACAGAATGGCCATCAGAACTACATTCGAACAACTCACTCCAATGACCACACTAAATCCACAGCCATATGCATGCTAGCCCACTCCAAAGGATCATCACCACCCCAAAACCACTTGCCACTCATGACTATCTATATCGAGGTGTAAACACCATCCCAAACGAGTGTACCTGTGCATGCGTCTGCCAAAACAGATTCCATCAGATGGGAATGTCAACGTGCATGGACACAAGTGTCTGAAGGCGCGTCGAGACAGGGAGGGCTCAACAAGGCCAGATAGACGATGGTGCCACTATGGCAGCCCTGCATCACATAGCGCAGGGGAGGCGGATAGATTCCAACAAGCCCTGTACATGGCAAACCCTGTATCAAATGAGCTGGCCATGCATCCATTCATCATGCCCTCATCCTGTCATAAATACACCCGAATATTTACTCACAAGACATTCGGGATTTCCATTGAGTCTGTGCGTTATGCAGCCTGCAAAATCCACAGTGTTCCAGCCCGTAATATCTGTGTTGTGAAGTTACATGATTTTGGGAACGTCCGGCCTCATCGCCCACGTCAATATAGCGCATCCCAAACTATTCATATCAATCATTGCTTCCTCGCCATGGCCTCTGTCTCAAGGACATCGAACAATAGAACATTATACTTGCAGTCAGACCTGTGGGCATCTCCTCTCAGCTAGCCGAAGACCGAAAGCGCCGGCCTTCGAATTCCTCATTTGCAACATCACGTCGAAAAGGCATCTGTGGCCGTTTGAAATCACAAATTAATCCAGCTAGTGCAGCTGTGTGTGAAAATGTCAACTGCCATCACCCACTAATGGGACGCCCCGCCCGTCGTTGCAACCCTGTACAGTGGTGCATGAGGGCCCACCGTTACTCGAGTACTACGTTCCACTGACCCATCACAAGTCTGTTCGCGACTGCAAAGATTGTATGTGAAACAATGTGACCATAGCCGAATGTACAAATCAACAAATGTAACACGGCCATCGGGTACAAATACATGATTGCAATAGCAAGATGCCGTTCCTCGATTAGCAGCG
This sequence comes from Ambystoma mexicanum, assembly GCF_040938575.1. Lineage (NCBI taxonomy): Eukaryota > Metazoa > Chordata > Amphibia > Caudata > Ambystomatidae > Ambystoma > Ambystoma mexicanum. The sequence continues at coordinate 554,385,782 of NC_090922.1, forward strand.
TTGTGTGCGGGACGTGCTCGCCCAAAGGGGAGAGCAGCTTGCACAGGTGGAATGAATCACCACAGGTGGAGGCCATACAGCCTGAAAACACATAAATTGCACAGCCAGTCTCCTGCCACAACCACACCCACTCCGAAATGCTACCGGCAGGACTCGCGATGTTGGCCCTGGGGGACCTGATAGCACTGCAAGTACTCCAACTCCAAGAAGAAGACGAACACCAACTACAACCGGCCGCACGGAGGAGACGCAGGAGGAGGAGGAGGCCAAGGCAGGGCCCGCAAGGGCCGCCAGCACAGCCACTACCACCACGCAGGCAGCCCGCAATCCCACGCCTCCGAGCACATCCGTTCAACCTCACTGATGAGCAGATCCACACCCTCTACCGTTTGGACCGGAACACCATAGCCGCAATAGTGGACATGACACAGGCTGACCTTGTCAGCATGATAGACAGCCCAACCGCCATCCCACCCCTACTGAAGGTGGTGTCTGTACTCCACTTCCTGGCCACGGGCACCTACCAGCACACAGTCGGACAGTTGCATGGCATTTCTCAGCCACTGTTCTCACGGACACTATTGCAAGTGCTCGATGCCCTCCTGAAGCACGCAGACGACTACATCTCTCTACCACGCTCGGAGCAGGACATTACCAACACTAAAGTGGGATTCCATGCACTTGCCGGCATACCGGGTTGCATTGGTGCCATCGACTGCACCCATGTGGAATTGGTCGTCCCACATGCCATGGAGGCCCAGTACCGCAACCGAAAACAATTTCATTCCCTGAATGTACAGATGGTGTGTGACTCCAACAGGATCATTACACATTGTTGTGCCAGATTCCCTGGATCAACCCATGATTCTTTGGTCTTGAGGAACTCTACTATACCACGCTACATGGAGCGACACGCAGGGAACAGATCCTGGCTACTCGGTGAGTCTCTTTTCATGCATGATGATGTGGGGTATGTGATGCGGCAATGACCTGGCAGGAAGGGGGGGGGGGTGCGTACGTAGCAATGGCATTCCACATCATACGTTTATCGTCCACATACAGGTGATGCTGGGTATCCACTGAAGAGATGGCTCCTCACACCAGTCCGGAACCCACGGGACCAGCATGAGGAGGACTACAACCATGCCCACTCACGTACCCGTGTAGTCATTGAACAGGCATTCGGCCTACTGAAGACTCGTTTCCGCTGCCTCAGCAGGTCTGGCGGGGCACTCCTGTACCGCCATGAGAAGGTTGCAAAGATGGCGATGGCATGTGTCATGCTCCACAACATGTGCGTACGTAGAAATGTGCCCATGCCCCCAGACGCAGAACTGCAAGCACCTGATGATGGTCATGATGAGGGTGGGGATGTGGCAGAACCCAAGGAGTCTGCGAGGCACCGGAGGGCCGTGACATTCGTCAGCATGTCATTGATGCATGCTTCTGGCACTCACGCCTGGTGGCTGATAGATGGACACGGGACTCGTGGCACTGTGTGTGTCTGGTACATGCACAATATGGACTATACGCCTAGGATGGCCTAGTACATAATGATCATTGTCGACACATCTCATTGGTTGATCGTGCACTTGTTCATGGCATATGTGATATCATGGTGTACACCCTATCGACCCGCCACCCAAGTGAGCCCAACACACCCCCTCCACCCTCCTACCTCCCCCCCGAACACCAGTGTCCAAAGATGCTCATTGTCAGTGGACTGTCGCTATTGCAAGCCCCCTCTGCGGGTGTCAGGGGCACCCCTGCCTGTGGAGCGCAGGTTCCTCCCAGATCTACGTTGGGGGCTGCCCTGGACGGAACTAGCAACGGAAGATGTCTCTGCCTGCTCACGTCCATGCATGTCCCTAAGGGTTTGTGAGAGCTCCGTGAGCACACGGCGCACTGCAGCAAGTTCGGCACATACGTCTTTGGACGTCGCATGCAGTTCCCCCCTCAGGCTCTCGGTGCTTCTCTCCATTTGGACTCTCAGGCTCTCGGTGCTACTCTCCATTTGCGCCCTTAGTGTCTCTGTACCTCTCTCCATTTCTGCCCTGAGTGTCTCAGTTGATGTTTCTATGTCTGCCTTAGTGCCCCCACATTCATCGGCATGGTCCTTGAGGAGCGTGGCCAGTTGCTGCTGTTGCCCGATTGACTGGTCGAGGGACTGTTGCCTCTGCTGGGCCATGGCCACTTGTGGGGGGGTCACAGAGGGGCTGTTGACCTCATGTTGCCTTGCCACAGGGCTTGGGGGGGATGGCCAGTCGTCGTCTTGTGGGTGCCCCTGCGTGGTATTCTCATGTTGTACGGGATGGGACAGACAGGGGGATTGGGACAGGTCATGGATGGATCTGACTTCGACATCTCCGTCTTCTGTGTCGGAGCATGCTGCCATCATTGGGGTGTAACCTATGGTGCTGCTGCCACCAGAGCCAGTGCATTCTGTGGCATCCGTTGGGGGGACCTGTGGTGGTGGTGTAGTGGGCATGCTGGCTGCTGGGGTGCCTGTTGATGTTCCCTCCTCTGTGCTGCCACCTGATTTGTGCTGCTGCCGTGTCTTGATGCGTGCAGCTGAGGTGGAGGGTCTTTGGCCGTTGGTCTTGGCCCTCTTTGCTGGTGTGCTGGTAGGGGTGTCCTGATGCTCGTCGTTTGGATCGGACCCTGTGGTGGAGTAAAGGAGGGCGAGGGTTATTAATGGGTCTGTGGGTATTGAAATGGCATTGTATCACATGCATTGGGGTGGTACATGAGGGTGATTTGGGTCGGGGCCTTAGAGGTGCTTTCATTTGTGTGTGGGGTGAGGGTGCAGTTGTTTGGCAGCCTGCAGTTAGGGTGTGCCTGCTGGACGTGTGGTGGGTGTATTAGGGGTTTTTAATTGTTTATGTATTTATTGTGGTTTTAAGGTGCGCTATGAGGGCGATGTGTGTGGACGTTCTCCTGGACATGTGTTCCTGTTGCACTATGTGGACACATGGTACTTCACATGATTGGACATTGTGGTTTTAGCATTATTTTATCTGGCCCACCTACCTGATTCTTCTGATGTCTGCACTCCTTTCTCCATCCCTCCGACTCCCTCGATGCTCTCCATTCCGATGGTGGAGGCACAGATTTATTCCCAGGGGGTCAACTTGATGGGTGATTCAGGTCCTCCCCCGGTGGCTGTGGCAATGTTGCGGTTGGCAGTGAGTATGCTGCGGACGCGTATCCGCAGGTCGTCCCACCGCTTTCGGCATTGTTGTGGTGTGCGGGGTGCGGTCCCCACCGCGCTTACCCGCTGTGCTACCAGAGCCCATATGGCCTTCTTGTTCGCAAGTGCCGTCCTGGTCATTTGCGTGGAGAAGACGACGGCACCATTCTCCTGGAGGGTCTCTGTTGGCACGGTGAGTTCCTCGCGGGAGAAGTGGACCTGCCGCTTGCGGTCGCACGCTTTCTTCGCTGCTTTTCCAATTTTACTTGGTTTCGCTAGGGTGGATGACGGGTTGGGGTGTGTCTCAGGGTTGTGTTTTTAGTGGTAGTGTGGTTTTAGTGGTTTTATAGGTGTACGGCGGCTTGTTTCCCGTTCCGGGCCCATGTTTTTGCTTCCGTTTCCGTATATTTCCGGTCACCGTACTTTCCGGTAGGCGCACTCTGCGGTGTCCGCTGTGATGGGTGGCGGTATTGCACCTAGGGCGACGTACGGCGGCGGTGTGGGCTGTTTTGGGGCCATTTGCGCCATCGCGGACTTTGCACTTCCGCCATGGCGTGGTGCTCGTGCCCGATGGGTCGGAATGGGCCGCTCTTTGCTCCTTCGTGCAATGGCGGAAACGCTATTTACGCTGTTGCGGTCCGGTCAGTCACTTTCCGCCAGGGTCGTAATGAGGGCCCAGGTATTTAGAACTTTTACATTCAGTGTTTTGGATTCCGATCATAATAGATCAATTGATCGTATCTCTTCCTCTGCAATAACCTTTCTGAATAGGTATAGATACTTCCAGGTTACGATAGATTCTATCGACTGGATTGCCAATTCGTAATGAATCCTGGGTATCGGATAGGCAGCAGGTAGTGATAGTATCTTTCGCCAAAATATCCCTTCTACCTGATTCCATGTTTTACGAGGTGAATTGAGCATGGCTTTGCTTCCATATGTTAAAATAGCAACCACCTTCTGTCTATAGAAACCAATTATGGGTTTCATTGAGAATTTTCCATATTTCCTATGGATAAGCAACCCCTGTCGGGCCAACTAGCACGCTTTATTTTTCAGCTGTTCCGACCAGTCTTTTTCTATCTCTGATTGATGTATCCAAATTCCAAGATATTTAGTTGTTTTTACTGTCTCAAATGTGTTCCCTTATGGGAAAACTGACAATAGTTAAGGCTTTGTCAGTGACACGACTTTAGATTTTGTAATATTGATCATCAGGTCATTTAAATCAACATATTTTTCCAGCTTTTCCATTCTCATCTGTAGTCCTATTTGGGTTTTATCAAGTATGTCCAGATCATCTGCATATAAGATGTATGGTATTGGTGTTGCATTTAGTTTGGGCGGATTTGTAGTTGTAGCATTTTGATTACCTGATAAATCTGAGATGTAAAGATTAAAAAGTGTTACGGCTAGGGCCGAGCCTTGTTTTAATCCATTTGGATCTGTGTTGAAACTACTCCATCTTGAGATAATCTCACTCGAATGATTGTGTTGGTATAGAGAGCTTTAATCGGTTCTAGAATTTCACTAGGGCAGTTCCATCTTCTTAATTTTTCCCAAAGTTTAGACTGGCTGATGCTGTCAAAGGCCAACTGAAGATCTATGAAGGCCACATGGGTAAATGTGTTTGTTGTTAGGGCTTCCAATTTTACTAGGTTTAGTAGTATGAGATTCATATTTGTACCTACTTTTCTAATGAAGCCCGTCTGTCGAGGATCCTGTCTCCCATTCGCTGTTGCCCAATCTGTTAGTCTTTTTAGGAGTAGTGAAGCAAAAACCTTTCCCAAAGGGCCAAGCAAGGCCATTGGTCGATAATTACGTGGTCGGTTCCTGTCGATGTGTTTAAAAATGTGGATTAGAATTGCTGGCTGCCATTTTTTCGGAAGGTAATTATGCTTTGTAATTAGTATAAACATTTGCATGCAAAGCTCGGCCCATGCTTCTGGATTCTTCTTTAAGATCACATTACTTAATCAGTCCGGGCCGGGGGTCCGCGAGCTGTTGAGTTGGTTGATATGCCTCACTATTTCGTCATAGTCCCATTTCCTATACCATTTCATCTTACAATCTGGTGTGTTATGTTTTTGTATCGCCACATAATTTTTTCTTTTGTATAGCGATTAAAATTATTATATCCATTCTGTTTCAGAGACATCTTGGATCAAAAGATGTTGATGTTGAACATTTCCGTTAATGAGATTCCAAAAATACCTGGGGGTTTCGTTTTTCATCGCCTGCAGCATGAGTTCTACATCAGTGTGGGCTATGGCTGATTGAGTACTTTTGATCCAATTCTGATATTGTTGTTTCAGCAATTCGGATGCTTCAATGCCTTGTTCATAACTCATGCTGCGTTTTGCTATTAGCTTCTTCCATAGTTGTTTTTTCTTCAAGGTGATTACTTATTGTGTGCATGAATGTGTTCGATTTTTTGGTTAGATCTGATCTCTTCGTGGACTTTGAAGGGTATCAACATCCATTCATAATTGATTTTCTCTATCTCATTCTTTGATGTATTGCCGAACACTTCTTTCAGGCCTTCAATCTGGATGTCTGGTACACGTGATCTATTTGAGCTAGGGTTGATCTCAATGTTAGGGATTGTTATTTTGTTTGCTAGCTCATGCTTAGCCGTCCAAGTCAGCAGAGTTTTATGATGGTGACTTTCTCAATGGGATGATTATACATTTTAAGATCTCATCGGTGATGGTGGGGGATATATATGTATATATAGTCTAAGTAGGCCCTCGATGTACCTCTTGCCCACATTGGTTTTGGGGGATTGTCCCCTTTTATTGTGCCATTTGTTAGGGTTAGATTTATTTTACTCATCTCTTTTGTCCATATTTGTGCTTTAGCGGTGAGTTTGTTAAAAGGAATTTTGGACTGGCCACCAGGGGGCGCACGGACGATGACTCCCACCGTGTGAGCTCCCAGCCCACGGGCCCCAAAAGTGCCTTGAGCCCCCACTTTTGCCCCCGCATGCTCAAAAACGGTGGCTTAACCTGAGAGGAGTGCCCCCCATCCCCTGAGCGAAAACCCGATCGAAATCGGACCTCCGTAGACGGAGAAAAGCCTGCGAGAATCCACCTCCCCCTCGCTCACGAGGATGCCGGCTCGGGAGGAGGCCGCGGGTCGCGGCACCTGACTCCGCCTCCCGCGCTCCCTGCAGAGGATCTGAGCCGCGCGGGAACTTTGGAAAAGGCTGTGGATGTTTCACCGCCCCCGCGAACTTCGGAGGCCGGCCCCCACCCGGGCTCAGGTCGCGGAACGCCGACCCTGCGGTGCACGGCGGAGGCCCACAAAGGTGAGTGCCCGCCCACGGTGCTCTGCATCGCGGTGTTGAGATGGGGACCTGCTTCTTTCCCCCCCCGGCCTTCGGCAGCCGAGCGGAGGTGGCCGAGGCAGCCCCTCCTCCCCCGCTCTCTTGGAGGACCGAACAAAGCTTCATTCCAGGGGGGCCTATCGGCTGCCCAATTCCCCCGGCGCTCCCCTCTTGACACCCCCGGGGAGCCCCCTTGAGTGGAGCACCCAATCACGAATTGAGGAGGCCCTGGCACAGGAACGGAGTTGCATGCTTCACGCACTCCTGTATCGGCAGCTACGTTGTATCCCGCATCACTACACATCGACGCTGAGGGACCAAATTAATTCGAATCTGGCCTCAAACTGCAGGGATCTTGTTCAATCATTAAGGTAACGCTCCCACCCCGGCCTACACTACGTTTCCCCAGACCCGCCGAAGTACCTCCTGCAGAACTCTCTGCCCGGGGCCTCTCCCGATACAGCGACGAATGACAGTACACACGAGGGGACAGCAGAGGGTTGGGCCCTCACACATGAGGCGTGTGCCCTCCTCTGGCAAGGCCCTCATCTAGAGCTTGATTGAAACACGGGCAAGTAGCCCAGCATCCAGAAAAGCAGCAGATTACTCAGGGGTGCCTACCCCCCCGCTGTATTTGCATCAGGGGCCTTCTCCCAGAGGCTGGAGCCCGCATACTCGCTCCTGATTCCCACGACGTGCTGTTATCAGGACTCGGACACCCCTGGACATCTGACCCACAGGGAGACACGGACCAAGGCGGAGGGTAGAGCCCCTGGTGACAGGGCGTGTGCCTCCTCCCACCCCCCTTCCAAAAGAGCTCCGCAACAAGGAACAACACGCCGGGACCCTCCAACTCTCCCCACGTGCCTTTCAACACATCGGGCTCGAGGGTACGGCCCCCGATTCCGGGGCCTGTGCCTCCTCGCAGGCCGGTGCTACATGAACGTTCCAAGTAAACTCGCCAAGTACGCCTACGTTCCACCGCTACAGACTCCTGACTCCAGGCCTACGATGTGAATAGAAGCCACTGAGACGGGCGCAGCGGCCACCAAGGGAGACATTGCCGCCCTCCTTAGTGAAATTCGAAATATGGAAAATGGATAAGATGACCCAGAGGGTAGATAACATTGAGGAGAGGCTAGAGGGAGTCGAGAACAGCCAGGCCTCGATTGACACTTTGGAAGCCCAAATTGAGCTTAGAATACGGAACATGGAGAAGAAGGAGGATGAGATTCGCCTTAAGATTGATGACTTGGAAAATAGAGAGAGGAGGAATAACCTACGCTCTTTTGGAATTCTGGAGAGAGAAGGGGAGACGGAGGAACACCTTAAACAGACGATACATGATATCGTCAAAATCCTGACCGCAGATGAGGACATTGATGAGCTCAAGATTGAGAGAATTCACAGAGCTGGAGGACCTCCAGGTGGCCCGAGATCGGTCCTTGCCAGATTCCACAGCTATCAGGATAGAACAAGGATACTCGCTAAAGCCAGGTCCGGGGGTACCCTTACCCTTGGGGGAGCCCAGATTACTATTTTTCAGGATCTCTCATCACTAACGTTAGCCTTACGCCGCCTGTGCGGCCCTCTCACGAGATGGCTAAAAGATCAAGGCACGAGGTATAGATGGGGATACCCCTTCTCCCTTTCGTTTGAACACGGGAGCAGGAAGTTTCTACTCCGCTCTGAAGAGGAAATCCGTGACTGCACTGCTGACCTTCTCGGAACAGCCTCGGGAGAGGGAACTCAGAACACCCCTGCACAGGACGGATCACGTTGGGAACTTCAGGGCCCGAGAAGAAAAAGGGTGACGGGATTGAGGAAATACAGGCGGCCTAACGACACACCAGACAACAATAAGTGATGTAGCAAATCCAAGTTCTTCATCCTGGCGTATTATGCTTCTTGATTAGAATACGAGATCTGCCGTAGAATGAAGATTCCGGAAGACGCATGTATCATAATCTCATAGTTAAGATTGTTGTATGTTGACATACTACCGTTTGTTAAATGATCTTATGAAAAGGGGGGTGGGGGCTCAAAAACGTTATTTTGATGTTTTTATTCGACGGGGTCGTGCGGTTATGACCCTCACTGGTGTTCCGACAGTGGACTGGTTGTTCGCACCAGCCCGATTCGGACACCAACACAAACACCCACAGATCCTCGTCAAAAAATCAGAGAACAATGCGATTGGACAAGAAGACACAGGGTATGATGTTCAATACCCGGCAGGCGCAGATGGGGGGGTGGTCAATGGGAATGACACACCCTCAGAAACAGCCCCTGTTAAGGAGAGGCAGCTGCAACAACACTTCCGACATGGCAAGCTCTAATACTGGGCAGAGTGACTTAGTGAATAATTCCCACAAATACATCGATGTCCTCCAGACATAATGAATCAAGTGACAGGCAGGGTACACTGAAGATTGGCACGCTGAACGTAAAGGGACTTAACTGCACTACCAAGAGATCGCTTGTGACAAGGGAGTTCAAGAGGGCCAACTTGGACATTCTCTTTTTACAGGAAACACGATATAGCAAGGGAGAAGAGAGGAAGGTTCTGTACACCAAACTAGGGTCTGATTATTGGGGTTCTGGTCTGCTGAAGAAGGCCGGAGTCGGCATATTAATCAATAGGGCGATTCAATTTGAACTCTTGAATTCATGGATGGACGTCAGTGGCAGAGCGCTAGTTCTTGTGGGCAGAATACAAGGCAGGGTCGTCACCCTTGGGGCAATATACGCCCCCAATACAGGACAAGACAGATTCCTACAGAAGATAATCCCAAAGGTTATGAGCGAGGCAGAAGGAGATGTAATACTTGGAGGGGATCTGAACACATGGATGGACCCAGAACAAGATAGACAATCGGGTCGCATCTCTGCGACCCCTTCCGCAGGTGTCAGATGCCCTCCCACCGCAGACATGATGACTGCCTACAATCTTACCGATGCGTGGAGACATGTCAACCCCACCCGGACAGGCTTTACCTTCTTCTCAGCCCTGCATGCGACCTATTCCAGAATAGACTATATATACCTAACCGCGGACCTTATTACGGCAATGACTGAGGCCAGTATAACTCCTGTCTCGTGGTCAGACCACGACATGGTCACGGTCACCCTCGATCAAATGGCTCTTCCTGGAAGATGCTCTAACTGGCGCTGCAACAAATCCCTTTTCAAGGACCCAATCTTTCGGGCGCAACTAGAGCAGGACATTACCCAATACTTCGAAATCAACAACACGGGCGAAACTTCCATGAACACAATTTGGGAAGCGGGCAAGGCGACCTGGAGAGGACTACTAATTAGAGAGGGAGCCGCCAAAACATGAGAAAGATTATTGATAGAAAATAGGCTCCGGAACGAAATCGCGCAATTAGACCGCGCTGCACAATCTGCTGACCAAGGTAGACGGCAAAAGATCAAAGAGGCCAACGACAAGAGGAATGAACTGCGACAACTGGAGACGGATGGCGTCGCACACAAGCTCCAATATCTTAAGCAGAAGCACTATGAACATGGGGACAAAGCAGGCGCCTTACTAGCCGCAAGACTGCAAGGCCAACGCCAAGAGAGATGGGTGCCCACAATAAAAACAGAAGGGGATTCAGACAAACCACCTCCCCCCAGTGTCCCCGAGGCTTTTGCTGACTTTTATGTGGAGTTATACAAGTCACGTGCTACCTCGCATCCGGAAGCGATAAATGAATACATGGATTGAATACCCTTGCCCGCTATCCCGCCTGACACAGCACTTACCTTGGAAGCCCCCATCACAGGAGAAGAAATTGCAGAAGCGATCAATGGGGAAGGCACCCGGAAATGACAGATACACCGCTGGGTTCTATAAAACCTTCAAAGACTCCCTTCTCCCGTTCATGGTCGACTTATTTAACAATATCCTGCAATCCGGCGTGGCACCCGAGTCATTTTCTGAAGCACTGATAACAGTCATCCCCAAGGAGGGTAAGGACCCGAAGCTGTGTGCCTCCTACCGCCCAATATCCCTTTGAAACATTGATGCCAAAATTTACACAAGAATCCCTACTGCGAGGCTGGAGTCACATATGCCCGCAATAATTCACAATGATCAAGTGGGCTTCATCCTGGGCAGACAAGGAGCGGACTCCACCAGGAAAACCCTGCACCTGATCCATGAAGCCCAAACCTCTTTGAGCAAACCGGCACTGCTCTCCATTGATGCCGAAAAAGCGTTTGACAGAGTTGAATGGCACTTCCTTAAGGCCACGCTACTGAAGATAGGCCTAGGTGCCACACTCTGTCGAGGGGTTAAAGCAATCTACACTTCCCCGAGAGCATCGGTTGTGGTGAATGCCCAGTTCTCCCGTTGGTTCCCTCTCAGCAGGGGTACGAGACAAGGTTGCCCCCTCTCGGCAATACTGTTTGCACTGTCCCTAGAACCTCTCGCCGTGATGCTCCGAGCAGATCCAGCAGTGGAAGGGATTACGGTGAACGCCAAAGAATACAAATTAGCCTTGTATGCGGATGACATTCTGCTCCATGTTTCAAATCCAACATCTTCCATTCCACGAGCGATCCAGCTGATAGAAGATTACGGCATGCTCTCGGGATTCAAGATCAACAAATCTAAATCCATTCTATTCCCACTCCATGAACCATCCCCGGAACACCAAATCGCCCTCAAACACCTTGGGCTGATCATTGGAGCCCCAACTCTGAGATATTTGGGGATTAATTTGACGCCACATCTTGACAAACTTTACGAAGCTAACTTCCCCCAGCTCCTTGAGGCCCTTAAGGTCGATCTCAAAAAATGGAAACCATTGACAGTCTCCTGGATGGGACGCCTAAATGCAATCAAAATGGTTACCCTCCCACGCTTCCTGTACACCTTTCAGGTCTTGCCCATCACAATTCCGGTGCATTTCTTCAGACAAGTCCAAAAGGCGATATTGGAATTTTTGTGGAATGGAAAGAAACCCAGGATCCCCTATGAGGTTCTCATATTACCAAAGGACCTGGGAGCAGTGGGCTTGCCGGACATAGAACGCTACTATCAGGCCACGCAGCTCAGAATTTTAATCCCGCACCTGCGAGACAGGAAAGACCTCCAATCAGTCCAACTGTACAATAACATTTTCTTCAACGTAACGCTAGCAGAAGGGTTATGGTCCCCAGAAACAAATTATCGAGGAAGTTGCGCACCCACCCGATACTGAGCACACTCTGGAACATATGGAGGAAGGGGAAGGCGATGTTAGGAGTCACCACGTGGCCCTCGCCAATGAGCCATCTCTGGTCCCCCAGGATCAGAGAAGAAATCCCGGAACACGCTAGATATCAAGCTTGGTTTGATGCTGGTCTCGAGAGAGTCGGCCAGCTGTGGAGAAAAGGGAAATTCATATCAATAAGTGAATTGGAAGAAGCCCTCCAAATTCAACCGATACCAGTTTTCCTGTACCTGCGATTGAAAGGAGTCATTTCCAGAAAGGAGTGGAAGGCCACCACACAGAGAGTGCTCACGCCCTTTGAGACGATATTGGATACCACTACCGCCTCCAAGGGCCTCATAGCACGAATGTACAGGGCTCTAATTACCAAAGATGACACCCCAAACCACTATCTCAAAGCGAGATGGGAGCAAGACTTTGCTAGATAGTTTGATCAGAAGGCCTGGGACAAAATCTGTGAGACACCACCGAAGATATCAATTGCGGCCCAGTATAAACTGCACGCCATAAAATTACTCCACAGATGGCAGTACGATCCATACAGGTTGTCCAAAATGTTCCAGACCTCCAGTCCGAGATGCTGGCATCAATGCGGTATGAATGCCGACTACTGGCATATGTGGTGGACCTGCCCCAAAGTCCGCATTTACTGGCAGGAGGTCCTGGGATGGATCAAACAGATGGACGGCATTGAGAGGGAAATGTCACCCCTCCTGATTCTCTTTGGCCTCGAAGAAGAAGATGACGAAATGGTCAGGGTGAAAGGTTTAACATCCTCCTTGTTACTAGCATCGAGAGCAGCTCTTGTGATGAAATGGAAAGCCCCACGCCTCCCCAATGAAAAGGACTGGATACATATCGCCACAAACATCTACACGATGGAAAAGATAACGGCTATACTACACGACAAAGCAGCACGTCAAGAAGAAGCCTGGTCTGACTTCACCGTACGGTACATCACACGTTCAGCAACAGACGACCCAACACAGCAAGAAAACTAGCACCGATATAGCGCCATCACTGGCGAAAAGCCGAAAAGCTCATTGTCAATAACCCTTGCCTGTCACAGACCACAATAGGGACCTACGTCTTTAAAATGTTCAATCTCGAACGTCACTCAGCCAACTACGATTCAGAATGGTAATGCCTCGAAGGAAGTGGACTCGCAACTCGGAAAAAGGGAGGAGGTCGGGGGTAGGGGTGTTTCTATTTTTTCTTTCTCCTTTCCCTTGGTTTTCTTTTTTCCTACTTCCTTTTTGGATTAACGAACAATAATGTTAACAAACGTTGTTAAGGTGGACTGGAATACCCTCATGAAACAATTGGCAATGCATAACATGTACCCACCTGTATGTTCGCATCCAACGTTAAAATTAATAAAATTCAAGTTTAAAAAAAAAAAGGAATTTTGGCTCCATTTGGATGGAACAAATGAATATTCAGATCCCCTCAAATGATGAATTCCAGACGGTTATATTTTGCTTGCAAGGCATCTTTATTTGTTAGAACTGTGTGATAAATATCGAGTTATTACAGGGAGGTGTATTCCACTACAGATTTATGATCCTGATACCTGTTACTGCTTGTATTTTTATTTTTTCTCTACTTTTCTGTTCTTTATAGTCTACTACCGTGATTTGAATCCAGGGGTTTGGATTAAATGTCTCTCTCAATTTTAGGTTTGGCTCCGTTTTTATGAGAGTTAATAACCCTGCAAATGACCATCCCTTCTTCTTATTATAGCGGGGTTCATGAACGTCAGATATCCATCGCAAATTGGTGGATTAACAATCCATGTCTCCTGGAGACACACTATTTCATATTTTGATAAATCATTATTGTCTGCTCGAAATAAGTGAGCAGAGCCTCTGGTGTTCCATGAGCATAAATTAAGGGTCCAGTTTTTAATAGCACATGGTTGTTATAAATGTGCATTTCTTTGTACTCTCTGATCCATTTTTCATTGATCTTTATTCTGGGTTACCTGTTGGTTATTGAAGCAACATAATTGGTTTGTGAAGTAGTCCAAGTCTTCCTGCTCTTTTTCTTCCTAGGCCTCTAAAACACAGTACAAAAAATGCATTTGTTATTTCACACTTAGTGAACATATCAATAGCAATCTTAAAATGTAATTGTAATTAAAAAAGTTGTAAAAAACCTCTTTTACAAAATTAAAAAAGACTATGATGTTATGTATCCTCGTTTTCCTACTGTGCTTTGATATAGTCAATTGGGAGTCACACATTTCATCACACAACTGTAACAGAGCATTTACTATAAGTGTTACACAGCAGTAATATTATTCCATTTGATAAAACATAAATACAATTACAAGAAGAGCACAATGTGAGTATGAAAAACACCTCACACACATAAGCAAGGTAAAAAGGTTGCACATGATGACTATCATTGTTCTTTGTATTACGCCGGCATTGTGGTTCTTCCATCTCGACCGCTTCTGTAGTTGACTCCTTGAACAAAACACATTCAGTAAAATATCAGTATTACTTTGAAAAAGTAATGTTCATTTATAAGATAACATGGCACCAACGTCGGCTGCATTGAACACAGTGTGAAAGCAGGCAGCTATTTACGCTGTTTAATTGCAGACAAATGCATCTCATTGTGCTCTCTTCGTTTGCCTGCGTACTCTTCTGATACTCTCTTTGTTCCAGGCTTGCTCTGCTTGCAGACTTGCCATTTCTCTTGCCCTGTCCAGACCTGTTCTGGCCTACCTTTTTCTTTTCTCCCTCCTTATCTGAAATCCATGTACCTTGCTGCTTGCCTGGCCTTGTACTCCTGCCCAAATGTTTTACAGCTATTCCAGGCCTTCTTCTTCTGCCTCCTGGTCTACATCAGTTTCCATACCTTACTACCTGACTACCATTCAGCTTTCCTGGCCATTGCTTTGCGCTGGCTCTATGCCGCGTTAATCTGGGAAAAGCTGTCCCGTGGCATAGGGAGTCAGCCTCTGGATACCTATTTTGTTTTCTCTACATGGAACAGGGTTTGAGGGTTGGCCTCTAGGACATACAGCCACTTGACAGAGCTCTGAAGAATCAAGGAAGGACCAAGAGCGAACCATCTCGACCTGGGACCTCGGAACATCATGATAAGGTACTTGACAAGTATACATTTTCTATAGAGGAGAGTTAATGCTGTTGGATATCATTTAACTGATGGCTCCTCCTAGGAATGTTGCATGTCATTCTAACACCGAATAGGTTGAGACTATAACAAATTAGCCAACCTAGAATACAATTATAATTGGTCAATACTTTGCTAATTCTACCTTGGCTCTTTAATGCGATGCCAAGCTGCATGGAAGGAAGGGAGAGACAAACAGACTGCAAAAAAACAATTTGAATAAAGTACTCCCTTCTCTCGTTCCTAGGCCCGGGAAGTGATTTGCCAATTTGTGGGCAGCCTTGTCATATTGTTCCTATGTCTGGATGCTCCAATGGCGCTGCAGCTCCACTCTCTAACTGGACTTGGGACACCAGACCTTGTAATGATCATGTGGTGGAAGACCACTGCTCAGAGCTCAATTTCATCCATCCATTTGAGATTTTACATCATCCCACCCTGTGAGCTGCTATTCTAAGATCGCTGAGAACAACTGTGCGTGTGTTCCTTTATGAAATAATTTGGCACAGTAGTTGCCTGCACCTGGTGATTAACAGGCTGTCTGTGCCTTTCATATGAACCAAATTAATTTTAGTTGCATCTTGTGTGAATAATGTCATCTAGTGCAGTTTCAGACCTTGATATTTGTGCTTCTGTCTGAACAGCATGAGGCTTGAAACTTGTATGCACAGCAGTTCTAATGTCAGAATTCAATATTTTGAGATGAAGGCCTTGCAAGACTGTAGCTGAAAGATGGCAGCACTTTGGTGTGGTTCGCCTGACATGTTAATGTTCTTTGGGTCTTGTGCATACATTCTTCATGTTTAAGGCATATGTTCTTCATGTCTGATATATATGCATGCATATCTTTATGCATTATGTCTTGTCCATGTGTCCTTGTGTAACCTTAACTGTGCATGCTGAAACCTCCTGCTCTCATGAGTGCACTCTACCCCTTTTTACCCTACTGTGTAGCACACTCTTGTGGGACTGTCTTGATCTGCATCATTACTATTGGGGCCCAGCCAGTAGTGAAACTCTGACAACACCACTGAATGACTTACAGCTAATTTCATCTCAAGTCCAGTAGGGACAATGTATCTTTTGGGAAATTAATACCTGTGCATTGAACTACTTACAACAGAAGTGACAATGAACATGAAGCCAAGGCCTTCAGAGAGAACATTTTAGATGATGCGATATCCCGGTAAGAGGTTGAAACTACCAAGAATTAGAGTATTTAACAAACATTCTAGAGACAGAAGTATGTCCTGTATTCAACGACAGAGATATGTGTTGTGTGACTGTGTGCTTTAATACTGCCAAACAAGATAAAAGAAGACAACACTGAAATATTTTGTAAGCCACTCTCCCCCCCTTTTTTTACAAAGGGAAGGAGTAGATCCCTCATGAGCTTCATTGAAAGAGATTTAAGACGTAGAAAACCTGAGAGTGACCATGCAAACACAGCCAGTGGCAGGTCATGGATGCATGCAACACCTGCTGTGTTTGACTGTCCAGTAAGAGAGCCAGGAGGTATATGGAAAGCTGTACCAACCCTGGAAACAAAATGGTTTCAGACATTGCAATACAGAATGGCCATATATGCCATCTGGTGGCCATGTGCGCAGATGTATTTTGGTAAAACTAAAAGGAACATACAATGTGAGTAGGTGGACATAGAAGGAGTATTCAAAAATGGATGACAGCAGTACAACTTGTAGACCTCTACACAGAATAAGCCTTGCCAAAGGGAACAGTTTTGGCTTGTGTGTAATCATGGAATAGGCATCTAATGATAGATGCAAGGATTACGTTCAAAACACCCTCTGCATTATCCACAAGGCCTTCTGGGGTCTGGGACTGCATTACCTTCAACTCTCTCTTCCTAAATACCTTCCTTCTCGGGCTCTTTGCTCATCTGCCTCCAACTCCCTCAGGGTATGCCGCTTCTCCAAGCAATGAGTTGGTCGTCGATCTCTCTCCTCGGCTGGGGCCTCCCTCTGGAACAGCCTTCCTACCTCCCTGAAACTCGAGGAGAACCATCTCCGGTTCCGGAAACACCTCAAAACCTTCCTCTTTGCGTCTGCTTTCTCTGCCTCTCTCCCCTGCTGCAATTCCCTGCCGATTCTGCACCGCTTACCTGGCCACCCTTTCCGATCTTGGGGCCAGGTCCCACCTTTTGCTCACCTGCCCTGCCTCCCTGGCAACCCCCTGCACTTGGGGACTGGTTCTGTATCCCTTCAGTCCCCTTACCAGCACTTATGTCTGCTCTTACCTTGCACTTGCCACCATCAGGCCGCTTTATTAATCGTATTTATTCTTCTTTCCCATGTACTACACTGCACTTTCCCCTTTCCCTTCCCCTGGTACTCTTCCCTTTCTCCCTACCCTTGCACTTGCGCAATTTGAATGACACCTGGCCTAGTAGGATTGTTGTCTGTCTTCCACTGTTTTCCCCTCCCTTGGCTCGTCGCGCCTTCAAACACTTGTGTATAAGCGCGTTATAAATGCCATATCATATCATATCACATCATATAATATCGTATCATACCTGGCCATAATCTGGAAAATTGTCTGTGTACATGGTATATGATGTCAGTGCCTGGCAAATGTCTAGCTAATCCCTATGTCCAAGCCAAAACGGTTGGATTTGCCAATGCTTGTTTTTATTAGTGCAGGAACATATGCAAGAACACACAGGGCCTCATTACGACCCTGGCGGAATGGGGTTAACGGCGCCGTAAAGGGTGCCGGAGCCGTTAACCCCGTTCCACCCGATTACGAGGTCCCCTCGCGGGACACGTTAAGCACGCCTGGGAAAACCAGGCGTACTTACCGGGTCCCGCGAGGGGACCAGGGAGCTAATAACGGGCCCGTAATTAACGGGCCC
Organism: Ambystoma mexicanum; assembly: GCF_040938575.1. Classification (NCBI taxonomy): domain Eukaryota; kingdom Metazoa; phylum Chordata; class Amphibia; order Caudata; family Ambystomatidae; genus Ambystoma; species Ambystoma mexicanum. The sequence goes on from NC_090922.1 coordinate 554,403,544, forward strand.
ATTATTAGCTCCCTCCCCATTCCCATTCAGCCCTATGGGGGCTGAAATGGGAATGGTGATGAACCGTGTCCGTGTCCTCGAGTGAGGAATTACCGGGCCATCCGAACTCGGAATGGTCCGGTAAGTCCTCATTCCGAGGACACGGACACGGATGTGGTTTTGCCGGCAGCCCCGGCAGCCATGCCGCAAATTGCGGCATGGCTACCGGCATAACTTGTAATGAGGGCAACATAGTGCTTATAAATCAGAGGCTAAAGGCACACGTTGGTTAAGACAATTATATTACATCAGCAGCTAATTTACAGCAACAATTATGCATTTAACTCTCTGATGACTGGTTGGAAATAACACCCTCAAGCCCTAACAGCATAAGGTGTGTGTGGATGTACGATAGAGCTAGATAAAAGAGATTCCACAAGGGTGTGTTTTAGGTTGGAAGGCAGATGGTAGATTGGAATGGGTACAGGGATTAGCATAGCTATGGATGGTTAAAAGCGATCAACCATCACAGGCTGTGTCCATCTTCAAATTCCATCATCCTCCTATCTGTCCTGTAATACAATAGTATGAGCGCACAGTAGGTGGCACTAAAGTACCAAATAAGGTACAAACTAAAAGGACACAGTAAGAATGGTGTGGACTGTAGTCTTGAGAAAATTCGCATGCAACAACAAAAAGACGTCTGACCTTATTTCAATAGCGAGATAATAAAAACGTGGATATTTGAAAAAAGCTATGCAAGCATTGTGAAAGATTGAGAAAAGTGGTACGGGCTAAACTGAATGAGGGAGGTTAAAAAACGGTCAAGTTATTGACTATGCATAGACTGCCATGGTTTTAAAAACCTGGAGACTGTCTTCTCTTTTACTTCCCTTCTTTGAGCAACACCTACCTAGATGTTTCGACACTTAGTTTGCCAACGTTAACATGCTTGAAGTGGGAGGATCTTAGTCATCAAGTGCCATTAAAATGAAAAACAGACTAGGAGTTAGATGTGTGACATCACACAGAGCTGTTTCATTATTGATTGTCTCCCCTAAGACATTTCCCAAACAGAGCTTGACTCTTCACCAGATAGGAAACTCCACTGGGCTCCTCCTCCCCTGAAATTATGAGATCGTTGTTGAAGGGACACGATGACCCTCATAGCAGTCATGAACAGGACAAAATGCAGATGATGAACAGTGCACGGCCAACACCTGAACGGTCTAGCAATTACTTTTGATATCAATAGAGCATTTCTTATGCATGAATGTTTAGGCAACTGTTTCCAGTTGAAAAACCGCATACAGAATGCCCAGTTACCTAACAAATCTGTGGTAGATCGAGACATACAATTACCAAGACAATTAAAGTGAGTTATAGTGTAAAGCCCTCTTTTAAAGATTAGTTTTTCATGGTCGGGCTAGGAAATATGATTCAATATTTGTGATTGTTCCCCCAACAAAACAAAAAAAGCATTAGTATGTGGTAATGCATTTTTTGCAAACATTTTTATATGGGCATTTTTAAATATATAGGGCCAGTAATATTATTTAAAAGGACCAGCTGTGAAGTCTACTAAGGTACACAAGTCTCCAACAAAAGGCCTGAAATGGGCCTACATAGGGATGTTGGGCCATCAGTTTGACCATTCCCTATTTACCTATAGGCCATTCCAACCCATGTGTATATCCATTATGTCTACTAGCTTGATATAGATAAAGATGATTGACATTCATAAGCCATTTGCAGGTTTTAAAAATCATCCATAACAGTCAACTGGAAGTTTTAGACACGGAATCTCTATACCCAGTGACTGGGTACACAGATTCTTTCAGTGTGTGGCTTGAGTGCTGAAAGTTCAGTGTGTAAAACATGAGATTTTTCAGGCTCACATTATTTTGCATTCTGGGACTAGTAGTTGCAAAAAAATAATAAAAAATAAAGCTACAATGATATCCTTTTTAGCTTAACATGTTTATATATATTATATATATATATATATATATATATATATATAGCTGGTTTCAGTTTGCTTTACTCTGTGATGTATGCATTTTGCAAGTACACACTATAAGACAACGTTATTGTATTTCTTGAAAGCAAAACCTTAACTATTTGGACCATGTAGAGCATACAAGGCATGTGGTCAATTGCCTAAATCACAGAGTGGGTACCCGTCTCAGCTTTAAAGCTTAATTAAAGTGTGTGATCCTGGACAAATAATGTAATAGCCCTTTCACTTAACTACCAACAATTGTAGTCCTTGAAAGTGATTAAGTTCACATTATTTGAAATAAGACTCCTAGCAAATATACAGCTGTCTATAAAACAATTCTTTGGCATTTATGGAATTGTCCAGTGCATTCAAAGGCATGAACAAAAGCATATTGTGGGCCAAGTCAACAGATAAGGGACTTCCCCTCAATACATTAAGCCTCTTGAGGCCAGTGCATGTAGACATATGGGTATCCCTAAAATATGGCAGCACAGCAGAATTGTCCCACCCTTTTGAATCTAAGACGGGATTACGGCAAGGTGACGTCCTGGCACCCTTCTTCTTTTATGTTTACATTAAGGACCTTGAAAGGGAACTTAGTCACGTTCAAGAAATTCCCATTCTTTCTGGGCATCGTTACCCAACTTTATCATACACAGACAATGCAATGTTGCTTGCCCGGACCCCAAAAGCTTTAAAGAGATTAGTTAATTTCTCTACCTCCATTATCGAGCAAGAGATGTGTCTACAAAAATATCCAAATCAAAGGTTATGGCACTGGGGATTAGATAGCTACAGAATTATGATATAGTCTGAATATATAATGCTTGGTGTGATAATATGAAGCAGGCTTTGTAGGGGAAGGTTGCTTCCCTCAAAATGCTATTCATCTTAAAAAGGCAAGTGTTCTAGACCCACTGTAAGTTCATCATTCTGTTCGGCTATAGTTTCTGCTTTTTCTTCTCTGAGGTCTCGGAGGCAGATGTGCTTAATAGTTTTGTTGGGATCGTGGCTCGGTTTGGTAGCCGAGACCATGTTACTGTCACTCACCGAACTCTAGACTGGTTGCCTGTAAAGGAGCGCTTGAACTTCAGGATCCTCGTGATCACTCACAAATGTCTGTATGGAAAAAGCCCGGCTTAACTCAAAAGCAAGTTTCATGCCAAGAAAAATGTTAGGTTACTGAGATCTTACAGAGGTAACCAGTTGGCTGCACCTCACGTAAATCTGGCGAAAACAGGATTTTGTTTGTTTAATTATTTAGCTCTTCAACTGTGGAACAATCTGCCTGAGCGGCTGAGTTCAGAATCATTGTGTATGTTTTTTAAGAAATCTCTTAAGACTTTCTTTTGTACTTGAATGTTGTAGGATTTACTGCTGCTTTTATGGTTTTTATTATATTATGTTTTTTTATGCTTTTACTTGATTATTCTGTATTTTGGACATGCTACTTATCTCCTTATTTGATTTTATTGTGTACCTGTTGAGCTGTTTGTTGCTGCGCCCGTTTGCATTTGGGCCTAAGGTGCATTATACATGGCATAAGCATGACCAGAAGCAGGTAATAATGGAAAGGGTCTCCTGTCATGGCTATGTGGGTATTTTTCCTCAAGTTCGCCTGGGTGGGCAAGCCATGTGAACAATCAAGTGGCATGGATGAGGCAGTCAGTGGTGCCTTGCTTGTGCTGCCTGTAACACAGAAGGTGTGCAGAAGAAGGCCATCCTGTCAGTGTATAGGGCAAAGTCTGTTGATGGGCATGCTTTGGAGCGCACATGTGACGCTCACACAATGACCAGCTACAATGTGGATACTGCTGTCCTGCGTAGGGTTTTGAGGGTCCCACAATTTTATCTGTGTGGAATTGGGGGTCTTACACATAATTGACTATATAACAAGCAAGCTCCTAATGCTGTGGTGCTTTATCTGGATGAATCCCTCAGCCAATTTTGTCCAGGAATTACTCGTTGGCCCTTTAGTTATGCGGTTTTGGTGACAGTAGAGTGGTCAAGGCATGGGAAGTGAGAACTAACTCCCATTGGTTTGGAATCATGTTTTTGTTGTCTGAATCTTAAAGGTCAGAACTAAAAACCCATTGGGCCTCATTCCAAGTATGGCGGTAAGGGATAGCGGCCACCGGTAACGAGACCGGTGGCGGTATTCCCTTACCGCCATACTCCGAGTTCCCTCTGTGCCCTCGCCCTTAACGCCTGCTTTGAGCAGGTGTTAAAGTTGAGGGCGCAAAGAGGCCTCCAAGCCAATAACGGTGACCGTAATGAACGGTCACCGTTATTTGCATCTTCCCCATTCCCATTGAGCCCTATGGGGGCTCATTTGGGAATGGGGAAGAGCCTTGGTGAATGGGGAATTACCGCCCCGCCAACCTTGGAATGGGGCGGTGATTCCGCTATCCACCAAGGCACTGCCGTTCCGGGTACGGTGTCAACCAAGGCGTTAATAGCGCCATTGGTTAGCGCCGTACTCGGAATGAGGCCCATTGGAAGGAATATTATTATGTTGATCAAACCTCCTTCAGAGGATCACAAGATGCGAAAACCAATGGTCTGAGCGTACCGAACTACGGAGTTCCCACCTTGCACCGATTACTATCTAAATTGGATAAGAAAGCTGTACTCTTCGTAGTGTGGCCCTGCCCTGTAGTTTTTAGCTATGTACAATATGCCATTGCTGTTTTGGTTTTAGGAAATGTTTTTAACAAATGCTTTTAAGATAAAGAGCATGGATCGAAAATGCCACAAATGGATAAACTGACCCTGGTTCTGGAACCTGTTTTTCATCCTTGAACTGCTAGTTGTGTTGATGAAACTGCTTTTATTTTATTTTATTTTGTTTTATTTTGTTATTACCTGTAATGAAAAATGTTTTAAATGCATGTATGCATTGCTTTTATGGAAATGTTGTATTTCTTTCCACAATAAAGTGAACTGAACGGAAGAAATATTGCCTTATAATGGGGAAGATTTAATGACTTTAGGGACAAACTTGTGTCCCTTTGTGCTCCTCTGCATGTGGCCCCAAGGACTGTCACTTAGAATTGCATTATTGTTTAAAGAGGGCATTCTGAAAACATAGGGCTCTTTCTGTGGTATGTACATTTTAGATATTTTGCCTGGCCGGTGGTTAATATATGCTACAGTTAGCTAATGTATGTTTCTTGTGCTCTTGTCTGTGGTGTTTGAGTGTGGAGAGATGTGTTAGGGTATCTGTTGTGATTTAGTGTGGTGTTTAGGGACATTAATTATAGACTTTTTTCTGTAGTTGGCGTATGTTCCATTGTGTAACCTGTCATATATTTGTGTTGTTGGTAAGGGTGGGGAGTAGAATGGGTTTGGGGCAGTTATTGTTACCATACTTTGCCCAACAGAGAACCCTATAACAACTGGGGACAAACATGTTCCCCGTGGAAACATAAGTTAGTTGCAAAATATCAATGCAAAGCATTCTTTCTCCATCTTGCATGCCTTGTTATGCCATATAATGTGATGTTAGGCACAGTGATTTTGTGTCAGATGACAGTGTGCCATCGCACACATTCAGGGGCCAATTCATAGAATTCGGCGCACAAGTGGCGCACGCGGCTGGCGCACAGTGTGCGCGTGCGAGTCCCTCCGCTAGCCGCGTGCGCCAAAACCCATTTCCGCGCACAGCGTATTCATGGATTCCAGCCACCAAAATCAGCCGTGGCGCATAGTGGCGCAGCGACCTTGCAGCAGCGCCAGTTACGCCCCCAAGAACGCCTTCCGCGCAGGGAAAAGCCATCAAAATCCCCAATCCAGCGCAAAGGGCTGCGCTAACCCTGTACCAGCACGGCAAGCGGACTACGTGTATTCCAGGGGTTCACGTGAAGTCACTCACGCGATCGGGCCTGGGGGAGCGGGCTACGTGTATTTCAGGGGTTCGCGTGAACTTTTTCACGCGATCGGGCCTGGGGGAGCGGGCTACGTGTATTTCAGGGGTTCGCGTGAATAAGTTCACGCGATCGGGCCTGGGGGAGCGTGCTACGTGTATTTCAGGGGTTCGCGTGAAGTTCCACACGCGAATAGCCTGGGCGCGTGTATTTCAGGGGTGCGCGAGAAATTCTACACGCGAATAGCCTGGGCGCGTGTATTTCAGGGGTGCGCGAGAAATTCTACACGCGATTTCAGCAGGGTACGTGTATTTCAGGGGTGCGCGAGAAATTCTACACGCGATTGGCCTGGGTACGTGGATTTCAAGGGTGCGCGAGAAATTCTACACGCGATTGGGCCTGTGCGAGTGGGGCAGTGTATTACGTGGGTGTGCGGGAAGTTGAAGAGATGAATTGCCAGTGTGGGTCCTCCCAGGTCTCCCCTCTACCCCCTCCACGACCTCTGCAGGCAGCCCACACCACAGGGGACTACCCTGCACCCCTGGTCATGTCCCGCAGGCAGCACATCCACCATGGGCATGCCCCCCAGCCAAGCCACATGTCCCCTTGCACCCCCACCCCCCAGCAGGCCCCCACTCATGTCCCCTTGCACCCCCACCCCCCAGCAGGCCCCCACTCATGTCCCCCTGCACCCCCACCCCCCAGCACTGTGGGGCACCTGCCAGCAGGCCCCCAACCATGTCCCCTTGCACCCCCACCCCCCAGCACTGTGGGGCACCTGCCAGCAGGCCCCCACCCATGTCCAACTCATGTTCCCCACCACCCCCACCCCCCAGCACTGTGGGGCACCTGCCAGCAGGCCCCCACCCATGTCCAACTCATGTCCCCCACCACCCCCACCCCCCAGCACTGTGGGGCACCTGCCAGCAGGCCTCCACCCATGTCCAACTCATGTCCCCCACCCCCCCCACCCCCCAGCACTGTGGGGCACCTGCCAGCAGGCCCCCACCCATGTCCAACTCATGTCCCCCACCCCCCCACCCCCCAGCACTGTGGGGCACCTGCCAGCAGGCCCCCACCCATGTCCAACTCATGTCCCCCACCACCCCCACCCCCCAGCACTGTGGGGCACCTGCCAGCAGGCCCCCACCCATGTCCAACTCATGTCCCCCACCCCCCCCCAGCACTGTGGGGCACCTGTCAGCAGGCCCCCACCCATGTCCAACTCATGTCCCCCACCACCCCCACCCCCAGCACTGTGGGGCACCTGCCAGCAGGCCCCCACCCATGTCCAACTCATGTCCCCCACCACCCCCACCCCCCAGCATTGCGGGGCACCCTCCACCAGGCCCTCGCCCATGTCCCATCCATGCCCCCCTGCACCTGGGTCCCAACAATCCCCAATCATGTCCGTAATGGCCATCCTCCCCTGCCAAAAGGCCCAACCAACTATCACATCCACCCACATATCAAAGGCAATTACATGTTACACACCCAATGTAAATAATGCAAATGAACACATGTCTGTCACACACAATGGCTGCAAGTGAATGTTAAAACACCCAACATGACATGCATGAAAGCAATAAGATGATACGACACATTGAAGGATGAAAGTAAAAATGTATTGAAAATCAACTAGAATGGAAATGAAATGAGAAAAACCACAAAGAAAAACAACAAAAAGAAGATGAATGTCCATGAAAAAAATCAAAGAAATCAAAAAATCCATAGAAGAACCATTTACAAGACAATCCTGGGTCCATGAGCCCAACCAAATGAAACCTAACTATGTCAACTAACTAAAAACTGAACTATATACAAAAAAGTGGCGCATTGTCCAATCGCAACCAAATAAAAAAAAAAAAATTCAAAGGAAACCTACCACTAACTATATAACTATATACAATGGCAGCGGGCAAGTCCTGCGGCTCACTCTGTGATGTTGCCGGCCAGGGCATCATCGAACTCCATGTCGATGTCCCGGAGGCGGGACTCTGTCCTGGCCCCGAGGTCTCGCAGGGTCAACCCCGTGTCCACCTCAAACTCCCTGCAAGCTTCCTCGAGGCACTCAGCCCGCCTCAACGCCCGACGCATGGAGAACTCCGCCCTGACCATGGTGAGCCGCTCCTCTTCCACCCGCTGCCGCTCCGCACCTATCCGCTGGACCAACTGCTCCCACACGGAAGACACTGCCATCCCAGGGTTCTCCTGCCCTCCGGCCGATGCCTGCCCCTCTGATCTTGATGGCCCCGAGCCATGATGCCTCCCACGTCGAGCCTGCTGCTGCCTCCGACGCCACTGCCTCTGCCAGCACGACGGCATCCAGGCTGATGGAATCCACCGATGCCGTCGTGCACGTGCCCTGCCAGATGATGCCGGCACATCCTCCATCTGCAGGGGGACAGTTGCTGGTGTGTCCACCCCTGCTGGACCTTCGACTCCCGACTGTGGCAGGGATGGGGTCCCCACCGAGCTGGCTGCGTTGGTCGGGGCAGGTCCACAGGGGGCCCTGGTGGCATCTGGGCCGGAAGACGGCATGGAGCACGACTGGCGCATAGCCCCCACAGAGGAGGAGAGGGTCGCCAGAAGGCCACACACATGTAGGAAACCCCCGACCATGGCGGCTCCCAAATGGTTCACGTACGCACGGTGCTTTTCGTGATGATGTGCATGCTCCTCCGGGGAAGCATGCACCTCATCACGAATGCCAGCCGTGCGCAACGCGACACCAATCAGGACCCTCTCCACACGGCCAGGGGTCCCCTCGTCCGCAGGTAGAGGAGTGTCAGATGACATGGACATCTCCCCTACCTGCGGACGGGCCTGGGATGGGGCATCCCTGCTGGTGCATGGTGGTGCAGTCACAGTGTCAGGGACAGTGACATGCACAGGCACCTCCACGGCGACCTGTGCTGCCTCCTGCCCCTGGCCCTGGACTGCACCACTTGCACCAGCGGGGATGCCCCCACCAGGCCCCATGTGTGGCTCAGTAGCGGCCTCCTCCCCCTCTGTGGAAACCACCAACCTGGATGTCTCCACGCCGTCTTCCGCCGGTGCAAGCCCCTGTGGGGGCTCACCCACCCCTTCCGCTGCAGCCGTGGCGGCATCCCCGCCGCTCTGCTCCACAGTGCCTTCTCCGCCCTCTTCTTCACTTGCCACTGTGTAGAGGGAGACATAGAACACAAGCATCAGGGTACTGTACAATGGTCCCCTAGACAGGAAGCAACAGCAGATGAGTGGCACTGTCATACATCACTTCCATCATGTCCCTCCACAACACATGGGTCAGTGCATGCAAAACACATACAGTAACAGGCATGGCGCATGCCATGGACATTGGCATACATGACCAAGGGACTCATGATTCATACAATGTTGGTTTTAAACTCACATGCATCATGGGTCTTGCCATCACATGCACACACCTCACCGTAGTTCCATCCATCTGGCCTCGTACACCACAGACGCAGTGGATACAAGGATGACTAGGCTGCATCAGTGAATCTGAACATTGTCACAGACATGTGTCATGCATCCATGGCATTTACAAGTCACAGACACGCAGGTCAGACACACACACATGGACACCATACGTGTACATGGGACCAGCACCCATCCCTCACCCCCACCCATGTCCAGGAACAGAGACTGCCATGCTTCCATGTGTCCATTCCACACAGAGCCCCCCATGTTGCAATAGAACACATCACTGTACTCACATGCCTGACCATGATGTCCCTGCACACACACATACGTACATGGCCTATGTCACACATACAGGCAGGTATCAGACAACCAGCACACTGCAACATGCCCTGTCTCACACAGCAATGCTTGGCCACTTACCGGCCAACTCCAGATGGGTCTGCCTCCGAAGGATCTGGGCGTGGAGCGCTGGGTCTACGCGTTCCAGGACCCTCATCTGGATGTCACTCAGGCGTGCCCGGCCCCCCTCCGCGAGGCGCCGGGCCTTATTGAGGGTCCTGGACCTCAAGTCCTCCCAGCGCTTCTTGATGTGCTTGATGTCGCGGGTTGCCACCCCCTCCGCGTTGATGGCAACCACTACATCGTCCCAGATCCTCTCCCGTCCTTCCTTGTTGGCGCGTGGTCTTCCGAAGAGGGCATCATAATGCCCCAGGACATGCTCCACCAGGACACCAACTTCCTTCTCACTGAAGCTGGTGGCCCTCTGCCTCTCTAGCTGGGGGTCGCCACTGGTCTCAGATGGTGCTTGCCCCGACATGGCGACCCCCGAGGCAGGCGTGGGTGGGCAACTGGGTCCTGGGGCTGGGCTGTGGAGCGATGGTATCCCAGTCGGGAGTCTACTGTTCCAGCAGGGGTGGACACAGCAACTGGACCCCTGCAGATGGCTGATGTGCAGGCACCAAATGGCAGGGCACGGTGGCAGCAGGCAGGCAGGCAGGCAGCAGCAGATGGCACGTGGGAGGCTGCTCGGGGCACTGGGGGGCAGTGATTCGGCCTTCTGGGCAGGAGCGTGGTCTTCCGTGTGTATTCGCGTGGCCAGCTTGATACGGAGTGATTTGGCACGTGAAAAATCTGCACGTCAGCGTGTAATTCGAGGAAAGGCCCTTAGCGCGTAAGCGCGTCTGCACGCATACGCATTTTCATTGGACCAAAGGCCCTCAGCGCGTGAGCGCGTCTGTGACGTGACGTGCGAGGGTGTATCCCTCATTGCACGTGATGACAGAACACACGTGGATTTCAACCAATCGCGTGTGAAAGTTCACGGCACCCCGGAACACACGTACCCAGGCCAATCGCGTGTAAAATTACTTGCGCACCCCTGTAATACACGTACCCAGCCCAATCGCATGTAGAATTACTCGCGCACCCCTGTAATACACGTACCCAGCCCAATCGCGTGTAGAATTACTCGCGCACCCCTGTAATACACGTACCCAGCCCAATCGCGTGTAGAATTTCTCGCTCACCCCTGAAATACACGTACCCTGCTGAAATCGCGTGTGGAACTTCACGCGCACCCCTGAAATACACGCGCCCAGGCTATTTGCGTGTGGAACTTCACGCGCACCCCTGAAATACACGCGCCCAGGCTATTCGCGTGTGGAACTTCACGCGCACCCCCGGAATCCACGTACCCAGCCCATTCGCGTGTAGATTTTCTCGCGCACCCCTGAAATACACGTACCCTGCTGAAATCGCGTGTGGAACTTCACGCGCACCCCTGAAATACACGCGCCCAGGCTATTCGCGTGTGGAACTTCACGCGCACCCCCGGAATCCACGTACCCAGCCCATTCGCGTGTAGATTTTCTCGCGCACCCCTGAAATACACGTACCCTGCTGAAATCGCGTGTGGAACTTCACGCGCACCCCTGAAATACACGCGCCCAGGCTATTCGCGTGTGGAACTTCACGCGCACCCCCGGAATACACGTACCCAGCCCATTCGCGTGTAGATTTTCTCGCGCACCCCTGTAATACACGTACCCAGCCCATTCGCGTGTGGAACTTCACGCGCACCCCTGAAATACACGTACCCAGGCCAATCGCGTGTAGAATTTCTCGCGCACCCCTGAGATCCACGTACCCCGCTCAATCGCGTATTTGACTTCCCGCGCGCCACTTTTTTGATGCGCTGGGACTGTACCGCCTGCCTTCGTGTGGCGGCCGTGTTTCAGCTTGTGCGTGTCTTTGCCTGTGCGTGGCTTTGCCCTATTCGATTCCATGAATACGTGTGGTTCGAGTGCGTGTGGGCGTTCCGTCTGCTTCCCTGCAGTACATCCCCAGTTACGCCCTTATTTTCCCGTGTTGTTCCCCATTCCGCGCGTTACGCCCCATGTCCCGCCCACTTTCTGGTGTGTGCGCTGAGGTTGTGCGCTTTCACTGTGCGCGTCGGGCACGCCTTTCGCGATGTTGCAGTGACTTGTGCGCCATGCATGGGTTTGGCGCACATCCCGCGGTGAACACGCGCAGGGACTTCCATGAATCGCACGCGTGCGCCTGTTTTTTTCCGCTTGCGCCTGCTTGCGCCTGCTTGCGCCTGCTTGCGCGAAGATTTTCGGCGCACGTTTGTTCCATGAATCGGCCCCTCAGTTTCTAGTCTGTTGCCCCAGACCTTCCATCTAATTGCCCACTCCAACTGTAGGTTCACTCCGCCTTACATGGGATTACGGTATAATGAAGATGGACATTCACCATGAACGAGCAACTGACTAAGCCAACCACACATTTATTTATTTGTTTCTACCAGGCCATAGCCCTCAGGGATCAGGGCGCAAGACTAACAAAATATAGATTATTAAGATTTAAGGCTGGATTGCTCAAACAGGATTGTTTTCAGGCTTTTCCTGAAGGTCTCATAATTTGCTTCTGTTTGCATTTGTGTGGAGAGTTTGTTCCAGTTTATTGCAGCCAAAAAGGGAAAGGATCTGCCAGATCCTCTGACTTTTTTAGTCTGTGCTATGATCAGGAGATGTAAGGCGCTAGATCGCAGGGGCCTGCTTGGTGAATATTTTCTTACTGTGTGCTTCAGGTATAGAGGAGCCTCTCCATACACACATTTATAAGTAAGAGTCAGAATCTTTAATTGAATTCTTTTTTCTATATGTAGCTAGTGAAGTTTCTTAAGATACTGTGAGATGTGCTCCCTTCTTATTGTGTTGAAAATTATTATGACCGCATCATTCTGGACTGTCTGCAATTTCGGAATGTTTCCTTTGCCTGCACCACTCAGTAAGGCGTTGCAGTAGTATACGCGAAGCATAATTATGGCCCAGACCAAGGTCTCGCAATTTTTGCACGATACCAATGGATTGATCTGTCTTAGAGTTTTTAGATGGTAATGGCATTTTCTGTCACATATTTGACATGAGCATCCGCATTTAGGGATCCCTCAAAAATGGTGCCCAGTGTTTTTACCTTTTCAACCACTTTGATATCACAGGAGTCGATCGTAAAACTTGTGTAGGATTGGTTAAGCCTCCTTCTAGCCTGGGTGGATCCGAAGATCATAAACTCAGTCTTAGAACTGTTAAACACATCCAGTTTTGTGTCATCCACGCCTGGATAATCGAATAGATGTGATTACATGTTTTGGTATCTCTGATATAGTCCCTGCTGAGTTCCATGACCAGTTGGAAATCGGCATGGTAATTTGTAAAATGGAAACCCATCCTTTCCAGTTTGTCAGACAGGAGTCTCATATATATATATATATATATATATATATATATATATATATATATATATATAAAGAGAATCTTGGTGAACTGCAGGCTCCCTGTGGCACTCCATACTTGATATCAATAGAGTCTGAACATGCTGTACCCCAGCATTTCTTTGATGTTATTTCTCCCAAAAAGCATATTTAGAGCAGTTTGCAGTTTTTGCTAAGGTTTCTGATAGCCTGGTGATATCAAAAAGATCAAACGCCTCTGAGAGATCCAATAAGACGAGCAGGCCCATTTTCCCCTCATCCAAGCTACGTAACATTTGTGTTTGCAGGTCCAATAATGCCATTTCAGTACCATAATTCCGGCGGAACCCAGATCGTTTACTTTGAAAATCTGAGGTAGATTCAAAATGGGCCTGCAGTTGTTTGGTAGCCGCTTTATCTATTATCTTTCAAAGGAAAGGGGTATTTGTTATTGGGTGATGTTTGAGGGATCCTACTCACTAAGCCCTGTTTTCGTTACAATAGGCGTAACCACCACTTCCTTGATGGAGGTAGGTACTCTGTTATGCGCAAAGGCAGCATTTATAAAGCAAGTGAAAAATGGAGCAAAAGATGTTATTGTGCTTATGAATGATTTTCGAAGGGAGGGTGTCCCCAATACAAGTGGTGACTCTTATATTAGCAAGCATGAGCAGGGTATCTTCCATGGTTATCTCTTGGAAGCTAAACTTTGGCGTAAATACTATCTCGCTCTGTACAGATCTCGCATTCTGGCTTTAAGGACGTATCTGAGGTCACTTGGGTATTGTGAATTTTTTCACAGACTAAAAGGACCTTATTTTGAAAAGCCTTTTGTACTTTCGCACAATCTTCCTTGTTGGGATTCATTTCTTGGGTTAGAGCACCAGGTTTCTCCCAAGATCTTTACAATTTGAAAAGCTTTTTTGGTGCAGTTTTCTGCTTGTTCAATTTGGGCATCACAGTAAGTACATTTTGCTTCTAGAATATTTTTCTTATAGATTCTTTCTCTGATTTTCCATTGCTTTCATCAGAGGGATCTTTAGCCCATATTTGCTCCGTTTTCCTTTTGTCATGTTTAAGAATGTTGCAATCTTCTGTAAACCATTTTAACTGGTTAAGGCAGTCTCTAATTATTCTCGATTTAATTGGGGCAATGTCTTCGATCTATTGGGAGATTTGGAGTTTGTACCTTTCGGCTAATATGTCTGGGGAGTCTGATTCTGAGGTTTCTGTCATAATGGCTTGCATACATATTTCCAAATCCCCTGTCTTAATGTTATTGTAGTTTTGATTAGAAATGTTCTTAGGTGGTTCACGAAATAGCCCCTTGGATGAAGGCAGTACAATGGTGCATTCTATTTTGCTGTGGTTTGACCAAATACATGGGTTAGTGGAAAAGTCGCAGATTTCAGTATTACGAGTTGCCACTGAATCGAGTATCTAGCCTCCCGTATGGTTTGGTTTGTCATTTAGGATTGCGAGTCCTGCATTCATGATGTATTCTTCCAACTCTACAGTTTCTTTGTATTTGGTGTCTCCTTGCCAACGGTTTAAATCACCGAAGAGGATAGTTGACGTATTAGGGTGATTGGAAGCATTAAACTGGCATTACTGGGAATCTGGGAAAGCACAGACTTTAACAGCTATGAGAAAACCTTTTTGGCCATAGCCCTAGGGCTGATTAAAAAACTGATAGCAACCGCATGGGGCTCAGTGGAATGGCCCAAACTGAACCAATGGGTCTCGGACATGGACCGCTGTATGGGTCTGCAAAGGAGGATATATAGAGCCAGGGGTAACCCCAGTAAATTTACGAAGATATGGGGGAAATGGGAAGATAAGGCCTAACTGGGTGGTACACCTGAACAATAAGAACTGGTATGTTCCACCATGAATTTTCCACACTGACGCCCAGAGGGCATGCTCTCAGACAAGCAAGAATCATATGTTGTACCTTAACTATTTCATGCATAAGTCGTACTTGTTATGTATTGTTTGTTCCTTAAAAAACAATAAACAGATTTATAAAAAAAAAAAGAATGGATAAGAGATCTCCATTAAATGTGGGCATATCAGTGGGTGGTCTGTACAGTAAACACATATTAATGCAGGAATTAGGTGTTGGTGTTATTTTAGCACAAAGGGCTTCGCAACCTAAACATTCAATTTGTGATTCCAAAATTCCTATTTCTTTTCTGCTAATAATAGCAGCACCGCCCCCCTTTCCTTCTAGACGGTTCTTGTTTAGCATTTTGTATCCTTGTGGAGTGGATAGGTCGATACGATACTAGGGCCACTGCTTTCTTGCAACCAAGTTCCGGTAAGGCATAGTATGTCAATCTCATTCTCGATGATATAATCATGTATATCAAGAGAATGTTTGGGTATTGGTCGTGTATTAAGCAAGGCGAGTTTGAGAGTATTAGTGGTTGGTTTAATGATTGCCTCCTGTGTCTTAGTGTTGGAGGCTCCTAAGATGTCATCCCGGGTGTGTTTAGTGAGCGGTCCGTTTGAAGAAGGGATCATGTTCCATGAAGGGAGTTTCCTTATTGGTTTAGCACATGCTAACATGTTCAACGTGTTTTCATGAGGGAAACCCATGTCTAAGCTAGAATTCTGTTGGATGCCGAACATCACATCACTGTCTCAATGTGTTTTGAATGTAATCCTTTGCTGCAAATGTGATACTAATTCCCACAGACATGCATTGGGGAGAATAAGAAGGCGGGCCCACAAAATTAAATGTACCCTGCGAACACAAAGTGTCAGACGGTAGCCCATTTGCATCCATTTGAAGTGTTAGCCATCCCTCCCGACCAGAGGATTGGATCTACTTGCACCCTTATTTTTTGTCCACAATATTGGTGCAGACTGTACTAGCTACAGGTTAAGAGCCTCCATTTTTCACTGAGCACATGATCGTGACATCCTTGGCCCTTATAGAATTAAAAAAGTCAACATTTTATTGAACAACATAAGATGCACGAAGATGAGAAAGAATGCATGATGCGCTCAGTGTCATCTTGCTACAGGTTTATCCTGAATGTTACTTTATGAGTGAGACTAAAACATAATTTATTTATCAAGGCCATATGAAGTGCTGTTAGTCTTTTTGGTCTAAACAATGTATTCTGTTACCTAGTACATCTCATTGGTGCCATTGTTCACTGATTGCTGTGCGCATTTCGTTCTTGGGCGCAGGCCCCCTGCTTGTGAATGTGTATTGATGAATTCCCCCAACTGCCTCTGAGGAAATAAACCTGTTAGGCTTACTCTCCTCTGAAAAATGTTGACAAGAATGGTGATGTGGTAGATTTGAACAGAAATGCCAATCTGTGCCACTGTTCCGGCAGAGAGTTATGAAATAAAAGGCAATAAGGTGGATTAAGCTTAAGACGTGGAAATAGAATCGAAATAAACAGGGTTGTTATTTTAATATCTTTGATAAGATGTCAATTGGTGTGTTTACAACTAAGAATAATAATGTGTATAGTAAATAATAATCACATGTTTACTTCCCCATTGTGGTGTATTGTGTAGAGACTGGTTTGGCATCTGGTCAAGTTGCTCAGTGGGTGAAGCTTATATTCAGAAAGGTGTGCAGTAATTGTAGAGGTTTGATGACCATGGGAAGGACCGATCCTCCAGCAGAACACAGAATGGACAGATTCTTCCCCGTCCCATTACACAGGGGTGCACGCCCAAATTATCCTGTCAGACCAGCCGAACCGCTAAAGTCAAGG
Source organism: Ambystoma mexicanum (assembly GCF_040938575.1). Taxonomy (NCBI): domain Eukaryota; kingdom Metazoa; phylum Chordata; class Amphibia; order Caudata; family Ambystomatidae; genus Ambystoma; species Ambystoma mexicanum. Next base: position 554,420,317 of record NC_090922.1, read on the forward strand.
CACAGCCAGAACCAAGACGTCCATAAACAAAACCCTTAGTACAGTGAAGGCAGTGGTATCATGTATATCCCATAAGATATATTACATTTCCCCCAGTAGTTCTGAGTACATACAGTCTTGTGCCGGATGGCCCGTGGACCTTGTCTAATGCTTGACTGCTTAATTTCTAGGAATTACAATTTGGAGATCGGGCGATTTACGACCAGTTGAAAAGGTAACAAATGTGACAATTGTAGTATGTTTTATCGCTCAGTGATGTTATGTTATGGCAATTGACATACAGGTTACAGAAAGGGAATCATCTCCTCAGCAATGCTATTCTCTTTTCTTTCAGGAATAAGTGATTATCTCTTTGATGGCATCTCTCCACGAGTCCGTCACCTGGTGGCATGGACATTCACGCAAGAAAGACCTCATGGTTGACTCAGACGTCTTAGCCGGAATGTCCTGTGAATTGACAGTATCCCGATGCCTCACTCTCATTTGTGACCTACCCCTATTTACCTGGAAGATGTAGCTCTTGGAAGCGATGATGAAGTCAGTGATGGAAAGGACAGCAACATTCAGGAGAGCAATAGGGGCAGAGCCAGCCTCAACAAAAGAAAATCCCATAATACACACCCTTAATCACATATCTAGTTGGATATGCAGGGTGTCAGCTGATGGGTGCCATCATGAAAGAAGAAATTCACATAGTGCTGCCACTGGACCAGTTTAATAATCAAGGAGCCCATTAAGGTAGTGGATGGACACTTACACCCTAAAATGGAGAAGTAAAACACCTATGTCCCTATGCCGCTGACTGAAACAGTTTAAATATCAGTATTCTAATTGAGCTAGTAGATGGAATGTTACTTACTTTATACTGATCAGAATTACATTCACTGATAGCCATCAGCCTATCAAGACAAAACTCTTGAATTAGGAATCAAAGGAGGAGTGCAAAAGTGCCATGTACGCCCCCAGTTAGTCTGTTTTACAAGGTACAAACAGTACATCTAATGCCAAAGTCCACCCTTTCCCCAACCCTCCACTGTCAAATTGCCCAATCTAATCAATCATGGACACGTAGCTGCCCACATCTGGTACTCCGCTGACAAAGCAGCCACCACTCACAATTGTCACTTGTCTTGGCAGGATAGCTCAGGGGCAACATGCTCACCTTGGAAACAAGCTGACACGGAGCAGCACAGGTTCGATCCCCGGGTCTGCGCTTAGAAACCTCTCGTTATTAAGCGCATTATAAATAACCTATCATATCATATCTAACAACACAACTCAAGCATAAAGTCGCCTCACTCAGGAATCATAAACCAATTGTTATCAATGTGTTGTAAATGTATACGTTTTTAAAGATGACAGCAGGTCCTTCAATTGAAGTGCAAAGCACAATTTACGACAAAAGGCATGGCTCAGAAATATACAAATTGTGCAAGTTTGCACAACAAAGTGCAAATTGTAAGAAATTAATATATTTTGATAATATACAGTAAAACTCAAATCTTTTCTAAGTACACCTTGTTCAGCCAACATGTGTTTCGAGCAAAGCTATGCTCTTCTATGAGCTGTTTCTGAATTTTCTTTTACTCCTAATGTCTCAAATTTAGGTGGAAGTAATAGAATCCAGTTAATACACACTGAAATCTCTCCACTGGCTCCGGGTGGCTGCAAGGATCAAGTTCAAGAGCCTCTGCATTGTCCACAAGACTTTCTGGGGCCTGGAACCACACTACATCCAACATTCTCTTCCTAAATATCTTCCTTCTCGAGCCCCTCTCTCAGCTACATCCAACTCTCGAAGGCTCAGACACTTCTCCAGGCAGAGAGTGGGGGTTAGATCTCTCCCTTCTGCAGGTGCCACCCTCTGGAATGGCCGCCCTGCCTCTCTCAAACTTGAGCTGGACCACCTTAAGTTCCGGAAGCAACTCTCAAAACCTTCCTCTTCTTGTCTGCTTTCTCTCTCTCCTTCCCCTGCTGATCTGTCTGCCACACTGACTGGTTGCTTGGCCACCCTCAGAGTCTCTCTGGGTACCAGCCTCTCTCTTGATCAGTCATCCCTGCACTGCCTCCGGAATTCCACGCACTTAGGGGCTGGAACTATCACCTATGCAGTCTGTTGTCTCCTTGCATTTAACCTAAGCCGTGCTGCCCCTATGAGGCACTTACTCTGAGCATTGCGGCCCTGCTTTTCCCCGTCCCTTTCCTTGACACTTCTCCCCCCTTCCCCTTGCACTTCTTGTTCTCGCACTTGTACTATATGAATGACACAAGGCCTAGTAAAACCGTTTGTCTTGCCCTCCTTCTGTCTTCCCCCTTGTCTTGTCGTACCTAGAAACACTTGTGTACGGGCGCGTTATAGATAACTTATGTCATATCATATCACACCTGCTCTCAACACTAGATGAAAGCCTCAAGCCAGCTTAATAACAGTTTCGAAACTGAAACCAACCTGTGGAGTGTGCACTATCAAGGTTCTCCACGTTTGTGATGTTTATGTGATAGGGCTGCCAATAAAAGTGCTGCAGCGACAGCTATGCAGTGCAGTGAAGGGTCAGGACATGGATTTATGATGCGAAATTAGATTTGTTCGAGGCTGTTAGCATTTCAGGGTATGATTGCCGCGTTATGATCACTGCTTATACTTAATACAAGGCAAGCAGTACCAAGATAGACCAACTATGCATAACACAAAATAATAGCTACAAAAAGTGTCATCAAGCCACAGATCATTAGCAATGCTAGAAGAAAACTCAGAGAGTATGCAGAAACATCAGAGTTGATGGTTCCATGTGATAATGTCCACTGGAAAAAAGTCGACTTTTTTTTTATTTTTACCCCCTTTTCACCCTATATATATATATATATATACATATGTGAGGGTTGGGTATATTATTTAATGGATGAAGGGGGAGATGTGGGGTACTCCCCCTGCATATATATGGGTTGAAAAGAGGGGTCACAATAAAAAGAAAGTTGACATGTTCGGGAATCACAGTAAATGCGGCGCAGTAATCACATATACCCCTTCAAGAGTGCACCAGCACAAAGCACCCTTCTCCCCCACAGGGATAGATACCTATAGAGAGGCATTCTTCATCCACCAAACCAACAAAAGCTGTCAGAGTTATTTAAATGTATGATGTGGGTTTATAGTGATTCCTTCGAAAAAAGTTTTGAATCACAAAACCATCGAAAACAAAGTTTCGAAAAAAAATGCTTTGACAAGCTTAACATGCAAAAATGCATTTCTTTCTAAACCAATCCATCGACAATAGACATGGACTGGTTTCAACTGAAATGCACTTTCACATGTTAAAAGTAGCATTTCAATGCTTTTTTTGTAACTTTAAAACATTACATGGAGCTGTCCAGTGCTGTAATGTCAGCACTGGCCAGCCACTTGTAATGTTTTAAAGTGTTTGTGTATATTGGGGGGTTGCCCCCATGCCCCTCCAAACCCCACGCTGACCCCCACCCCACAAGCCTAACCCAAAGCCCAACCCTAACACTTCCCCTAGCCCTACTCCCAACCATAACCCTAGCCCTAAGATAACCCTTATACTAACCCAAACCCCAACCCTAACCCTATTTTAACACTTAAACTAACCCTAGCACCAACCCTGATCCCAACCTCAACCATAACCCTAAACCCTAACCCTAGCCCCAACCCTAACCTGAACCCTAATTTAACCTCTAAACTAACCCAAGCCCCAACCTTAACCCTATTTTAACACTTAAACTAACCCTAGCCCCAACCCTAACCCCAACCCTAACTCTAAACGCGAACCCTAACCATAATTTAACCCCTAAACTAACCCAAGCCCCAACCCAAACCCTAACCCTGGCCCGAGCCATGCACTAATACTTACCATTACATGTCGATGGCACCATCATTTTTTTGTCAACTAAATGGTCATTCAATGGAATGGCATTTCGACGAAAAAAATTTGATGGTTTGCCATTCAAACGTTTATATTTGTTGGAATGACCGGATACCATGTTTTGGGGCCATTATAAAAGGAAAGGTGCCCCACTGCCTTGCAGGTGTCTTCCAGGTCCCACAGGTCAGTGGGACATGCTTCTTTTGATGACCTGTGAATATTCATAGGACCGCCAACATTTTGGGGGTGACCCATAATTTTTCGTTCATCACTTTTGAGAGAGTTTACCTAGCACTAAAATACAAAGAAGCTAGCCACCTAATGCAACCCAATCTGCCCGCTTAGATCAATTTTAGCCTGATACAACCAGCACACTAAATTCAATAGAAACAATCACTGAAGAAAATAGGTTGAGGCTCAATGTAGCCAACTATGGAATTTACTGGTCACATGACTGTGTGCAAAGTTCAATCTAGTGGGAAGGGAACGGCACCACCATTCTGTAATAAGGTAAAGTCTATATTCAGGAAAAATAATATAAGAAGCACCACAGTTCCTTGACGGGCACTATTGTGTAGAACACAGGGACTTAATTTCACCAAAATGCCAGGGGTAGCGGAAGTGGCAGCAAATGACCCTTGAACTCTGATGACATCACAGGAAGTGATGTCATTTGACCCCGCCCTGAAGAGACTTCATGGGAAATGATGGAACACGACCATTTACCCCTTGACAAAACAGGAAGTGGCATCACAAAGCATTGTTTCTAAGTACACTATGAAAAATATGGTTAGAATATTACTGTAACGTGATAGACATTTCCTACAAGAATGGATCACCATATGTATCGGCAGAAAAAACCATGCTATAAATGCAACTTGTGAAAAGCAAAATACATAGTCGAAAATGATGCTTGTTCTACTCTAAATGCTTTTTGGAGGATTTTGTCTGCATTGTGAATTTGAGGTGTTTAATAACAGACCAAATCAGTGCATCACCCCTTAAAGTGTGTCTGAAATTAACCTTTAATGAGTCTTTCAATTATTGCATGAAATTCCCGAAAGACAAATAGCTCGAATAGCCACATGGCATTGGCCACAGCCAGGGAGCTTCAATTTGTAAAAACAAAAGTAAAGAAAAATCTTTTTTTTTTTTTAGGGGTAGCAAGGGAGACCTCTGTGGTCACAAGTGCGACGCCTGTCGACCCCTAAATGACGTCCCTGGTAAAACATAACAAGAGAAATTATCAAAGAAATTGACTCGTGTACTGTGTGCTTACAGCCAAGGTTATAAACAAACCATGCTAATGCATACATCATTTTTAGAAGGGATTTATTGAAAAAGAAGACTCCAAAGTTCCAAAACATTTAGAGAAAGTCCTTTCAGTAATCTGTACCCTCCAGGAGGTTGGAAACAGAAGCAGACAAATTAAATGGCCAAATGTATTTCGGATTTAAAAATACTTTATCAGGGCAAATCTACAGCAAGCAAAAACAAGAATAAAAAACGATAAGGGTGGTGGAATAAATATCAATTTACAAAAATGCTTTCAATGGGACTTTCCCATTTCATAGTATTTTTATAAATCAGGCCCTGTACCTATACACATGCATGGGTAATAACTGCCTCTGTGCATAAAAGACAAAAATAAAAGATTAAACTCATAATAACCAATACAAGTGCAACAATCAAAGAATGTGAGAACCTAACAATGCAACACAACCTGCAATATCCGTACAAAAACCGGAAAATAATCTTCTTATTACAGGCTATTTGTGACCTCACAACTGACCTGTAATAAGAAAGTGACAATTACTGCTGTTTGAGTCAGCAAAGGTCAGAATTCCAGGTATCATTATAGCAGTTAATTAAAGCCAATACAAGCTTTTCAAATTCCTTACGCGTTAAATGGTTTTCTGTGACACCTTACTTTACTTTAAGAGGCCAGGTATTAAAGGGTATGACAGCGTGTGGCCATGTATTATAAGTAATAACATACCCCCTAATTAATAAGGGCATGGCTGCCTCCAAAATCGGGTCCGGATTCCCTGAATGGGGAATTACCGGGCCATTCCGAGTTTGGAGGGCCCGCTAATTCCTCCTTCAGGGAACCCGGGCCCGGACCTTCCCCATTCCCATTTGAGCCCCCATAGGGCTCAATGGGAATGGGTGCGGGAGCTAACAACGGGCTGATTACGACCGGCCCGTTGTTAGCTCCCTGGTCCCCTCGCGGGACCCGCTCTGGACGTCTGGTTAAACCAGACGTCCACATAGGGTCCCGCGAGGGAACCTCGTAATATTGCGGAATGCGTTTAACGGCGCCACCACCATTAGCGGCACTGTTAAAAGCATTCCACAATTGCTGTAATGAGGCCCATAGTCTCCAACATCACTTTGTTCTTATATTAGACAGGGGCGAAGCACAAAGCTTCTTTTGCAAGAGCTGAGGAACGGGTATTAGTATAGTTCAACATCAGTTAAAAGTAAACTATGGTATTTTTTATCATCAAAGTTGATATCTCTTTTGAGGGACAGATGCTCTCCTTAAGGGCATAGTAAGTATGTGAGTTGGAGAAATGTTGTTATGTAATCAGGTGGTTGTAGTTCCCTACTGGTGGTGACCCGGATTTGAACAGGAGACCCTCTCAGGAGTTGATGGGGCTTGAGAGCTTTGGCACCCTGAATGGGTATATGTTGCTGATAAATAATGGTTCTCCCATGTGAGTTTGCACGTGGATTCCAACGCCTCTGAGTTTCAGTGCGGTGTGTGTGCCTCACTGTCACAAATCAATTCCTGCACATGGAAAACAAGGGTGGGTTCATAATGATCAAGGCAGACTGTATACAGCTGCATTCAGAAAATGTTGACTCACGTTGTAGTAGAACCCCCTTTGTGAAGTTCTGGAACCCACTAGCTCTGCCCATGAGTGCGCTCTTAGGCCCAAAGCCTTTATTTCTTGGTGCCTGTGTATGATTACTACCCTAGGATAGGAAGTGCCCCTTAATGTTGGAAATAGGGTTTTCAAAACCTATGGTGATCTCACAATGATCAAATGTGCAGCTTCCAAGTGGCCAGTGGAGAGGAGGAAGACATGGATGGACCTGGGGTTTCTGTTCAGTGGTGGCAGTCAGTGGCCTAATGCCCTCTCTGTCGTTGTGGCACTGCATGGCAGTTAGGAGCACACCGTGTGTAGTGAGTGAAATCAGTTGTGGCATGTTGAGGCTTTCAGGAGTAAATGAAGCAGACATGGTGACACAATTCACTGGTTAGTGTTCTTTTATTTGTGTTGGATTTCTTTCAATGTAATTTTGTATGTGTCGGGTTAACAGATATCATCTTCTGGTGCCCTGCCACCCCATTAACTCTCGGGTATTGTGTGTTGCGTACGTTTGAAAGGAATCAGAGGACTCGTTCCCCACCTCTGTTGTAAGCATGAGAAAATTGACTTTCACACAATATCTGCACCACAGGTATATTTTGTCATTCAACTCCTGTAAGAGAGCCCTTTGTGATAACACGTGTTTCGGCACGTCATGTGCCTTCTTCACATCTGGCAATTACTGTTACATTATCACACATTACATTGGTTCTCCGTTCTTGTTTGCTCAAAACATTAATCTTGATTTTAAATAGCAAGGTTCCTGGGTTCAAACCCACCTGCAAATTCTCATGTCCCGTCCGTTCGTGTTGGCTCTCTCGGAGATGCTGAGTAGCTTGACTTCCAGTTCCATGTGATTCGGGGGTAGCTGGAGGTCAGGTTAATGTTGTGATAGGGAGGGCTCTGTGTAGCGGCGGAGTCCTCTGCACTACACGGTCATAGAGGGAACAATGGTCTAACATGCCAAACTCACTGGATGACAATAGAAAGGGTGTTGGGGACTGTGGAAGATGTCTTGGATAGAACATTAGATGTACAATTGTTTCAGGGAGGTAATAATGGAGGGCTTGTTACTTAAAGGGGAGTTCGTAGGAGCAGGAGGCGTGCTGTCCTAGGACCCTGATTTCTTGCAGGGTGCCCAGACTGGGCAGTTTGGACAGCTGCCACAGGAAGAAGTGGACATGGGCAGCAAGTGGGCCCGAGTTCCGCTGAGGGTCACACTCTGAAAAAATGTAGACCCAGCACCAAAAAAGTGACCCACACTCACAAAGAAAGGTTTCCCACTACCGTGAATCACAACACAATTTGGATAACAATTTTGAGCAACTTTTCGGTTCAATTTCTGATAAATAATGAATTATGAATCACCTGGGCCACTAACATTGGTCACAAGTGAGAAGAATTGAAAGACAATGTCATAGATTGTCCCAAAGCACTTTAAAAAAAACACGTCTGGGAAATGGTGCCTTTTAAAGCATTGTAGGGCAACCATATTGGTCAACGCTCATGTTTTTCCCCAAGGAATCTCTACAGGGCAGTTTGAGGCTCATTTGCAGCAAATCCTCAATGACAATTAGATGCATTTATAATTAGACATCGGCTTGACAGCCAAATATCTGCAAACGGTATAAAGGCAGATCCATACACTGAGCCTAATAATTGGTGCTCGTGAAACACCAGTACATCTGACAGAACTGGCACTGGCCAATGTGTGCCAGGCTTCCAGTGTCCCTGATAACCAGTGTCCATTCTCCTCTGGAATAAAGACGTTCCCATTTCAGCACACCATAGCGCCCAATCTACAGTTTTCACTATACGCTTAGCAGCCCCAATGCTACCACAATATGAACCTATCTCATCACTCAACACAAGATAACATATTCAAAAGACAGCACATAATGTTCTCCCAAGCTGTTGGTGCATAAAAGAGCACAATTAACGCCATATCTATATTACGTACTAGCCCCCATGCCAGAGCAGACTATGGGCCTCATTACACGGGAGGCGGTAAGGGTTTACCGGTACCGGTAAGGGCACCGGTACCGGTAAAACCTTACCGCCTTACTACGAGTTCCCTTTGCGGGACCCGACCTTAACGGCTGGTTTTACCAGCCGTTAAAGTAGGATGCCGCAAAGGGACCTTGGTGCTCATTACGGTACCGCAATTTGCGGTACCGTAATTAGCTCCTTCCCCATTCCCATTATGCCCTATGGGGGCAAAAATGGGAATGGGGAAGTGTCTTGGAGAATGGGGAATTACCGCCCCCGCTCATCTTAGAGTAGGGCGGTAATTCCGCCATCCGCCAAGGCGGACACGGTAAATTACCGGCGGCAACCATGGCGCTAATAGCCCCATGGTTACCGCCTACCGTGTAATGAGGCCCTATGACTATACGGATACTTCAAAGGTGAAATTGAGCAGGCATGATGTCTTCCAGCAGACACTGAGAGTCAGGGACGGTGTCAGGGCCTTTCAACGTTTCAGTTGAAAGGGGACAAAAGCGTTGGGGTTGGGGGGAGAATCTGCCCCCAACGTTGCCAATCAGCATTCTTATGACACGGTAATATATCAATGTCTATATTACTTTCATTCTGCGGCTTCAAGTGTGTGCTTAGCAGCGCTCACAATATACTATGTTTGCTGGACCCCTTCACACTGTCACTTCCCTCAGGGTATACAGTCTAAAAGTGCTCTTAGCACCTCGTCGTCTTTTAATACTAGTTTCTTCACCTCAGCCCCTTGCTGACAAGGATGCATTCATAGCTTTTCAGTGGGCATTTAGTGGTTCAGCTCCCTCCTGGCTGGCCATCTTGTGATAAGCGGTGGCTATTAACCCCGGCTGTTATAATATATGCCCTCTACGGGTGCTTCAGACTGTTTTCTACTGCAAGCAAGGGCGGCCCCCCAACCATCATGCTGAAATGAGACCCCACGAGCAGTGACACATCTTCAGCCGGGCATCCTCAAAGTATAGCAAAGATAAGGCATTGCCCTTTTCAGAAATGGCACTAGGATGTACACGGTGCACATATTCTTCCAATGCCGGTGATGCTGCCATAATGCACATATTTTGCCCAGTCTTAAGCAATGCGGCAGCAAAGCACATCTGTTGCCATGTGTTTGATTATTTGACATAATTCCTTAGGAGTGTGTACATTTTGCCCTTTGACCACAATATTTTAGCAGTGAACATGTTTTGCCCAATATCCACATTTTGGAATTGTGTCTGATGTCTACAATTGCACAGTAATGCACTTGTGTGTCCAATGTCTGCAACACAACAGTAATGCGTTCATTACAGTCAGTTTCCTGAACACCATAGAAAGGCACATGCGTTACAGCCAGACAACAATGCGGCAGCAATTACTATATTTGCAATTTTAAAAGTGTTCAGTAAGCACAGTGTAAGTTCTACATGCAATCATACAAGCAGATACATATGCGGGCAAATACCGTAAAATTCAGGCAGGCATGCAAACACACAGTAGGGACAAATGAACACCAACAAGCGTTGCTCAGCAGGGATGCCATTCGGGGGTCGGCAGGGGTCGCAACTGCAAGCCCTGAGGTCTCCCTTGCTACCCATGTGGTCTCCCTGGCTACCCCTAAAAAAAATGTAAAAATGTTTTAAGTTGAATCATGTATTTTCTTTATTTTCTGTTTAAATGAAAGTTGTGCAGGGAGTTCCACAAGTGTAACACTTTGAGCAGTGACCCTAAATTAGAAAGAATAGGAATAACAAATAGCCTTTCTGGAATTCTATAAAATAATTGCTAGACTCATTAAAGGTTTATTTTAAGCACACTTCAGCGGGTGAGACTCTGATTTAGTCTGTTCTTAGACACCTCAAATTCACAATGCAGACAGAAACTATGGGGGTAATTCATGGATTATTTGCGCCGAAGAAAACTGTATTTGTGCGCCATTCTGCCCGCAAATCCCTGTTTAACAAATGGGGATTTGCGGGCAGAATGGCACACAAATCCCGTTTTTTTCGGCGCAAATAATCCATGAATTACCCCTTATATGTATTTTGCTATTCGCAAATTGCAGCATGTTTTCTTTTCTGCCGTTGTCTCTGTTACAATCATCACAAGACATTCCATCTCGGTGGCCTCGGTCACTTGCTAAAATCCTTGTGCCTAAAAGCTTGCGTACATCGTTCCTATCTCCATGGCATGCTGTTCAGAATGTTTGTTTGCATGTATTAGGTAACATGTGCCCAAAGTTCGGGTTGCAGTATGAGTGCCCTGGTTTCCCTGTGCTACTCTAAATTCTTTAATACACAGTTATGAACCATCCCGATGGTATGTATTTTGCCAACCTCTGAAGCCTGGAAAGTAGATACACACAGGTTTGACAGGTGGCCAACTTTGCACCAGACCTGCAGATGAACTGGCCTGCTGTTAAATCTCAGTTACCAGTTTATTGGTATCATTATAGAGTGTAATTTGCTTTCTGACTTTTAGAACATTTAGAAATGTAATTGCCCATTTTACTGTTGCCAGTAAGATAGCTATAGCTGGTAAAATAGCTCAGTGGGTTGAGCGCTTTCTGCTGTGAGGTGTGAGAGGCTGCAGGTTCGAATCCCGGCAAGGCCAACTCAGACTTTCATCCTTTTGAGGTCTATTAATGAGTACCAACACAGGTTAGGTGATATGATATGATATTTTGTTTATATCGCGCTCGTACACAAGTGTTTCAGAGCGCGACAAGGCAAGGGAGGTGAACAGGGGAGAACAAAAACAATGGTCTTACTAGGCGGTGGCCCGGTGGCAGTGCAGGAGGTTGGCAGGGTGAGCAGGTACCTGGGCCATGAGGATAGAGGGTGGCCAGGTGTACAGTGCCGAGAGAGAAACAGATCAGCAGGGGATAAAGGGGGCAAAGGCAGAAGAAAAGAGGAAGGTCTTCAGGTGCTTGCGGAACCGAAGATGGTTCTCCTCAAGTTTCAGAGTGGCAGGGAGGCTTTTCCAAAGGGAGGCCCCAGCTGAAGACAGAGATCTACCCCCAGCTTGTTTCTTTGAAAAACGACTGAACCTAAGGGATTTAGAGGTAGAGGAGCAAAGAGCTTGAGAGGGGAGGTATTTACGGAGGGATAGTGAAGGTATTTTGGACCTAGGACCCAGAAAGCCTTCTGGACAATGCAGAGGGTTTTAAATGTGATCCGTACATCCACTGGGAGCCAATGAAGGGATTTCAAAGCTTTAGAGATACGATCCCAGGGCTTGAAGCCAAGGACAAGTCTTGCAGTCCTGTTCTGAATTAGTTGTAAAGGGTGGAGAGTGGAGGCAGGTAGATTTAGAAAGAGGCTGTTACAATAGCCCAACCTAGAGAGCACCAGAGCTTGGGAGACAGTGAGCTTCTGGGGGAAGGAGAGGAAAGGCAAAGTACCTACAAGGAGGTGCAGTAGGAAGTTTGACTTTTTAGAGACCTCAGAGATGTGGGAGGAGAATGAAAGTGTAGAGTCAAAGATGACCCTGAGGTTTTTAGCCTCACAGGTAGGGGTAGGAGGAGGGCTGAGGGAGGCCAGCCAGAGAGTGAGGGAAAGGATGGTGAAGGTGTACCGATGAGGAGGATTTCAGTCTTGTTGGCATTTAGACAGAGATCGTTGGCGACACACCAACCTTGAATGGCAGTTAGGCAATCGGAAATGAGAGAAGAAGAGGAGGTGGCCGAGGGCAGCCTGAAAATAAGTTGAGTGTCGTCAGCGTAGCACTGTAAATTTGAGCAGAAAATGGCATATTGTATGTATATTTGTTCTATATAAATCGGTTACGGATAAGTGCTATATAATAACGCTTCATTATCATTTGGCCTTTCCGGTCTGCTTGCATTCACAGCACTTTGGTAATATGGGCCTATACACACTGCTATTAATGATACATATGGTGACTCATTTTTGTAAGAAATATATATCACATTACAGTGCTATCATAACCATATTTTTCGTAGTGTACTTAGAAACAATGCTTTGTGATGCCACTTCCTGTTTTGTCACGCGGTGAAAGGTTGTGTTCCATCAATTCCTGTGATGTCACTTCGGTGTGGGGTCAAATTACATCGCGTCCTGTGATGTCATCAAGGGTCGTGTGATGTCACTTACGCTACCCCTGGCATTTTGGTGAAATGACGTCCCTGCTGCTCAGTCCCACTCACTGTCAGTATGGCTTTGATGGTGTTAGCTCGGCCGAGGTAAGGCTTGCAGATTTAAAACTGTAGGTCGCTGGCAGCAAAAGAACAGACTGCACTAGTTGTATATCCCGGGCCTGGAGAGGCTGCGGGAGACAGCCTTTGCTGCCGATTGCGTGACCTGGTAATGGATGTGGACTGCTGCATCAGGGGCCGTGAAGGGGAGCACCAACTCGCCGAAATGCCACGTCACGGCTTCAGGCTTAACTGCGACCTGGTCGAGCTACCATCTGACTAATTCATGGCACTAGGCCTGTACATATCCCGCTTGGCTTTCACGTCAGACCAGAGCCAGTGAATAGGTTTAGGTTGGCACGTATTTGGTGGGAAAAATGAAGACAAAAAAGCCTTGAATTGTGAACATAATTACGTCAGACACAACACCACAGCAGCTGTGGACAGCATGGCACTTGTGCTGTTGGTGACTTGACGTGCGTGCATAAAGTCCACCCAGATCATGCATATTAATGAGGTGAGTGATCCTCTGTGCGCGAATGATAACTCTGCAGCAATGCTGCCCCCATTCACTGACAAATACTTAGAGTGGAATTAATATTGGCTTTTTTTTAAAATCGACCCACCTGTGTCTTAAATAATAAAAAAAAAAATAGCCCACACTGAACTGTCAACAGTTTGGGCAAATGGCCAAGTCCGAGGCTGGTGCTGCTGTCTGTTTCATGAAAAAGCACCAGGGCTGGATTAGCCCACGGGCACAATAGCCATGTTTGTAATTCCCACTAAAGGTCCAAAGATGCCATCGCACCTCCAATCAGTGGGGCCTGTTGTATTGTCAGCTGGAATTCTTGGATACTTGTCCTTCCGGTTTCAATGTGGCTTCACACACTGTGCCCTTTCACCTTGTTGCTGTCCCCTGGCTACAACCACTTAGTCAGTGGGAATGGCAGGAATGGGGGCGCCTTTGGAGCTGCTCACTATTGACCTTTTAACTCCTCTATATGGACCTAAGTGAAGTGAACGTCCCTTGTCTGGTCAAGCTTGTCTTAGTCAATTTCTGGTTAGATGTGACTGATATTAATATTCCTTATGGTTGTCATCGCATAAGTACTTAATGATTCAAAGAGATGCTGCAAATCCTCTGTGCCAATCAAGAAAACCTTTGTTGGGGCCTGATAAATGACAGAGGAGCATAGCACGGTTACACCCAGACGAATGCCATAGAGGAATATGCGTGGAAGGCACACTTTGAAGAGATACACTCTCTGCCTGAGCTTTATAGTTCCCCGCTCAGTTGTTGAAATAAAGAAATAGAATGGCGCCTCCAGTTCTTAAAAGAGGATATCCACCTCGTTATCTGTGGAGCCAATTCATCAAGGGTTCCGGGCTCAAAAGGGATGGCAATGGTAACCATGATAGGTGACCCTAATTTGTGGGAGAAGATTTTGTGTTCCCTTTTTTCTTATATCATTGAAAACCAATCCACTCCGGCCTCCTGGAAAATATTTCATTTAATACCCATTTGTAAAAAGGGAAATAGGGATATTCCAAGTAACTATTGGCCCATATCCTTGCTGGATACTTCAGGCAAGATGTTCTCTATTCTTATTTTGAGAAACTTGGAGGCCTGCCTTACATTGTCTGGAATTCAGATCCATAGATATTTGGTTTCAGGAAAGGTCTAGGGGCCTCTCTTAACAACTGTATCATATTTCTTCTTCAACAAGAAGCACAGGAGAAAAAAAGACAGCTATACCCCGCTTCCATTGACCTGACGCAAGCGTTGGACAAGGTCAATCGTTATACGTTATGGAAGAACGTGGAGCTGTTGGGTTGCCTCTGATTTCCAATGTGAAACATCTGCATTTGAAAACGAAAGTGAAAGTTGCCCTTAACATGAAGAGTGGAATGCCAAGCGGGATACCTACTTTTAGGGGTTTGAGACAGGGTTGTGTCCTTGCACCAGCTCTACTTAACATCTACATTTCTGATGTGGGAAGGAGGCTGGCAGAGAGTCGCACCTTTCCTGTGAAACTTGTACATACTGCATCACAACACCTGGTGTGTGCAGATGATATCCTTAAGTTGCATGTCACCAGAGTGGTATTGCAAAGAACATTAAACATCTTATTGTCATATATGAGAGAACTAGATCTGGATTTGCATTTTCCAAAAAAAGAAATCCTGAGTCTTGAACCTGGGCGGAAGAGGACCAATTTGAAGTGGTACTTAGAGTCTCACCTGTTAGAAGCTCTCACTGCATTATGATATTTTGGAGTAAGTGGCAGTAGTCAAAGTCATTAAAAAAGCATGCAAGATTTTGCACACTTAAGACCATCCTATTCCAGCCAGCTAAGAAAAATGTATCAAAAGTTGGGATAATTCTCTTTTTGCTTCCTATGCTAAAATACTACAAGGGAAACATAGCTCCACGGATACCTATGGGGCACAATCCGGCAATTGTGATATCAACTGGTTCAAACTTGAAGGTAACATATGGAAAAAAGACTGTGCACTTATCTATGCCCATTCCTATGACGTTGGTATGTTTCGAACTGGGATTGGCTTCATTAGCCTACTATATTGAGTGGAAATCGCTATCACTACTCACAAACATAACGCCTCCACCTCCAAACACGTTTTCCTGCGCATTACATGACCGTATGATCAAACAATCATGCAGGGAGCTGAATCAATGGATAGACTGCAGTGATTCCATCATGGACTCCATGGCAACTATAGGGAACGCCTGCTGGAAAATCCCGACAGGTAAAAAAAGGCTACGATGGAGAGATTGGATTGACACTATTGAGGCAGGCAAACATATACATTATACAGACAAGCCGTGTATTTGGAGAAAGCTTGTGATACCATGTTACCATATCTAAGGAAATTCACCAATCAAAAAGGGCATAGTTCTTTCATGAGGTTACGATTAAATCTACTCCCAACATGGAAAGTAGCAGGCTCCCAAAACAACAATGTGAAGAACAACGTGGCTGTAGATTTTGCAGAGTTGTAGATCAGGACAAAACGTTAGAACACATATTAACAACATGTCCAGGTTTGCATATAAATAAAGATCTGTGTCTCTCCAGTGTTATTAATAAGTCGATGTTGCATACCTGTGCTGGTCTATGGCCTTATATTTTGGGTTGAGAGAATATCTTGTTGACAATTACTGTGATCAAATTAGCATAAGTATTTTAAGACTTTTAGAGTATTATTAACTGTTTTAATAAAACGTTTTTAGAAAGAGGACATATACAGGTAATTATTGTAGAATGTTTGTTTATTTATTTATGTATATAGTGTACCAAACCCAGAGGTATCTGGGCGCATTACAGGTAAATAACATTTTTCAAGTTACACATAGAAATAGTTAAAGGCATTATATACAAGTTTCAAAAGTTTCAATGCCTTGTATATACAGGTTGCACATTAAAAAGTTAGTCATTATATACAGAAATATTCCAGGGAAAGGATAGTTTAGTACATAGGGTAATAGTATAGGATATTATAGTACATTGCAATACCCGTATACATAACCACAGACAAAGGATTACATAGTACATAGTACATAGGGTAGATACATGACAATACCAGTTTACATATCCAAAGACATTGTTCTCCAGTGATAGGACATCCTTGTATGACCTGGAGCAAATAGTGTTTTAAATTAGCTTTTAGTGTTTTTCCTAAAGCTGGGCAAAGTCTGGTCTATTCTTACTGAGGTAGGCAGTGAGTTCCATAGGCTGAGCGGCCATAACAGGAAAGCTGCTCCCCCCTGCTTTTTTTTTAGTTTAAATCTAGGGACTATAAAGCAGAAAGAATTGGCCATTCTCGTAGGTCGTGTTGAGATTTTTTGACATTTTTTCCATTAAATATTGAGGGGCAGCGTTATTTAGGCATTTGTGGGTGAGGGCAGGGCCGGCCTTAGGGGCAGTAGCGCCCTGGGCGAATTGGAGCCCCCTTTCCCCACGCGCCCCTGGTCAACAGGGGGCGTGGCCACAAAGTCACTTTTTTTTTTAAAGAGGTAATTCTATTAATAGGGTGCATTAGCCCCCTATTGTTCCTAAATGCGCTCCGCAACCGCGGGCGCATTCACTAACAATGAGGCACCTGCCGCCACTATGCCAGCTCGGGGGAGCCCATGAAAGACTCCCCAGAGCTGGCGTGGCGAGGGGCTAATGGTGCCTTTTGTTGGTGAAGGTGCCCGCGGTGGCGGGGCGTATTTGGTGACAATTGGGTGCTGAGCACCCGATTGACATTGAATGCGCCCGCCTGCTGCGCCTTCTCCCTTTACACCAGCTTGGGGGAGCCCATGAAAGACTCCCCCGAGCTGGCGTGGCGGGTCCAATGGCTCCTTGGGGGCACGGTGCCCCGGGGGGGTCGCCCGGCCCGCCCCCCTTAAGGCCGGGCCTGGGTGAGGGAGACAGTTTTAAACTGAATTCTATTCTTAATAGAAAGCCAGTTGTGCTTTTGTCTAGCCTCCAAGATGTGTTGTCTCCTGGCAATACTTAGGGCCGTTCTACGTGCATTGTTTTTCAAAATTTGGAATTTGTTGACAATATATTTGCTAGCACCTAGATAAAGGACATTACAATAATCAAGTTCAGAGAGAGTTAATGTTCTCGCTAAGGTGATACAACTTTCTGTGGAGAGGAATGGTTTGCAAGCTTGTATCAGCTTACAGGTGTAAGCTGTTGCTGAGGCAGTAGCATTAACTTGCTTACTTAGGTTGAGAGTTGAGTCTAGGTAGAAACCTAATGTATTTATTTCCTTAGCTACTTTAATGTCAATGCCATCGATGTTGAATGATAGGTATTTGTTGCTGAGTTTGTTAAGGTTAGCTGGTGCTCCTAATGGATCTGTGTGTCATCTGCATAATTAGTGTAGGTGACACCCAGATGGTCAAGGTCATCATACTGGGGCTTAGTGAAGATGTACATTGTTGGTGATACGCACAAACCTTGCGGAACTCCGCATGTTATTGGTGTGGAGTCTGCTGCGGCCAAGGGTGAGAACATTCTCATTGACCTATTATTAAGAAATGATTGATTCCATGTTGTGGCTTCCTGGGAGAAATGAGCGTTAGTAGACAAATGTTTGCAAAGCACTTAATAATCCACTAAATCGAAGGCAGCTGATAAATCTAATAGAAGTAGGAGGGCAAGTTTCCTATTTTCTTTCAGTTCGTCGATTTGCATCTTCAAATCTATCAAGGCCGTTTCTGTACCATGTTGTGGTCTAAAACCAGATTGCCGAAGCCCTAAAAGATTGTTGGTCTCCAGGTAAGCTTGGATTTTGAGATAGGCTGCTTTGTCTAACATCTTAAGTAAAAACGGGACTGTTGTAATCGGTCTATAGTTAGTTGGGATAGAAGGGGCCAAAGAGGTTTTTTTAAGAATGGCAAAACCCAATGTAATGAATGTAATTAATTTATGACGTTTTTTCTTCTCTTTTTTCCCTATTCTTTTTCTATTTCCTTCTTTTTATATATGCAAATGTTTTATGTGAAACATCTTTCTTTTATGTAAAAGGCTCTTAAATGAGCCATTACACAATAAAACACAATAAAACATCCTTATATGATGGGTTATCGAGCTTTTGTTCTGTCTTGAATAAAAGAGATAGAAGAATAAACAAATATATCACAATGTAACGTCATTGTATAGAAGAATGATTCATTTGTTAATAATAAAATGATGTTTTATATATAGAATGTGTTTCTAAAGTTCTCTACATAGTGCTTGTTATATCTGTTTATAATACATGACAGTCTGCAATGTCAATATAACAGCCTGGAAATAATGTTCTTATTACATGCCATTTGTGACATCGCAACTGACTGGTTTTCTTATGTTATGTTGATTTGTACCGTGCACTGCTACCACCCATAATAAGAAAGTACATCACAACTGCTCTGTAATGAGTTATTATGTGTAAGGACTGGGAATTGGGATGTTGGACTGATGTGCTGTGACAGGAGTCATGATGCCAAGGCTAGCAAGCTCTGGTGTTGTCAGGCAGCAGCAGCCTGTTATTTATAGGGAAACTATTGGCCCGTGCTTCGTGTTGGTGATTTTTGATGTATGCAGGCACGGGGCCGAGGTCAGGAGCAGTTGTATATGCCGGGTCAGCACGTTGCAAGGAGAGCAGAAGGGGAGTGGGTGAGGCAGCAGCATGCTTGGAGGAACTTTTGCCCTTTGTCGGTCCCTCCCGCTATACATGTTGACCGGCACTTGCCGCGCCTGATCCCGAACAGTAGCATTGGGAGTCCAGCCGACTGGAGGGCCCTTCCTTGTTTGATGCTTGATCTTCAAACACCTGGGGGCACTGTGGATGGTTCTCCAGGCCAGAAATAGGTACTGCATAATACATGTTTACTAGTTTGTGAGAATGCTTACGTGTGGGAAAATACAAGGGCAAATTGTGCTGCCAATGCAGAAGGCTAACATTTTGGAATAAGTTACAAGGTAAGTGTGGAATGCCCAACTTGGTGGGGAGGAGTGGGTCCAGGAACTTGTGACAGGAAATACTTGCTGCTTGCCGCCAAGACCATCACCATGCTTCTATGTTGTTTCTGTGCCACATGTATCAGTCTTGCTTGCTTCAGAGTCCCTATGGAACCATTGTATGTGCGTAGATGTGCTTGTTCCATTGTCTTGCAACCAACTGCTTCTAATAATGCAAGGAATGTTTGAGTATGTTAAGACTGGAGGACAGGAGAGTGAAAGATTGAGAACAGGGGCTCTTGACTAAGGAAGGACATTCAGGTTTCCCAGGTGGTCAGTTGATATTAGGTCATCCAATTCTGGGTGGCTTACAATGCTTAGTACATGTTACATATGTCATGTGTTTCCCTTACTCCCCCTTCTTATCTATGTATGTTCCCTAACCTTCTTTCCAGTGTGCCTAGCTCCCCCCTGACTATCCACAACTTTCCCCCAACACTCTCCCCCCGCTGGCTGCCATGTAGTGACCTGTTACTGATAATCAGGAACGCGTGCCAACCTAGGGTGGAGGGTTGACTTCCATTCAGCTTCTGTGGTCAGGGTGAACTTGTGTTATTTCCAAAGTGGGCTTGACATTATGCTTCAGTTGTGACATCACAATGCCTGCTGTTATTGCCAGTATAGTGCATAATTCCAGCTGCTGCTGCAGCACTTAATTAAGTCAGGACAAGCTTTTCAAATTCCTTGCTTGTAAAATAGTTTTCTGTGAAACTTTTCAGCGATAAATTGCACAGGAAATGTTTATAGTATAATATTTAATTTGTGCACTGCTGAAATATAACACATGTGAGCAAGAAGCTGCATCTTTTTACTTATATTCAAGTACAAAATGAAAACGTTTTCTCCGTGCATTTCATTAAAATTGTAAACAAGTTTTCTGCAACACATTCAAAGCTGCATAGAGGCTTTTTAAAATGCAGATTCTACATTGATTATATGGATCAGCAAATGGAAGATATCTACAATTAGATTAGTTGAGAGGCCAGGTATTAAAGGGGATGACAGTGTGCGGCCATCCATTAAAAGGAATAAAATACCCTCTACTGCATGTAAAGAGGATGTTGCCAGCCTCCTCGGAGTTCTGTGAGCTTATAAAGCAACACAACATCGTCCTCACTCCTCTATTTGGTCACGGAACCCCCAAGTGGCTTGCAATCTCCTTCTAGCGTATGGTAGTTTGTACTTTATCCCATATATTACACAACATGATTTGGTTACTTATTCTCAGGAAGAATTATTTAATTTCAAGTTCCAGTGAATTTCAACTGCAATAATCTGCTGTGGGGCCTTTCCAAGTTCTGCCGCATCAACGTTTGCCACCATCTGAATCGTTGCTTCAGAGAGCACATTTTCAGTCAGTCAATGACAAGATGGCGCATTTGCAGAACTAAAAAAGAAGAATGTTAAGCTTTCTAATTAGACTATATAGTGGTGTTGCAAACACCGTACATCCTCTCCAAAGTGTAACCGCGTTGGCTTCTTCTTTAGTCAGCCCAGTTAATATCAACATGTAATTCAGGGGAATGCTACGTGTTCCAACTTGTCCTTTTCTTGTAGTCAATTGGAAAGGGTTCTCAGATAGACAAAGGAAGGGTGACTAAAACATAGGAAGGATTCTCTCGCTCACAAAAACATTGGACAATTTTTTTTTAGATTTCCCAAGCAAGTGGGAAAACAAAAGTGAACAGTTCATTTTTTGGGGCGGATGAAGGATAAACACCTTCCTAAAGGGTAAGAAATTGTAGAAGTTGCATAAAGGCATAATAGGACACACACAGCCGAATGGTATTAGAAATGCAAAAGGGATACGTTTCTTTATTTTAATTGTTTTAATAATATTTCAGGTGCAAATGAAAGGCACTGTAAAATATTTGTTTTGTTTTTAAAGGTTTTTGGGGTGATGCAAAAAGTAAAAGCAATAGCGTAAAGGACAGTGAACCATTTTTGGCACGTTTAATCATTTTATGATGGGAAGTAGAGGTAAAATAGAAAAGCTGATTACATCGACCGCCAACTATTGTTTGAGAAACTAACCTGCTATAAATGCCCTAGTTTGCTCTTGACCCTGATCAAACTCTTGCATACCAATACAACTGTGCAGGTGAGGCTCACATTAGAAGGTCTTCTGTCCGCATGCTTTTCGACTGAACAGGTCTTAAAACAGGGATGCATTTTGGCTTCCATTTTGTTTAGTCTTTATATTTTGGACTTGGGCGAGATATTCACAACCATTGTGTCAGATGCCCCAAAACTAGGTTTACAACAGATTGCATGGCTTTTGTATGCGGACGACCTTGTCCTCCTATCCCAGACCCCCAAAGGGTTACAAAGTCTCCTTGATGGTAGGGACAAGTACGCCCTCAACAACAATCTGCTCATTAATACAGACAAAATACAGATAGTTGTTTGTAATGGTGGCACAAAAAACAAAATTGTCTCCAAATACAAGTGGGCGCTCCAACAGTCTGACCTCAAGATAGTCATGCAATACAAATACCTAGTAGTGCCATTTAACAATTCGATGTCAAATCTTATTTTGAATCAATCTTCAGATCTCAAAATAACAACATTGATATCACAGTCAAGGGTCCTGATGTACAAATATGGCAAATTTTCCTGTTCCCACGTAATGATGTTTTTCAAACAAAAAGTTGCCACAATTCTTTTGTATGGAACCGAAGCAAGAATCCCAAGAGCGCAATAAACTTGGGACCTTCTCAAGGCGAGGTTCTGGAGACAAGTATTAAAACTCCCAAATTGCTCCCCATTATCAATCATACGTTATGAATTGGGATCAGCTTTGTTACACGCTCATGTTTTATGGAAAATGATTGCACTATTCCACAAATGTCTTCTGGGCCTTAACACCAACAACATCTGGAGCGTAGTTGCATATTATCTTTTGGAATCTGACCATCACTTCCCCGTAAATGGCGGACTGGTGTTTTGGACACCCTATCAGATGCAGCCATCACGCTGGATCTCTTATTGGAAAACCCTCATCGTGCAAAGAACAAACTATCTAATTTTGATTGGATAAGGAATCGGTCCAAATGTGAGTCCTATAAAGATTTTAATGGGACCCCCTTTGGACATAAAAGATTTCGGATCATGGCTGATTATCTAGTAAAGTGTCCAGCCTCTCATATTAGTAATCAATACCTATGTTTTAGGCTAAATGTATTGCCTACAAATGCAGTGTTAGCAAGAAGGGGTCAGATTTCAAAGCATTTGAACTTTTGTTGGTTTTGCCCCAACTCTCTGCAACCAAAAACGCTATGACATCTTATTGTAGGTTGTCCTGCCCTGGCAAGCAACCAACATTTATACTTAAAAAATGTAATTTCAATCTATCGCTCTTTAGACTCAAATTCTGTATGGGAGCTTATTTTCTCCAATACCAGGCTGGCCATAAAGATAGCCATAGTTCACTTTCTTGAAGCAACATTACAATCATTGCTGACTGATAAGACTTTATAAAACAATAACAGCGCTTTATAATTTAAAAAAAAAACATATTTCTTTTGCATCTAATGGGTTTTGTCTCAATGGGACTCATCCTCATGGTCCTACTTCTGCTAAATGTTTAGTCAACACTAAGGGCCTCATAAGAGCATGGAGGTAATGAGAAAAGGAAGGTGGAATGGTATTACCGGCATCGATTACCGGTCTGGGCCATTACGAGCCGACAACCCTGCAATACCGCCACTGCCCGTACCGTGCCCCTTCTTACCGGCATGCGTGCGTACACACGCCCCCCTACATGGCTTAAATACCGGAATGCCACGAACAGGAGGACATCACAAGTCACGCGGGCATGCACTTGCCGGCATCCCAAAGGCGGTAAAGAAGGCCTGCACGATGGTGGTATTACAGGCATCGTGGACCTTCCATAAATAGCAACCTGCAGTGTAGCCAGCTGCCACAGGTGCACACAATCACCACAGGTGGAGGCAATGGAGCCTGCCGCAGCACAAAAGGAGCACACCCACACATTACACCCCTTTCTACACCAAAATGATCCCACTTGATGTTGCAATCCTGGGGCTGGAGGACATGCCTGTACTACTACACCAGCAACAACAACTACAACTACAACAACAACAACAGACAGCACAGAGGAGACGCAGGAGGAGAAGGAGGGTGAGACAGGCCCAGCATGTCCCACCAGTGCAGCCAGTGGTACCACGTAGGCAGCCACCAATCCCTCGCATCAGAGCCAGTCCATTCAACCTAACCCCTGTGCAGATCGACACACTGTACCGGTCGGACGGGGACACCATCACCACCATAGTGGACATGCTACACAACGACATCGTCAGCCTGATAGAAATCCGCACTGCCATCCCCCCTCAACTGAATGTAGTGTCTGTGCTCCACTTCCTGGGCACAGGCACCTACTAGCACACAGTGGGCCAGCTGCATGGCATATCACGACCAGTCTTTTCACGCATGCTGACCCAAGTGCTGGATGCCCTCCTGAAGAATCTAAGCACCCACATATCCCTACCACGGACTGGCCAGGAGCTTGCTGACACTAAAGTAGGCTTCCATGCACTGGCAGGCATGCCCAATTGCGTCAGTGCCCTCGACTGCACCCATGTAGAATTGGTGGCCCCTCATGCAAATCACGTGGTGTACCGCAATCTCAAGCAATTCCACTCCATAAATGTGCAGATGGTATGTGACTCCAGCAAGATGATCACACATTGTTGTGCCCGATTTCCCGGATCCACACATGATGCTATGGTGCTGCGTAACTCCTCGCTACCCCGCTACATGGAGCAACATGCTGGACGACGTGCCTGGCTGCTTGGTAATTTGCCCGACAGGCCCATGGCAGTGCAGTGGGGGGGTGAGACTGGGGGGGATGCATACTCCACCTGGGTGAGATTGGGGGGATACATACTCCACCTGGGTGAGATTGGGGGGATCCATACTCCACCTGGGTGAGATGGGGGGATGCATACTCCACCTGGGTGAGATTGGGGGGGATGCATACTCCACCTGGGTGAGATTGTGGAGGGATGGACAATGCACATACAGTGAAACACTCTAGCCCTGAACATCCCAACCTGAACATTACACATCAATGCATACATAAGACCATTGCTGCACAGCAATGACAATATGCCACGCGTACCAGCAGGCACGATGGGTGCCAAAAAATGAACACACCTGTGGCAATGCCGCTATTGGGAACACATGCAGAGTACCACACATCACCAACATGGGTGTTAAAACATTGTCCCGCATCCACAGTACATCTGCATCAGCATGCAAGTGAACGCCCTGCATCATCTGGACAATGCAATCCACACCAGCAGACCATAGTACAGTACACATTGCATCAAATGAACCTGCATGCATGCATCCTTGAAGCTGTGGCTACTTACCCCTGTACGGAACCCGCAGAACAGGCACGAAGAGGAGTACAATCGGGTTCATACCCGTACCCGTATTGTGATTGAGCAGTCCTTTGGCCTGTTGAAGGCACGGTTCTGCTCTCTCAGCAGGTCTGGTGGAGCACTCATTTACGGGCCTGAGAAGATGGGAAAGATCACCATGGTCTGTGTCATGCTGCACAACATGTGCATCCATAGAAACGTACCACTGCCAACTGACATTGACCTGTATGTGCCGGGTGCGGATGATGATGAGGATAATGGGGGAGGAGCAGCACCCCTGCCAGTTCGCGATGCACAGGATGGCCGTGCTGTGCACCAATCACTGATAGACGATTTCCTCTGAATCACAGGGATGCTGATGGGTTTGTGTTAATACTACACTGGGCACTACGATCGTGTGGAAATAGACACAGGGTGTGTGGGGAGTTGCACACTGTGCGCTGTCATGAATCGAATAAACACACACGAAATGAACTATGTCCAGTCATGAAATGATTTGGAACACAACGGGTGTATTTGAAAATTAACAATATTGTGCTTGAACCCTCCACCTCACACACACCCTCCCCCCTACCACCAACCCCCAACACTCCCAACACCCCATACCCCCTCAACACCCCATACTCCCCCTAACAACCCATACCCCCCAACACCCCAAACACCCCCAACATCACCTCCCCCCTCACCCATTGTCATCCCACACACGATGTGCCATTCGTGAGTTTAGCAAGGTGGCAATAAACGCATGCAGGGTGGTCCTGCTATTTCCAGCCTCTCTTCGGGTCTGGGGGCAGCATGTCCGTGTGGCATGCGCTGCACCTGGTCATGCGCACAGGACTTGAGGGAGTCGAGCTGGCAGGTTTGGTGGATGGGGTGGAGGTGGATGGCTGTGCGAACGCCGGTGCAGGTTGTTGCTGCTGCATATGCTCTAGAATCCTGACAAGTACCTGTGTAACCACAGCTAAACTGTCTCTGATGAGAATGGTGTTTGAGTTCATGGCCATTATAGAAGCTGCATTTGCCTCCCGTATCTCACAGCGGGTCTGTTCTCCCTCTGCCACATACTGCCGGACCAGTTCAATCATACTGTCCTCGTGGATCTCAACCCTCGTCAGGTGGGCTTCCATGTTAGTCGGGGCTGTGGAGGTGGATGGTGCAGTGGCAGGGTGGGCCATTGCTGGACTGCCCTCTGATGTGGTGGACAGATGCCGACTCCCCAGTACAACGGCATGTTCCTGCATGAGGCATGCTGGTGTGCCCTGTGTGGAGTGCAGGGCCGTGGCCTGTTGGCTCAGTGTATTCGGACATACTACATGGATGTTGTTAGCCATGTCTAGGAATTCCTCAGCTTGGTTCTCCACGTCGCTGAGGGGGGCAATGGCTGCTGTCTCCCCCATGGAACTTTTGGCAGCTGACTGCGTTCCATCACCCTCTGCCTCTGCAGGAGTTGACGACTGCATTGTGGCTGTGTCGTCGGCTGGTGTTGTCTCCTCTGTGCTGGCATGACCTGTACTGCTGGCCTGTGTTGCACTCTGGGTGTTGGTGTTGCCCTGGAGGTGGAAGGTCCAGTGCCTTCTTGTCTGGCCCTGGTTCCCTTTGAGGATGTACTGGCCTTTGGGGCAGACTCCTGGCCTTCACTGTCTGCATATGTGCCAGTGGGGGAACAAGAGATGCAGGGCATCAGTGATGGTGGTACGTGCAAGATGCATGATTTGGTGCTGTTCAGTATTTCACGTTTCATGCATTGCTTTCTTGTAGATGTGATGCTCAGGGTACTTGCAATGTGGGGGGGCCATATTGGCATACGCCGTGGACTCTCCTTTCTGGACTGATGTGTACTAGGTGGCATACCGTTGTATTGCGGTTTGCGTGATGTGTGACATGTGATTGATCCCTGGGTGTTGGGTGTCTGTTGGTAATGGGATTGGCACACAGCATGCATTTCATTGTGCCAGGGTGTGGGCCACCATCTAGACATGGATCTGAATATGTGTGTATGATGGGCCATACATTGCCTTGGTTCACTTTCAAATCTGTTGTGCTATGCCATGCTTTGGTTCTCTGGGGTTTGTGGCGACACTCACCTCCATCTCCCGATGTCAGCACTCCCGTCTCCATTTCTCCAAAGCCCTCGATCGATTCCATGTTGATCATGGTGCTGCACGTCTCCTCCCATCTCATCAATTTGGTGGGTAAGTGATCCCCGCCGCCTGTAGCCATGGCCTCCCTGTGTTTGGTTGCAAGTATGTTACGCACCTATAGATGTAAATCGTCCCCTCTTTTTTTGCAGTCCTTCACCGTGTGGGTGCTGGTGCCAATGGCAGTCACGTTCCGTGCCACCTCCTCCCATATTTGCTTTTTTCGCACTTGTGTTTCACGTTTGAGGTTATTGGCAAACACCTCATCCGCATGGGATGCCAGCGTGTCTGCAAGCATATTAAGCTCCCCGACAGAGAAGCGCTTATTGCGCATGCGGGGGGTGGATTTACGGGTAGCTTTGGACATGATGGGTTGATTGGGCCTGCTTTCCACTCTGTACCAGTGCTGTGTTATGAGGTTTGTAATGGATTGTGTTTTTTAAGATGGCCACTGGTGCATTTCCCGTTCCGGCGCGATGACGTTCCTTCCGAGTCCGGTATTACGAACCCGGTATTTGCATAATGGTATTGCCGGGCATGGCCGGGTCCGTTATTAAGGGGTTGCTCCTGGGCGGAGGCGGTATCGGCAGGTCCCGTGATGGCGCTATCGGGGGTTTGGGGGGTCTTTAGCAGCATGGCAGTGCAGCCATTACCGGCATGGGCGTTCGCGTGTGCTCGTGCACTCGTAATCAGCCGCCAGGCGTCAAGGGTGCACGGACGCGCTAATACCACCATGCTGATAATGACTGACTTTTTAGCGTGATTCTCATTATGAGGCCCAAAGTCTCTATGGCCCTTATTCACAGAATGTTTTCCAATGGGGGTTTGCCACAATAAAACACTTCCATGAATTAAGCGTTATGTGTCTGTGATTCTTCTAGATGCCAACTATTTGATAAGACATGTAATGTCTTGTTCTGCTTGATACAATTTTGTAACATGTCTTTTGTCATATTTTGCATCTTACATTTCACACATTTTACACTGTCATTGCACCGATTGATTTGCAGTGACTTTTTACCTTGGTTGTAAAAACAATGTTGCTTGTTACTTGGGATAATCTAAACATTCTTAATATATTTTAATTATCTTGATTTGAAAGTTTGATATTATCAGCCAACCAAATAAAAAAAATAAAAAAATAGAAAAGCTGACGTGAAGCTAATAAACACAAGCAGTTAAAATGGTGGAAATGAGGATCAACAAGCACTAAAAACCCAGAAACTAGACCAACACCGTCCCTCAAAACTCCTGAAAACCACAATTTGTGAGTCTGCCCCATACACTGTGGATTTTACAGTCAAACAAAAGCCACACAAAGAAAGTGAAAGTGAGCTGAGCCTCCAAACCCCTGCAGAACCTAAATATTGCTGATTGGATGCCGAGTTTCTAATAGAGATTCAGTGGTTGTGATTGGACCATAACGGTTGAGCGCACCTCTCCAAACCTACACGTTTCTCACGTTCAAGCACTCTTAGGTTGCTGGTGAATCCCACAAGATATCATGTGTATGCCAAATCCCAGCCATGGACTTCGGTTTTGCCTTTGGCCAATGAGAGCAGATAGGTGAAAGTTCAGCTAGGCGGAAGCATCTGACGCACATGTTTGGTCATAAGATGTTTGGTCATAAGGGTGCTCTAGCGAACAATAACATCAATTACAATCAGTTCATCCCTGTTTGGGTCCACTTTCAATATAGCGAGCTGCACCCATTGGAGTAGTGCTCTAGTAGCACACGTGTACCTTCCATGTTTAGCTGAAAAACAGATGGTGCAGGCTGAGAGAAGCTTGGGGTGGGCCAGGTTGGATTATTTCATTAATAAAGGCATTGCCCTGCAACATGTGCGTATCTGTTAGAATGGATAATTGTGGAGAACTATTAATGGTAATTGTAAAAACAAAAGAGTGTTATAATAGTTGTATACACCCTTACCTTCAGCCATACCAGGTGCTAACAGACCGTAAATTTTGTGAAATAGCTTTGGAACTTGGTTCTTTGACGTCAGGGCACGTAACGCCCTCTGTCCAGTTCTATAAGGTTGAGAAGCACATAGATTCATTTATAGACCTCCTATCACACAGAATGCTCAGAATGCAGTCCATAATCTCTGGTATAGACCTCTTTCCAAACATTTTTCACTCTGACTTTGACAGCAGCCGGACAAGCAGCATTAGTACCCGGCGAGAGAAAATCAGAATGCAACAAGCATTCTGATTGGCTCTTGCCGGGTCATTACCCGGCCGAGAATCCTTCAATTCTCGGCCGGGATTCCAGCCGCCTTGTCCTCGGCAGGGGCGTGGCAGCCCCTCAGCCAATGAGAAGGCTCGAAGCGGGGCCATCCCTGCTCAGAGCCTCCCCACGACTGAGAAGCTGCCTTCGCCCTCCGCCGGGGACTCGGGTAAGCTTTTTCTTTTTCCTTCCCTCCCTCCTCCCTACCCCACTTACCTTTTTGCTCCTGCGTCCCTGCTGGGCAACGATAGCAGGCTCCAGCAGTGTGGAGACTCGGAGCAGGCCATCCCCGCTCCGCGCCTCCATACGGCTGGAGGCTTCCATCATCCCCCAGCAGGGACGCAGGGACGTTTTTTTTTTCCCCCTCCCTCCCTTCCACCCTCCGAACCCCATTTACCTTCTGCTTCCTTTTTTTTTCTTTTTTTTTCGGGAGCAGGCGCGCTGGGAACACTTGTGTTCACAGCGCATCCGCTCCCGATGGCCGCCATGGAAAGGGAAAACAGACTCCGTTTTCCCTTTCCCAGTGGCCATTTTTTTCATTTTTTTTTTCTTTTTCGAAACGCGCCAAAACAGAAAAAAAATGCCATTAGCACCCCGATCCAACGGGCCGGGGTGCTAATGGCAATAAAACCCTCGGCGGCGGGCCAATGCCGCCACCGGTAATGCCCCGGGGCTTCGTTAACTACTACTACGGCCCCGGGCATTACCTGGGGCGGTATTGGCCCGCCGCCTCGGGTCTTATTGCCACAATAACACATTTGCCTTTAGCTATGTGAAGGCTCAGAGGAACCTGTGTGGTTCAGTTCCCAAAACAAACAGCAATGAAACACAAAATGTGCAATGCTATTGTTACTGGTTGTATGTTCTTTAAATTACCATTACAAGTTACGTGTGTACTTGGTTTCCCCATGATAGAACACTATGGGCTATCACAAATGGTGCCGGTGCATCCGGGCTCCCCATTCCCATTGAGCCCTATGGGGCATTTATTTCCAGTGCCCTTGAATTGGCAATTACTGGGTCCGGCGGGGCCGTAATGACTCGGTAATTGACCATTCGCAGATGCTGTAAACAAAATTATACCGGCGGCAGCCGTGCCAGTTTTACCATCACGGCTACCGCCGGTCTCATAATGAGGCCCTATGCATTGTAATTACAAATCTCTATGTGCTATTATCCCATATAGACCTCGGGAGACTTATATTGGGCCTCAATATAAGTGTACCAGTCCAGTAACAACGGTGCAGGTAAGCCTACCAGCCCCGTTGTTACTGGACTGGCAAACTATGAGTCTGCGAATGGGTGCCGTCCTTCCCGCCAGGTCAGACCTGGCGGGCAGGACGGCACCCGCTCGCAGACTTTTTTGGAAGCACCGGCACTGCTTTAACAGTGCCGGTGCTTCCATCATCCCTAATCCCATTCAGTCCTGTTGGGCATTTATCTTTTCCCAGCACCTGACTTTACGGTCTGCCAGGGCTGCAATGCCCGGATGTTTCCGTGAAGCTAGGCAACAGAAAAAGTCACAACTCTGGCGGCAGCCTGCTGTATTTACCGGCACAGCTACCGCCGGAGTTGTAATGAGGCCTATTGTCACTTGTGATAATGCCTGTTACAAACCTCTGCCAGTAACTTGGGGACAGGTTCTTCTTTCTTGGTAATGACCACCTCCTAGCCACCCGTCTATACTTCTTATTTATGCCTAGCATCCAGAATAAATACATTAAACTAATAAAACTAATACATAAATTTGCACTATCTCACTGATTTCAACCACCTCAACTTCTGCTGTAGGTAAGACAGTGATATAAAAAAAAGTCCTATGCCCCTTGTTCTGATGTAACCTCTGTGCAGCATTTCTCTTTGCAATGGTAAACAAATCAATGCAAATGTGAGTACAAGTTCAGTGCCAGATGTGGCAGTTAGGCTTAGTGTCATGCAAATCCGCCCGAGAGGCCTGCAAGTGTCCCTGAAGCTATTTGGTATGTTATATTATTTGGCATTTATATAGCACCTTATGTATCATTTGGTAGGTTGAATGCCCTCGGGAACCGAAGTTCAAGTCAGTAGAGAGAGAGAGAGTCATAAGGTGAGTGGGTGCACCGGATATGTGTGCAGCCGATGTGGCAGTTGCATGATGGCTGCTTCTTAGCGGTAGGTGTGGTGGTAGCGAGGTCAGTTGTGTGTATTCATTCTGGAGGGTGGACACCAAGACTGATTTCTGGCTGCGTTAGGCCTGAGGAGACGCTTAAGCTAGCGGTGTGTGCTCAGCTAGCTGTGTTTATTTAGGATGATGAGGAGTATGTGGCCGGTGTTAGTATGAGAACAGCTATACCGAATGTGTCATAGTATTGCTGTGTTCTAGTTTAGTGGTGCTGTGTTCTGGTTTGTCTGTTCATCGATCACGTGTGTTACATCTATTTAATCTACTAGACCTTCTATCCATTCCATTCTCTCGACCCTTCATCAACATGATATACTCCATTTATTCCGTAGACCCATTTCATCCTTTGTTTCACCCACTCGACCCTTCATCCACGTGATCTACTCCAATCATTCCGTAGACCCATTTCATCCTTTGTTTCATCAACTATTTAATGTGTTCTAGCCGTTCCATCCTTCCTATTCGTTCGATTTGCTCTCTGTGTTCTACCCACTCCATTTGTTCCATCCATTCAGTCAATTCCATCTGTTTAATGTGTTTTATACGTTCCATCCACTCCATGAGTTCCATCCACTCCATCTGTGCCTTACACTCCATATGTTCCATATGTTCTATCTGTTCATCTCCTCTACATGTTCTTCTGCTCAATGCGTTCCTTCCACTCCATCTGTTCAATCCACTCCATCTGTTCCATCCACTCCATCTGTACCGTCCACTCCGTCTGTTCCGTCCACTCCATCTGTTCCATCCACTCCACCAGTTCCATCCAATTCACATGTACTGTCCATTCTTTCTGTTCAATCAACTCCATTCGTTTCTTCATTCCGGTTGTTCCATCTACTGTATCTGTTTCATCCACTGCGTCTGTTCCGTCCACTCAATTAGTTCTATCTATTCGATTGTTTTCTTCTGTTCTATTCGTTAGATATAGACATCCTTTCCATCTGTTCTATCGCTTGTTCGTCTCATCCGTTCAGTATACTCATCTGTTCTATTCATTCAATCCCTAGCATCTACTCTGTCTGTTCCTTCCACTGTGTGTACTCCATCCATTCCATCTGTTCCATTTAGTCGATCTGTTCTAACCACTCATCCACTTCATCTGTTCCATCCACTCCATCCACTCAATCCGTTCCATCCATTCCGTCCATTCTATCCACTCCATCTATTCGAAACACTCGATCCCCTTCATCCACTCCATTCCTTCCATCTCTTCCACCGGCTCCATCTCTTCCATCCACTCCATCTCTTCTACCCACTCCATCTCTTCCACCCACTCCATCTCTTCCACCCACTCCATCTTCTCCACCCACTCTGTCCGTTCCACCCAGTCCGTCTGTTTCGTCCACTTCGTCCCTCCCTTCCATCCACTCCATCCATTCAATCTACTCCATCCATTCCTCTTCTTCATTCGTTCATCCACTCCATCCACTCCATCCGTCCATCCACTCCATCCATTCCATCCACTCATTCCACTCCATCCACTCCATCCGTTCCGTCCACTCCATCCGTTCCATCCACTCCATCCATTCAATCCACTCCAACTGTTCCACCCGTTCCATCCGTTCCATCCGTTAATCCACTCCATCCTTCATCCATTCCATCTGTTCATCCACTCCATCTGTTCCATTTAGTCGATCTGTTCTAACCATTCATCCACTTCATCTGTTCCATCCACTCCATCCACTCAATCTGTTCCATCCATTCCGTCCATTCTATCCACTCCATCTATTCGAAACACTCGATCCCCTTCATCCACTCCATCCCTTCCATCTCTTCCACCAGCTCCATCTCTTCCATCCACTCCATCTCTTCTACCCACTCCATCTCTTCCACCCACTCCATCTCTTCCACCCACTCCATTTCTTCCACCCACTCTGTCCGTTCCACCCACTCCATCTGTTTCGCCCACTTCGTCCGTCCCTTCCATCCACTCCATCCATTCAATCTACTCCATCCATTCCTCTTCTTCATTCGTTCATCCACTCCATCCACTCCATCCGTTCATCCACTCCATCCATTCCATCCACTCATTCCACTCCATCCACTCCATCCGTTCCGTCCACTCCATCCGTTCCATCCACTCCATCCATTCCATCCACTCCAACTGTTCCACCCGTTCCATCCGTTCCATCCGTTAATCCACTCCATCCTTCATCCATTCCATCTGTTCATCCACTCCATCTGTTCCATCCACTCCATGTGTTTCATCCCTTCCATCCGTTTTATCTACTGTGTCCGTTCCGTCTATTTCATCCGTTCCTTCCATTTCATCCCTTCCTTCCATTTCATCCGTTCCTTCCATTTCTTCCGTTCCATCCGTTCCGTCCGTCCGTTCCGTCCGTTCTGTCCGTTTCGTCCGTTTCATCCGTTCGTTCGTTCCATCCGTTCCATCTACTTCACCGTTCAATCCACTTCATCTCTTCCATCCATTGCATCCACTCCATCTTTCCATCCACTCCATCTGTTCATCCACTCTATCTGTTCATCCCCGCCGTCTGTTCCATCCACTCCATCTGTTCCATCCACTTCATCAGTTCCATCCGTTCCTTCCACTCCATCCATTCCATCCACTCCATCGGTTCCATCCACTCCATCGGTTAATCCACTCCATCCGTTCCATCCACTCCATCCATTTCATCCACTCCATCCATTCCATCCACTCCATCGGTTCATCTACTCCATCTGTTGCATCCACTCTATCTTTTCCATCCACTCCATCTGTTCCATCCATTCTATGTGTTTCATCCATTCATCCGTTTTATCCACTCCATCCACTCCATCCACTCCATCCATTCCATCCACTCCATCCATTCCACCCACTCCATCCGTTCCATCTGTTCGATCCACTCCATACACTCAATCCACACTATCCAATCTGTCTACTTAGTCCGTTCCATCCACTTCATCCGTTCCATCCACTTCATGTGTTCCATCCACTTCATGCATTTCATCCACATCATGCATTTCATCCACATCATGCGTTTCATCCACATCATGCGTTTCATCCATATCCTCGGTTCCATCCACTCCATCCACTCCATCCACTCCATCAGTTCCATTCACTCCATCCGTTCCATCACTCTATTCACTCCATCCACTCAATCTGTTCCATCCACTTCATCCGTTCCATCCACTTCATTCGTTTCATCCACCTCATCCGTTTCATCCACCTCATCCGTTTCATCCACTTCATTCGTTATACTCTGTTTATCCGTTTTATTTACGCTGGCCGTTTTAGTTTTCCGTTCGTTCGATCAGGTCATTGTGATTGTTATCTTTTTCAACAAACTTTTTTTTTTTAAGGGAAGAGCCATGTCTTCAGTAATTTGCAGAAAGACATGAGGTCTTCGGTGAGTTGAATGTGGGGTGGAAGTGAGTTCCACAGAGACATCCTGAGGCTGGGCTGAGAATGATGATCCACCTAACCTGACTGAGTTGGTGGTTGGTATCACTAGGAGGCGGACAGAGCTTGATCTTAGAGTGTTCCTGTAGATGGTAGGGTTTTAGCTTGTCCTGAAGGTATTGAGGTCCGGTTTTATGCATTGCTCGGTGAGAGATGCATAAGGTTTTGAAGGTCACCCTTCGTCCAACTGGGAGCCAGTGGAGAGCTTTCAGAGATGGAGGGATGTGATCTCTTGGGCCAACTGCTAGTAGCAGTTTGGCTGCAGCATTTTGTGCTCTTTGCAGTTTAGTCAGCTGGTATGCTTTGACTCCAAGGTAGAGGGAGTTAGCATAGTCCTGTCTTGTCATAACAATTGATTGGACAGCGGAGAGTCTGTTGGGAAAGGAGAGGTATGGAAAAATGAGCCTAGGAATTTTGAGGTGGTAGTGGCAGGACTTTCAAGGTTTTTTACAGAGTTTGAGGTTGTCGGGGGATTGCCCATGGATAATGGCCAGGGTAGAGGTTGCGGAAGAAGTTCGGTGTTGCCACCCACCATGATTTCAGTTTTGGTGGGGTTTAAAAGGAGGTGGTTTGTGGTCATCCAGTGATCAATGTCAAGGAGGCAGGCTGCGAGGTTGAGCTGGCAGCTGGGATTTGAGTTAGGAGTTTTAGGATTAGTTGGGTGTTGTCGGTGTAGTTATAGCACAGGATATTGTGTGAGCGGATTATTGGTGGGAGGGTGGACATACAGAGGTTGAACAGGACGGCTGATAGGCATGCTCCTTGCGGAACTCCGGTATTGACTGATCGGGCGGCGTAAGCAAAGGAGGAGTGGAAGGTTATTTGGTTCCTATTGTTGAGGAAGGATGCTATCCACGTGAGAGCGTTTCCCAGGATCCCTAGGGAGTGGAGGCAGTCGAGGAGGATTGAGTGGTTGATTGTGACTACACCCAGCAGTAGTCCATCAGCGCTGCTGTTCCTTTCTTGAGGTCTGGGATCAGCACAGTTCTGTGATATCATTCGTTAGAACCAACCAAAATATTTCCTTCAATGAAAAAGCACAGTTCATAAGTCTTTACCTGGTGCACATTTACTGTTTTTTTTATGGCTGTGATACAGGTCAGTTTTGTTAAGTGCTCCGTCCATGTCTGTGCACAAGTCTGTTCCACAAGGCCACTGTTCTTTCTGGAAACCCTAAAAGTCCTTCAGCTTTGCATGTGAGGGTGGTTACTTGCCACTTGTTGTTAATGTATTTTGCCCCTTCGAAAACCAGGTAGGGCTGTAGGGCTGTTTTAGACAGTTGGTGTTGGTCAGGCTCATTTTGAATTCATGGGCGTCTGAATCAACCAGTTCCAAATGGACATTTCATGCCTGGAAAGTGCCTGTGATCCTACATAGAGCAAGATGAATTAGGCATTGTGTCTCTATATTTGGTACCTCTTCTGGTACTAAAACCTTGGGTGCCCCAGATGCGTGCAGTATTATGGAGAAAACATAGCAAATGCTATTAGTTGCTCGACCTTCCCACTGCACTTATGTCAGAATACCAACTGTTGCAGTGCTCGGGATAACAGATATCTTCCAGCGCATCCAGCCCTAGGCCATTGTATGCGTCGTATTTGGGTTACATATTTGTCTTTTCAGTCTGTTAGGGCGTGATATGTGTCTTTTGTTAACCTGCTCCTGCTGTTTGTAATATTTACAGCATTACAGCATTGCTTCCATTACAGAAGAGGTTTTTGACATTTGGAAGTAATACTTCAAACATTTTGCTTGTGCACACAGTTGTGTGGACGTTGCTATCATTCGCGGGCGTACTATTATACATAGTTCTGGTCATGTTTTCTAGTTCTGTTACATTAAAGGATGTGCTTTCAATAATTCTTTCATTCAGTTTCGGGCCTGTGGATAGTTCACTAAAATTAGAAAATATACTTCTGTTACAGTTCCCTGAAGCCCCCCCCCATTCTTTTAGATGGCCATCCCAGATAAAAGAGGCCCCCCAATATATCCCTAATAAAAGAATTAAAATTGTAATCAAAATGCCTGTAAATTTTAGGCTGCAGTCATATATATACATTCATGTGCTACTAGTAACATTTCTATCTCTATTGTGTTGTGTCTAGAGAAAGAACAGCTTGACATTGAAGCCTTCATTTTTGTAGTACCTGGAGGTGGAAGAAACAGGTAAAAATAAAGGGATTGGAGGGTATGGGGATTTAGGGAAAATTAGGTAAGCACTGGGAGGGGGTGAAGAGGAAGAAGAGGGAGAGGGAGGGAGAGCTTTAATTTTTTGGTAGCTATGCTTTGCACATGCACACATATAGTTAGCATTAAGCTATATTAAATGAGGTAGGTCTGTTGCATTCGTTTTGAGCTGCTGGTGCAGAATTTGGTGGGGCCCTGATGATGTCTGAGACATGTATCCAGTATCAGAGCCCTTTCACTTTTACTGTGAGAGAGGTGGAAACACAACCTCATAGGGCCCATGGAACCCTGGGATTGTTCCATTCTCTCAGAAAGCTTCTGACATAAACCAGCTCTCCCAGCAGCAATGGTTGGGCAGGTGCTGGGTCAGGCTGTGAAGCTTCCACTTTTTGTGTATCCTCGGAGTGAGGTGGTGCTATTTGTCTTGAAATGCACCTTATTGCACCTTATTGCATGTGTTAATTGTGTCAAATATTGCTTGAACTGAAATATTCATCCCCCAGAATTGCTGCTTCTCTATGGGCATCTGATGCCCTTCTCACAGGGGAGATGGGTGTTTGCATGCGTCTGTCAGTTACTATTTTACGTGGGAAGAGGTGATGGTCCTTGCTGGACTGAGTGTGGAGATTGGAAAGGGCTAAGGGCAAGCAATACACCCAGTTCTTTTTCAGGGTGTTGCATAATTTGGAGAGCCTGCTTTTGAACAGGCTGTTGATCCATTCCACCTCCCAATTTGCTTGTGGGTGTTAAATTGAACAAATCAGGTGCTTTATGTCTAATAGTGCTGTGATCTCTTTGAAGAGTTCATTGAAAAAATGTGTGCTGTTTTCTGATCTCAAAACGTCACACACTCCCCATCGGGTGCAATCCTCTCATATGAGGAATTATGCAGCACACTTAGCATCTGTGTGGGTGCCTGGACCGGCCTCAACCCATCTCGAGAATGGACAAACCACCACAATCAGGTATCAGGCCCCATTACATCTTGCCCCCATGTCTGCATAGTCACTATACAGTTCGCAAAACGGTCCGATCAGGCATGGCAAGGTGCCTTGGAAAGTTCTGAGTGTCATCCATGTACTAAACACTTGGCAGGGGGTGCATTGAACCACCATTGTTGAAAGGTGTTCTTGGAGATTAGGAATACACCTTCCTGGGTGCCTGCTGCAATGTGTTGCTTGGAGCTGTGAGAAGGGTAGTGTAATCATTGAATTCTACCAGCATCACTGCTTTCCCTGTACATTGCTCCCTCCATAAGGTCAGTTGGAGATTGCCCACACCCACTTTTGAGCCATATCTCTTGCTTTTTCTGTGGTGCCCTGCACTACAGCTTGATTATTTGTGCTGTATGGAGGGCTGTGTGTGCGTCTGTCTCTGGCCTGATGGTCACTGCTGTGGCAACATATTCAGAAGAGGTGGGCTCTGAGAGATATGCTGCAGCTTTCGCTTCCGCATTGGCGGCTGCGTTCCCCAATGAGATTTTGTCTATGTTGCTTGTGTGTCTGTGCATTAAAAGCACTTACCCTTCTGCTAGAAGGGTGTCTTTGTCTTAATGGATATTGTTTTCATCACCCTCATAAATTGCACAGTCATGCAGTTGTAAGTCCTCGTCAGTGCATGACTCTGTGAGGAACGTGGCAGGGTTCACTATTTTACACCTCACAATGTCGATGTGTGGGCTTGAGCGAATAATCTCATGCTGATGTTCTCTGGGTGGTAAGGGTTGATTTTGAGCGACCTAAGATGGCAAATACTGAATGCTCCACATACAGAGTTACTGAGCACCTCATCAGAATTGTGGAGCTTTTTTCGATTGCAAAGGCCGCAGTTGAGGGAGTTTATTTGCATGCAAACTGTCCCTGCATCACTGAGTCTTGTGTGTCGTTGGAATAGCCCAGTGCCTTGTGGTCCATTGTGCTCTTTTGTGTGAGCACTGATGTCATGAGGGTGTCATGATGCATACCCCCGGGCATCCAGACCACGTCCATCAGCCCCGGGAGCAGGCATCATGTCACCTTGAGAAAACCCAGCAACCCCTGCTAGGGGCTGTCTGGGTTTAGTCCTGGCGCCTATGGCGCCAGGCTCATATGGGACATCAGTCCTGCCGCCTATGGCGCCAGGCTCATAGGTGCACACTTACCTGATGCAGACCATGCTGCAAGAAGATCCGAGCCCATGTGAGGCCTGGAAGGGACTACTTTACCTTAGGGACTATTTTGTTACTCGGGTGTGGTCGGGGAGGAATACCTACCTGGGACTACTTTGGAGGTTATTCAAACCACGCCCGAAGAGCAGCACACGCTTCGCGTTATTCCTCATCCAGCAGAGTAACGCTCACCATGCCAGCAGCAGCATCCAGCCTTCTGCCACGCTCGCCTTGAACCTGGAGCACCTAGAAAGAAGGAAAGAAGCAAAGGTTAGAACAAGAGTATGACCTGATTTCTTACCTGATTCCGGATTCATCGCATCTTCAAACCAGAGGAAAGACTTTGTTTTAAACGAGTCGCATCGCCAGCAGCAGCGCCACGCCATACTCACCATTCCACGCAGCATCTCTTCGATCCGGCGCTGTCTCCATCTTTACATCGCCGAATCCTGGCACCTAAGGGGGACAAGAAACAACAAGTTGAGCAGAGAGAACAGACAGAGACAATCTCTTTAGCCGCCATATGCTTACCTGATTTTACCGCTGGAGATATAATTCATCAGCACGCCACATCTTCTTATGCCGCACCTGTAAGATAAGGAGAAAGCAGCAAGTTTAACCCTTGGTATTATTTACCGGACAGTGTTGGGTAACTCAGACTTTTACCGGAGCAAATTCAGCTGTCAGTCTTCTTATTGGGTCAAAGCTGCAAGATAAAAGAAGAATTGGACAGGCGTGAATTCCAGACATTTTGAACTCTTAAGAACTATATACTTACGGCTCTTCACCAGGACCTTTTGGAGTCAGGATTCATCTACAACTCTTCCAATATCTTCAGGCCAGTGAAGTAACTGGTCATCAACACGCCCCTGTGTGCTTCGCAGGATGGAGGGCTCATCCTTCAAGAATATAAGGTGAGATTGCTGAGAGGGCGCTTCAGAGGTGATTAGTGGGGAGGACAGTGGGGGTGCTATCACTTGAATCCACAAGTAGCTAAATCCATCTTTCCACTTGTAGGAGAATATTTCTACAGGGCCAAGCAGAAAAGATTAGGAGGGCAGATCCAGTCAGTCATCGCTGCACTACGCATCACGTGGGTGGAGGCCGCAGCAGTCCGGGTCCGACCGACGCCCCTGTGGGAGCCAGGTGAGCGTAACAGAACGTGAAGCCTATCTACAAATCCCCACCTGGGCATTATGGAAACCTCAGAAACTGACCAGCTGGCCCAACTATTGGGGGAATTTAGGGCGGAAGTGCACTCCGCTCTCCAAGAGACTAATGCCCTCAGAAGAGAACTAATTGTATCGAAGGAGCGCACAGATGATCTCGCTAGACAACTGCTGCAAACTCAAGCTGGACAAGCACCCCTACCTGGTTCTGAGGGAAACCCAGCTCCTCTGCTATCGAGTAACCCTGTGCAAATAAACCTACCAAGAAATATTCCATTAGCTCCACCCGAACGCTTTGCCGGAGATCCCAAAAGGTTCACCGTGTTTATGAACCAATGCCGCTTGCACTTTTTATACAGACCAGGAGCTATCCCAAACGATCAAGCCAAGGTAGCCTTTGTATTATCATGTCTCAGCAGCAGTGCAGCTGATTGGTCAATTCCACTAGTTACTTAGGATGACCCAATTCTTTGGGATTTTCAGGGCTTTCAAACGAGCATGGAAAGACTATTTGCCCGGCACTCCCAAGGACAGGCCCTGGATAACGAACTTTTGTCCCTACAACAGGATAACCAGGATCTGCTAACCTATATCGCAACCTTCAATAGATTGATAGTGGAAACCGGATGGCCTGAGGAAAAACGAATTACATTGTTTCAACGTGGACTTCGGGGAGAACTTAAAGACGTCTTGGCTCAAGTTGTGAACCCACCTCAGGATTGCGCAGAGTTTATAGACTTAGTGGTCCAGCTGGATCATCGACTCCAGAATAGAAAGGCTGATCGAGCTAAGTTCGAAAATCGGGTATTGGTTAAATCCAACATTGCCCCCAAAGGAACAGATGCGTCAGAACCTATGCAAATCGGGGAGGTCAAAGGACCCTTAACTCAAAAGGAAAGGGAAAGAAGAAGACAGATGCAATGGTGTCTGTACTGTGGAACCTCAGGACATTTTCAACGGGATTGCCCTATAAAACCACCCAAGAAGGTGGTAGGAGTTGCTGATAAAAGTCCAAGAGAGCCTGATTCGGAAAACGAGCACGCCCGACAAGCATAGAGGTCCGCTTGCCGAGCTTAAAGAAGGACACTCAGACCTCGCATCTGATCATACCAATGGTCCTAATTGATCCTAGACAACCCTCACGTATGCACGCAGTAAGGGCATACATTGATAGCGGGGCCGTAGGAAACTATATGGACCACGAATTGGCTTCCAGGATGAATCTACCTCTAGGCCGAAAAACCACCTCAGATGTCATCACCACAGTCGATGGAACTGAAATAGCCTCTGGGCCTGTAACTCATTCCACCGCAGAGATGACACCATTGGGTCAGGATGGGCATCGAGAGACTATTGTGTTTGATCTAATCAAATCCCCACACTTTCAAATAATACTGGGATACCTTGGTTGGAAACACATAATCCTTGTATTGATTGGCGAGAGAAGAGAATAACCTTCCTGAATTGTGCACAAACCTGTTATCCAAAGAAAAATCAGAACACAGGGCTGGCCACAGTAACCACAGCAGTCATGCAACTACCTCCAGAATACCAAGAATTCCAGGATGTCTTCCAAAAGGAACAGGCAAACACCTTACCCCCTCACAGATCGTACGATTGTCAAATCGATCTCATCCCCGGTGCACAACCCCCTTGTAGCAGGATCTATGCCCTTACGGAAACTGAGAACCTTCACCTACGACAATACTTAGACCAGTACTTTGCCAATGGCTTTATTCGCCCTTCCAAGTCTCCTGTATCCTCAGCTTTGTTCTTCGTGCCAGAAAAGGAAGGTGACCTTAGAACGTGCATAGACTACCGTGCACTAAATCAGATTACGGTAAAAAACCGGTACCCATTGCCTCTGATCCCCGAATTACTAGACCAAGTAAAGGATGCTTGTATCTACCCTAAGTTAGATCTCCGAGGGGCATATCATCTGGTACGTGTAAAGAAAGGCGACAAATGGAAGACGGCCTTTCGCACCAAGTACTGTTTATTCGAGTATCAGGTGATGCCCTTCGGGTTGTGCAATGCACCAGCAGCCTTCCAGTATTTTATGAACGATGTCTTTCGTGAACTCATTGACGTCTGTGTTGTCGTATACATAGACGATATCCTTGTGTACTCCTCCTCAGAATCAGACCATGTTAAGCACGTACGTGCAGTCCTTGAGAAACTACGCCAGCACAAGTTATATGCAAAATTTGAAAAATGTGTTTTACATGTTACGGAAGTTGAATTCCTTGGATTTATCTTGACTCCAAAAGGAGTCTGAATTGACTCACAAAAGGTGGATGCAATTCTCAAGCGGCCATCACCTACTTCAGTTAAAGGGGTGCAAAGCATGCTATGATTTGCCAATTTCTAACGCAGATTCA
Organism: Ambystoma mexicanum; assembly: GCF_040938575.1. Classification (NCBI taxonomy): domain Eukaryota; kingdom Metazoa; phylum Chordata; class Amphibia; order Caudata; family Ambystomatidae; genus Ambystoma; species Ambystoma mexicanum. The sequence goes on from NC_090922.1 coordinate 554,462,966, forward strand.
TTCCGGGCTTCTCACATGTTGTACATCCCATCACAGCACTTTTGCGAAAGAACAAACATTTCTTGTGGACCGAAGAGGCTGAAAAGGCCTTCCAAGAGCTGAAAGCGAAATTCACGTCTGCGCCTGTCTTAAAGCATCCACGCCTAGAGCTTCCATACATAGTGGAAACTGATGCATCCAGTTTAGCCATGGGAGCTGTCCTGTCCCAGAAGGATCCTGAAACTGGTCAACTTCACCCAGTGGCATTTTGGTCCAGAAAGTTCTCGGCACCCGAGTTAAACTATGCGGTTACAGATAAGGAGTTATTAGCCATCAAATCCGCCTTTAAGGCTTGGCAACACTATCTTCTCTGTGCCAGGCATACCATTACTGTAATCACCGATCACCGGAACTTGCAGTATCTGAAAACAGCCAAAGCCCAATCATCGCACCAACTTCGATGGGCATTGTTCTTTGCCGAATTCGATTTTGTGATCACTTATAGACCAGGCTGTAAAAATGGCAAGGCAGATGCCTTATCCCGAATAGGAATGGAAGAAGCATATGCGAACCCGGAGCCGGTGCCTATAATTTCTGAACAAAGAATTCTTGGCATAACTACTTTACAGACACTAGAAGAAATTCATTTAAAAATCCAAGAACTCTTCAATCCATCAGCCCTGCAGGACTGGGTAAAGAAAGGCCCGGATTACTCAGTCATCAATGACCTACCCTACTATCAAGTATGACAATTTTTACCACACAAGGAATTACAGGAACTTGTCATCTCCAATTATCATGATACCCTAATGGAAGGTCACCCAGGTATCGCAAAAACCGAAGCCAAAATTAAGAGACAATTCTGGTGGTCCACCTGGCGAAAAGATATAAAGTCATTTGTGATGTCTTGAGGCATTTGCGCCCAAAACAAGAGTCAGAAGAAAAATCCAGCTGGCCTTTTACAACCTTTGGATATTCCACCTACACCATGGCACACCTTATCTTTAGACTTTTTTACTGATCTACCTCCATGTAATGGATTTAACACCATTCTAGTTATCGTGGATCTTTTTTCCAAGATGGCTCCCTTTATTCCTTTGAAGTGATTACCTTCTGCTTCAGTCCTGGTCAAGGAGTTCCTCGAAAACATCGTTCGAATACACGGGTTTCCTTCTGTATTGGTCTCTGACCGAGGTAGTCAATTCATTTCACATTTTTAGAAGAAATGTTGCCAATTGGCGCAAATCGACGTAAGGTTATCAACCAGTCACCATCCCCAGACCGATGGTCAGATGGAGAGGACCAACCAGACCCTTGAACAGTACCTTCAATGCATGCTTCACCAGACCGAAAGTAATTGGAAAGATATTTTATGGATTTCCAAATATGCATACAATAACTCTGTACATTGAAGAACCAGACAAAGCCCCTTTTATACCATATATGGACACCATCCCTGAACCTCAGAACTCGATTCGCCTCAGCACTTAGAAATGCCTGCAGTAAGTCATTTACATTCTACTATTACACAAGCCTTCAAGGAAGCGACAGAACATTTGAAGCAAGCAAAAGAGAAACACAAGAAAAATGCTGATCTACATAGAAGTGAAACTCCACAGTACCAAATTGGAGATCAGGTTTGGCTAGCTACAAAACACAGACCTCTGAAAGAAACTCTGACTTTTAATCCTAGATATTTGGGACCTTACACCATTAAGGCCATTATCAACCTGGTGGCCGTCAAACTGGAATTACCCTCCAATATGCGAATTCATCCTGTCTTTCATGTTTCACTTTTAAAACCAGTTCAACCAGGAACAAGATGAACCAAACCACCAGATCCTATCTTGATAGATGGAGAACCTGAATTCGAGGTGAAAAACATCCTGGACTCCAAGGTGGTTGAATCAAAACTTTTTTACTTAATCGATTGGAAAGGTTACGGGCCACAGGAAGGGTCATGGGAGCCTAGTGACCACATTCATGCACCACCATTAGTGAAGAGATTCCATCGGGACTTCCCAGACAAACCAGGACCAAGGGGAGGAACGATTTTAGGAGGGACCTTGAGGGGGAGTGCTGTCATGATGCATACCCCCGGGCATCCAGACCACGTCCATCAGCCCCGGGAGCAGGCATCATGTCGCCTTGAGAAAACCCAGCAACCCCTGCTAGGGGCTGTCTGGGTTCAGTCCTGGCGCCTATGGCTCCAGGCTCATATGGGACATCAGTCCTGGCGCCATAGGCGCCAGGCTCATAGGTACACACTTACCTGATGCAGACCATGCTGCAAGAAGATCCAAGCCCATGTGAGGCCTGGAAGAGACTACTTTACCTTAGGAACTATTTTGTTACTCGGGTGTGGTCGGGGAGGAATACCTACCTGGGACCACTTTGGAGGCTATTCAAACCACGCCCGAAGAGCAGCACACGCTTCGCGTTATTCTGCATCCAGCAGCGTAACGCTCACCGTGCCAGCAGCAGCATCCAGCCTTCTGCCACGCCCGCCTCGAACCTGGAGCACCTAGAAAGAAGGAAAGAAGCATAGGTTAGAACAAGAGTATTACCTGATTTCTTACCTGATTCCGGATTCATCGCATCTTCAAACCAGAAGAAAGACTTTGTTTTAAACGTGTCGCATCGCCAGCAGCAGCGCCGCGCCATACTCACCGTTCCACGCAGCATCTCTTCGATCCGGCGCTGTCTCCATCTTTACATCGCCGAATCCCGGCACCTAAGGGGGACAAGAAACAACAAGGTGAGCAGAGAGAACAGACAGAGACAATCTCTTTAGCTGCCATATGCTTACCTGATTTTACCGCCGGAGGTATAATTCATCATCTTTTTATGCCACACCTGTAAAATAAGGAGAAAGCAGCAAGTTTAACCCTTGGCATTATTTACCGGACAGTGTTGGGTAACACAGACTTGTACCGGAGCGCTTTCAGATGTCAATCTTCTTATTGGGTCAAAGCTGCAAGATAAAAGAGGAATTGGACAGGAGTGAATTCAAGACATTTTGAACTCTTACGAACTATATACTTACAGCTCTTCGCCAGAACCTTTTGGAGTCAGGATTTGTCTACAACTCTTCCAATATCTTCAGGCCAGTGAAGTAACTGGTTCTCAACGCTCCTCTGCGTGCTTCGAAGGATGGAGGGCTCATCCTTCACGAATATAAGGTGAGATTGCTGAGAGGGTGCTTCAGAGGTGATTAGTGGGGAGGACAGTGGGGGTGCTATCACTTGAATCCACAAGTAGCTAAATCCATCTCTCCACTTGTAGGAGAATATTTCTACGGGCCAAGCAGACAAGATTAGGAGGGCAGATCCAGTCAGTCATCACTGCACTACGCATCACTTGGGTGGAGGCCGCAGCAGTCTGGGTCCGACCGACGCCCCTGTGGGAGCCAGGTGAGCGTAACAGAGGGTTCCATTGGAGTGCAAAAATATGTGAAACTCCTGTGTGTAATCTGGGATGGCAAGAACTGGTGCTGTTGAAATCACTTCCTTTAAATCATTGAAACTCTTGATCATTTCTGCGGTCTGGTCTATATTGCTGTTCTATTTTTGTGCTTCCTTGAGGCCCTGTAAGAGTGGCCTTGTGTATGCTGCATAGTTAAGAATCCATGTCCTGCAGTAATTGCATAATCCCAAAAACTTCTGCATGTCTTTCGCTGTGTGTGGTTTGGGAGTAGCATCCACTGTTAATGCCCTGTCGGGCATGATTTTCTTTTCCATCTGCATAGATCAGCTGCCCTAGGTACACTACTTCCAGGTGCAAGTAGTGGAGTTTTGCCTTGTCTACCTTGTACCCCTTACATGCTAACAGTTGCAATAGGGGAACAGAGTCTCAATCATCAGTTCTGCTCACTGTCACTGCACACCAGTAAGTCATCTATGTACTGAATTATTGTGCTGGGTACCTGGATGTTACCCTGGTCTTCGTGCAGTATCCTATTAAATATGCTGAGGCTTTCTCAGTACCCCTGAGGCAAACAAGTGTGTTTGTAGCACTTTCCACCTAGGCTAAATGCAGTAAGGTACTGTGAGTCTGGGTTCAGGGGCACTGAGAAGAAGACACTCTTCAAATCTACAACTGTGAAATGGGTTGCTTCTTTGGGGATGCTGCACAAAATGGATGCCGGGTTGGGGCCAATTAGAAACTCCTTGGTTGGGGCCAATTAGAAACTCCTTCTGCACTACTTGATTCAGGGGGTGGAGATCCTGGATCATCCTAGAACTTCCCCTTCTGCTTTTTTAATAGGGTATATCACTGTGTTGCATGCTGAGGTAGAGGGTAGTATTATATCTTGCTGAAGCAAGGCCTGTATTGTTTCACTGATGCCCTCCTCTGCTTCTCTGGACAATGGATATTGTTTCACCCAGGGTAGTGCTGCCCCCGCCTTAAGTGTGATTCTTACAGGGGTTATTTCTTTTAACATCCCTACATCATGTGGGTTGGTTGTCCATAAGTGTGTAGGAACCTATTGTAAGTTTGCCTGGCTGAATGGGGGTGTGTGAAAACAGCCAGGAGGGGGATCTGGATTCTTCTGTATTGCACCATTATCTCACAGGGTATGCACATTTAGAGGATGATTGCCCCGTCATTATTGCCATCCTCAAAAAGCTCAGCAGCAGTCAATTCCATTAGGGGCGGTGTCCGGTCAAAGGATCGACTCAAAATGGTCAAATGACAAAAGGGTCGAGTCAAAACGACCGAAAACCAAAGGATCTAATTTTTTTTTAATGTATATATTTTTTTCCTTTAGTATAGGTAAAAAAGGTGTTTTTACACAAAAAAAAATGTGACCCTTTTTTCGGTTGAATTGACTCAACCCTTTTGTCATTCGACCCTTTTGAGTCGAAACTTTGACCTATAACCATAAGGGGCAAGGAAGGATCGATGCATAATAAAGTATGCCACTGGCATCCGTGGGGATCAGTGCCTAAAACTACAATTCTTTTGGCTGACCTTCTAGGTCCAGGGAGAGTACGTGACCTGCAACTAGTTCTGGGGACACCACAAGGCGAAAACTGAAATCAGTGGGTACTCCCCAACATGCTCTTGTGTGGGGTACTGCTCATGCTAGCACTGTGATGCCATACATGAACTTATTGTTGTTTACTGGAATTCCTCTTCCTACTACTCACATGCTATGGCATGAATCATGAGCATTGCACTCATTGAACAAATGCCAGGTGTGGAGTAGACAATAACACTGTCTGTAAAAGAGATTGCCATGTTCAGCTTGCTAAACAGATCCCTATCCAGCAGGTTGACAGGAGAGCTCTTAGAATATAAGATGGGGGCCCTCACGACCTTCCCTCCCACCTTTACGTCTACATCTTTTGTGTAGGGAACCAGAGAATCCCTGCATGTCAAGAGTTTTACCTGATAGCGGGAAGTCGCCTTCACCGATGCATGACTTTTTTCGACTCCTGAGTCCACCATAAAGATGAATTGTTTGTTCCCTCTATCTGCCCCCACCAATGGTTCCTCTTCTGGATTTGGGTTTATTGACAGGACTGGACACGCAAGTGCTTTTTGTTGGCTGTCCTAGTCAGGGTATGTGTCTGTCCCAGGGAACAAAAAAAGGGTTTCCCCCTAGTACAGTAGCACCTTGAAATGGGGCCACTCTGGCATTAGGCGCAGTGACAAACGCATCCTGATTTTCCACTTGCTGTGGGTTAGGGTGGGGTTCATAATGCTGGATTGCTTGCTGCTAGCTGCTAGGTTTGGGGATGACAGGGGCTAGGAATCTGTGGGGGTAGCTCTGTGTAAGCCTGGTGAATCTCATATGGTATCAAAGTTATCCTAGGAGGCAAATCGTGGGGATTCCCTTGATGTGGAGGGCCATAATTCTGCTAGTTGGAGTTGTACCCCATACCGTGCCTACTTCGGCATTCTCTTGAAAAATGTCCCCACCTCCCGCATGTCCAGCATTGTCCTGGACTACCTCCTCTAGACCCCGGATCCCCAAATATGCCCCCCTGGAACCCACCTCATCCTTGCTGCTGTCCTTCTTGCCACTGGGGTCCCGAGAACTTGGTTGCGTCCCACTGTTTCTGTCCTCCTTTGGCCCACACTGCTGCTACTCTCGCATTTGCCAGATTAGGGCTTACCCTTTCTCCTCCGCCGGTGCCGGCGCAGGCCCTGCGGCTACCACAGCTATCTTCACTTGCTTATTTTGAACCAGCTTCACTTCCTCTGCCTGTCACCTCTGAATCATTTCCTTCTTGCTCTCTTTTATTCTTCTACAATGGTGAACTGTGATACTTTGGATTTTGGGCCATCCCTTTGCTTCTACCCCTGCTATTTTGCCCAGCACTTTCTGTACTTCTTTAGGTAGGCCCCTTTTTACCATAAAATAGAAAAGTGAGGTAAACTGGTCCCAGGCGCTGCCCGTTTCTTCTCTCCATATCTCTTGGACTCTGAAAATGTATTGGGCTGCGTCTTCATCATCCCCCATTGTACACTGCATGATCTGTAAGTCTGTGGTATCAGGGACGTTTACTGCAACGCATCCCATACCCTTGCTCTAATCTTGTTAAACAATGCTCCATCAATGGCATCATTGTTCCACATTACTCCTGGGTAACCTGCTTTGACTAACACAGTTTCTGATTGGTCAACAACCACTGCCACCTACAGGCTTTTAATATCCCCCATTGCTAAGGGCACCCACACTGTATTATTTTTAAACATGTAAATCCACTTCCCTGCTCCCGCCGTGAGTTGGGAGAGCACCTTAAGAAGTTTATTCTTGTCCATTTGTGCCAAGGGTACATAGTGAGGCCTCCTTGCACCCATGTGTATCAGTGACATCTGTATTTTCATCTTTCCTTTTCCACCCTTAGTTGCACTTCCCTTTTTCCATGCTAAGGCTATCCTGCCAAACCTCTCTGTCAATCTTCCATCCCATAAACCTTTTAGTCTTGGTGTCTGCTGGGTCTGCCTGCTCAGTGTCCCCATCTCCCTCTTATTCAGTCTTATCAACATTGCTCCAATATTCCTCATCTCTACTTCGGGACTCCACATTCTCATAGCCCAAGCTGTCTGTTTCTCTGTCACGCTCTACATGGAAAGTTCTTCTGGGTGCGCTGTCTATTCTGAATAAGAAATCTCCTGATTTCCACTCTTCTCCTGCTGGTGGTGCCGGTGTCCCCATAGGTGTATCTACTTTGGATGTATCACATGCAGCCCTTAGCCTGGCTTGCTCTTTTTGTGTGGATGCTAGTGCTACTTCCAGGTCCCTTGCGCTCACCCCAGTATGGGCAGTAACTTCTGGGGGTGAGACATATGGAGGGGGTGGGGCTGTACCTGGTGTTGCTACCATTGTGCCCGCTGATACATATGTTGGGTTGGTATACCCTTCCGCTGGGTGAGTTGCTAGCAGTTATATCCCTTTCCTTGTCTCAATATTCTTCCCATTTTCTCCTGAGCCTCTCTTTGTTACTGTCGTGCGTCACCCCATTCCTCCTTCAAATCCTCTGTGTTCTCATTCATTTTCCAGATGTTCAATACTTCCCTTGTATTTTGCAATGATCTTCCCTTGTACTTTGCTGTCAAGTCGATGGATGTATGTTCCAACCAGCTTTTGTCAAAAGTGCCCTGATCTGGCGAAGAGCGGGGCATCCCCCCTCTAGTCTCAGTCAGCCATTGATTGTGATATTTCTTAATCTTTTCACAGTACAAGGGCAGGGCCTTGCATATGTTGGCTAGGTGTATTTCTACCCCCATAGTTGGGTCTCGTGTGTGTCTTGAAGTGGGGCTATGCCTATGCGAATGTGCCACATTTAAACAGTAATTCGGCCAATGGATATACAGTTCAATTTTGTATCTAATGCATATTAATACCATCACCAATTCACAGAAAAATCATTCATTCATTTTCCCCACTCCACTGTTCCCCAACATAGCTTTTTACACACACACCTCACGCTCTCCTGATATGCCCGCACACACACACCACACACGCCCCTCCTAGGCCTCTACCTTACACTTTTAAAATACAGTAACAAATTAAACTAAAAAACAAGCTAAAATAGCAACCACTTCTATTCCCGAGCTCTCTCATTATGTGTGGCTCCTATATGTATCCTTGTTTTTTTTCCCACACTGGTCGAGACAGAGTATGTGGTTACTTAGTGGGGGGCTCCCTTTATTTCCATTTTCGTTTTCCTCAATATTCTTAAAGAGTTAATAAAAAAGACAAAATATCAACACACTCCATAACCATGCCCCATTCTCAATTTAATCACTGTGCATGTTCACAATATTCACACTGCTCCATACACCCAACCCTACTTTGCTATCCCTTGCAGGCTATACTCACGTGCGTGCTTTCTCCCGAAGACCTCCGTTCACGGGGTTCCACAACCAGCCTGCACCTCTCCTTGGGGCTGCACCCCACTCCAGCCAGGATTCTGCAAAGACGGCTCTCACAAGGCCACTCATCAGCGTACGTGTTTTGGGACTGGTCGCTTTAGGTGGGCACGGCCCTTCCAGAGAGGACGCTTGGATACCTTTGCAGGTAAGAGGGATGATGGCATCACATCAGCAGGGTCACCAAATGAAGGCAAGTCCCTGTTTACGCTCAAGCCAGAATGAATACAACCCTCTAGGGAAATGAGCCAAGAGATAGCTTGCAAGGATAACAAGTTTTAATGGTACAGAATATAAAAATATCAGCAAAGGACCGTGTTGCTCGAGAACGTTATGGCTCCAACTAGGACAAGCAGAGACTTAAAAGTCGATATCGCCTCATCAATATACAGTAAAATTTAGCGCCACTGATTAGCTGATTGTCTCAGGAGGATAGCTCAGGGGCAACACTCTCGCCTTGGAAGCAAAACGACGCTGAGCAACACAGGTTCGATCCCCGGGTCCACTCTTAGAAACCTCTGGGTGTTAAGAGTTTTATAAATAACCCATTACAATAATTGGTGAGACCCCATACATGGGCCTGCTCCATGTATGGAATGGCATAGGGAATGGCAGGCTAAAATTAGTTTGCTTTCTCCACTGTCTGTCAGTCCCCACGTGTGTCAGCTGGGCTCATCTCTCCGTGGAGTGAAGGTGAGGTCTCTCATGAGTTACTTCGAAGGAACTGTTATGATACGCTAAGCCTAATACTACATTACAATGGCATGCACATGGGAGGTTAAGGGACTGGTGCCAGGGAGAAGGGAGGAAGAAATTCAGTCACACTGACCAACACATTCTGTGCTTTGTTGATACTGCACCTCTCGCACCCCAAGGCATCCACCCTCATTTTGATCTATATTGTATTTCTCCCTGTACCTTGTGTTACAAAGGATATATTTTTGTGAAGAGGTGAAGCAGTCTTGCATGCCCAGTTGGTTTACAATTTGGGCTGGGGGCATTCACTGTCATTGAATGCAGGAATGTGGGGGTCAGGTCAGTGGTATGGACCTTGGCTCCAGGTAGGCTTGGTCCGGGTTTAGAGGACTGCTGGCAGCTTTGTTGTGATGAATGGGCATTGCAAGAAGACTGGTTTTGTCTCACTGCCTTGCAGGGCGTATTCCTCCCAGTGATACTGAGTAATTGCAACAAAGGAGGGGAAGGGGAAAGCAAGCTACGGTGAGAACTGGTGGTTCAGACTAATTTCATCTTAATGATCTGGATCTAGTCGAGTACTTCTAGGGAACTGAATTTGTGCTGTGCGGTCCTGTCAGACTATGCATCCACCATAAGTACAAAATTGTGTTACTTTCTAGGTGCTCACTACGTCTATGCATCTATCATTTGCGCTAAATTATGTCCGTGCAGAGTTTCATAGCACTGTCCCGTCCCCCTTATACACTACTCAACTTGATATGGGATTTGCCTCACCTTAAAGTGCCTTAGGGGGGTGGGATAAACTCATATTCATCCCAACACTCTGCTCGAGAAATGCGCTCTGCAAATCCTTTCTGTGAAGTGGTGCAAAATGATTGCAGTGGAACTGAAAAAAGCAGAGAAGAGGCAGCAGACCCTCATGAAAGAATAATAATTTGGGTCGTGATTTCAGACTGGTCGGGGACAACCTAGGACAGAGGTCTTCAAATTGTGGGGCGCGCCCCCCCAAGGGGTCGTGGCCGCATCCCAGGGGGGGTGGGAGAGCCCAGCATGACATTTTTAGATTGGATGATATTGGCAGGGGCGACTCACATGGCCGGACTGGACCATAACACTGTCAGGCACCAATGAAAAAGTGGCCCGCAGTTGCAAATGGATATTCATTCCTTTAGGCACAGACTCTTTGAATAGTACCCAAGGGAGTGTTTTTGTTAAAATGTATGCAAATTGTGATATTTAAAGAATATTTATTCAGAAACGATGGTCAAAACTACTAGCTGCATAGTGAAGTAACTCATCAAAGTGGCCCACATTGGCCAAAAAAAGTGGGCATTTTTGACTGGCCTTCACTAGCATTCTGTGTTTTTGCAACGGGCATTGCCCTATTGCCCTGTAGGCCAGTCCGAGCCTAGCAGCTCATCCATAATGGGCTAGGTGGCATCCCCGCAGTGGCCCCATCACCCATTATGGAGGAGCCAGACAAGTGAAACACTGAGCACTCCCTCAACTGTTTTTTCCAGCTGAGGGAATGCTCCTGGGCTGGCTCAACTGTCAAAGGGAAACAATGTTTCCCTTTGACAGTTCGGTTCCCCAGACACACATGCTAACTGAGCCATGCAAGGCTGGGGCGTTTTGCTTCGACAGCCTTGCGTTGCTCATTGTAAATGCTGGCTGGGGCACTGCATGTCTGAATGTGCGAGGGGGAGCTCCTGCGCCTCCCCGCACATATGGACAGAGCAACCTGGAGTGGGCCATTTCAGGACCCATGCACAAGGCCCTGCAGAAGGTATGTTTATGTTCATTTATTTTTTATTTAAATATGTGTATGGATGTGTGTATGCTCATGTTATTAGTGAGCGTATGGTGATGGGTGCTTGTATGAATGATAGAGTGATTGCTGTGTGAAGGTGTGTGTGTGTGTGTGTGTGTGTGTGTTTGTTTTGGTCCATTGAGCTTTTTTTGGTGAATGGCGGTTAGAGGGGGGAAGGAGGGTTGTACAAGAAAAGGCATTTTAAAAATGGCTTTGTTGCCCAATCCCCCTACCCACCTGCCAAAATCAGCTCTCCTTCTGAGGCGCTGTGGAGCCCAGGGGACAGGGATGATATTTTTTTCTAGTCAAAAATACCATGCTTTCCCCCTTGGCCCCCTAGCGCCAATTACAAACTGTTTGGCTTTTTACCCATTATTTTGTTTAAGTATGCTCTAAAATGCAACATTTTAATCCATCTTAATTGGTTCGGGCACCCTCGCTGCGCTCGGTCGCTATGGCATTTTTGTGGGAAATGTTTATGCCCCTCAACTTAAAAAATTCACCAGCTCCCACTGACCCTTGGACTGTGTTGGGAACTGGGTCGGGGGAGCCCAGGGACTGTGGTGGAAGCATGAAGGGTGGGAGCACTGGGATAGGGGTGGGAGCAGGGTGGGGAGAGCCCAGGGTCTGTGATGGCATGGGGAGAGCCAAGGGACTGGGAAGGAATGGGATGAGGGAGCCCAGCGACTGTGATAGGAGCAGGTGGGGGAGCCCAAGGACTATACTGGGAGTAGGGTGGAGTGACGGCGCACAGTAGTTCATAGCCATTTGTACATACTGTCCATTTGGCATTTTTGGGGGGGCCCAGCCTGCTCAAATTTTGCTCGGGGGGGGAGGGCAAAAAAATTTGAAGACCACTGACCTAGGAGATTATAAGAGGTGTAATTTACGGAGTGGCCTAGGAGTCTTGGTGTGGGATAATGCATTATTGTTCGACAAAGTCCTTACTCAAATGCAGGAGGGCACTAAACAATTACATACCGAGCCGCGCCACCAAATGCATCGAAAAACCTATAATAGCATGGCAAGCACCCACAGGTCACCACAATTACCTGCACCATACCAACCATCAACAACCGCCAGAATGATTTACATCTGTGCACCCCGAATGCAGCGTGCACTTACACTCACCATTTGTACATCCTGTACATATATGAAACTGAGCCAGCCACAGTACCCCACCCCATACACACATAAAAAAGAGCCACCCACATGCAAAGGGCACCTACACGCAACATACCCACTCCACTTACACCCAATATGCCTACTCCCTGTACACACACGAAACTGAGGCAGCCACATGCAAAGTGCACCTACACCCACCAGTCCCACTCCCCATACACACATGAAACTGAACCAGCCACATGCAAAGGGCTTCCACTCCCACTAGTCCTACTCCCCATACATACATGAAACTGAGCCTCCCACCAGTACCCCACCCCATACACACATAAAAAAGAGCCACCCACATGCAAAGGGCACCTACACGCAACATACCCACTCCCTGAACACCCACCAAACAGAGGTACCCACATGCAAAGGGCACTGACACACAATACACACAGCCCTTGTACCACCATCAAACACCACACTGCATACTTAACTCCACACACACACACATCACATCAAAGGAACTGAACACACAAATGGACCAAAAACACCCCACAACCCAGCACCCATGCCTCCCCCATGAAGAAAAATACATTGCAGAATATAAAACAACATACATGTCACTTAGCTGGCACCATCACCACACACCAGTGGGTACACTGGAAAAGTGATCATCGAAGCACTGGGCCATGTGTGTCCCAGCCCCTGGCAGGTTTCCCAAGTGAAGAACTTTATGTGCATTGTAAGTTCTGGCCTGACACACGCAACCATTAATGCAGACCACTGTGCACCTATCGAGCCTGACAATATGGCCTGAGTCGAATGTGACTCACAACTAAGCACATCAGCTGGACACACATACAAGGTGAATGCAGAGAGGGATGTACTATGGTCCTTGACAGGGCCACAACAGGCATTGTCCCCTGGGGACTGCACCCCACAAGAACCCAGCCCTCTCCCTCAAAGAAAAAATCCACTGCATGGCAGCACACAGGTCAATACTCCACAACTGCCAGAAATGGCAACATCTCTAGAGAGTACCCACCACACCCTACTTCAAATTGTGGCTGGACCTAGTGCCAACATCACCTAAACCACAACATGTGTGTTTCGGTGAACACATGAGTGTCCACAAACATGGTTGCACTGGAATCTGGCACCACCACAATAAATGACAATCCCACCGTATTGCAGGTGCAACATGTTCACCATAACACCCCTCCTAATTAATACAACCGGACAATGCCTGTCACACAAAATATGGTGGAGGACAACTGCCCGATTGTATTAGCACATCCACACAAATGTTCCCTCACACCATCCCTAGAAGTCTGAGTGACCAGTGTGCCATTGCATCCCCAGTCACCAAAGTGCACTAGTCGGACAGACAAAAATGTCACACATGAGGTATGCCATGGACAAACCAATTTTTCAATATATCCTAGATACACGTGCAGGTGACGTCACCTGCAGCATATGTACATCGACAAACACCTCAATGCACGCACCTATCAGACCACACACATTGGCACGCCGTTTGTTGAGTAACACATGCATTAGCAGCCATAGTGCATGAAATGAATTGAACCCTGCACAAAACCATAAATGTGGCAGCACACACCATGACACTAGATATACTGAACAGCACAGTGACCATTACTCGGACCACTGAAAACACAGAGCAGCAAACACCATCAACCCCAACAAAACCACACCCAACACACATGTGACACACATGTGACACAGAGAAAGCCTTGCAGATAGCAACGTCAGCCATGAGAGCACACCCAAATCAATGACACATTGACCAAACACATATGAGCAGTGCATCCATATGCAAGAACCACATTGCATCAACACATGGGTCAACAGTGCAACATGCATGTGCACCGCAGGGCACAATCACCATCCTCACACAGAGTCAATCACATACCACTACAAGAAACACACCTAGACAAATGACCATCTGTGCAATAAACACCATGTAGCACCACACTGACAACCAGTATGAGCAACCATCAAATCTCTCCACCATCACCACCCTCACCTGCAAACAGCACACATTATACCTATTAGCAATGTTCACATGTAAACCCAAATCCTGCATGCACAGTGACCACATGCAGGTACAAATACCACACAGAACATAATATACACAGAACCATGACTTGCTGAGTGATGACACATGAATCCAGAGAAGCATAACACATGATCATGTGGCATTACCCCTCAAAAGCAGACAAGTGTGACAGGCCACACAATAGATGACTGCACTCACACATGAGTGTGGCAGAAAGCAATTGCCCCCATGAGAAATGACAAAATAACCACAGGAATCCCATCTAACCAAATACTCAACTGTTATATAATTGAAAATCATCTGAAAAAAAATGGTACAGCTCAACCAAAAGAAAGTCACAGGAATCCTCCCTCCGAAAACAACATCAATGATGCAAACACAATAAAAACATACGTAAAGTCACTGCTGCTGTCCCATTTCTGGAAAGTCCACTTCCCGCAGGCGTGCCTCTGTGATGTCACTGAGGTCCTGCAGGGCCTCACGAGTTGCCTGCTCTATCTGTTCTGCAGCCCTCCTGCTCTCAGCTTCAGTCTCGACTTGTAAGACCTCTGCCCTTGCACGTGCAGCAGCCCTAGCCCTGTCAGCTGCTTCCTCCACAGCAGTGCGCCCCTCGTCCGGCTGCCACATGCACTGTAGCTGGCATGTTGTGGCCACTCAAATACGCTCCCTTGCCACCATACTCCCCTGCCAGATCAAGTATGTCTGCTGGGCATGCCTTGTCTCCAACCGCCAGCGTGCTCGCCTTTGCTGGCACAACTCTTCCCTCCATCTGGCAGTCCGCCTCTGGCACTGGGCCTCCCTCTGGAGAGATGACCTACTCCTGGCGCAGAGTATTGGCCCACCACTGTCCACATGTGCATGTCCACCTGCACAGCCTCAGCATGCGGTCCTGACATGGCAAAACCCAGTACCAGTGGAATCCTCTGTGTGCACTTGAATCCCCACAGATTGGAAAGGTTGAACCAGGGCAGCAAATGGGTGGACAGTGGTTGCCTGCATGGAGTCCACATATGTGGCTGCCCCGGGCAGAGTAGTTGAGAAGGAGGTGGGTTTGACCTATGATGAAACATCTTGACCACAGTCCTTCTAGAGCAAACTGTGCACCTCATACATACTGGAGGGTGTCTAGGAGTGTGCAAGCAGTCCATGATGTGTCCAAGACCGGTTGCAATGAGTTGTCAGAGGACACATCCAACTCAAGCTGCAAAAAGAAGGAAGGCCCGAAAGACGTAAGTTAAGTACATTACGCCAAGAAAAATGCGGATGCGCGACCTACTACAAAGAGTGGGTGCATGCGCAGGAAGCATCTACGCAGCATAATCGCAATGGTCGGCAGACACGGAGCACAATCATGGATGGCATTGCTGGTGGAATCTGCATATACGTGGAGCGAGTGCAGAACTGCAATGCATCCGTTTCATACTTATTGAACAGCTGACATGGATGGCAGGGGAACTGGCAGGGCTGGGAGATCAGTGAAGGGGTGGGGATGACCAGCAAGACGTGCCAGGTGGGAGCACTGCTGCCACCTGATGGGGATGCACCACTTGCATAGTATGATACCTGCGCTGTGGATGAAGGTGCCACATTTACCCCTATGGGCCAGGGACAGCCACCAGTCACAGACAAGGGCCAGAGCCAGAAGAGGAAATTTGAGGAGGAGGAACTTCAGGTCCTCATTGACTATGTGGAGGAACACCACTCCGAGCTGTACCCCAGGGCTGGAAGCACCCTGACGATGGCCCAGCGTATGTGGAAGTGGCAGGAGGTGACTGACCTTGTGAATGCCCTTGGAGTGGAGAGGCGCACTGCGAAAGAGGTGCACAAGCGGATGGATGACCTAACCAGGTGGACCAAGGATAGCTTGGTGCGAATGTATCCTCAGCGCAGGCGACTGGCGGTGGTTCGTCATGTGTTGAGGAGCTCACGCCTTTTGAGGAGGTTGACTCTGACCTCATTGCAAGAGAACAGGTTGTAGGTATTGGAGGCATCGACATTTTCGGACATGCTGCAGGTAAGTGATTTGTGTGACTGTATCATTAGATGATGACACAACACATGTCAATGTGTGAGTGAATTGGTGCTGCACAGTGGTATTCGAATCATGGGCATTACGTTACAGATGTACACACATGGGGGTCCAATACACATGGTCTCTGACCTGTCATTTGGATGCATGGAGGACACTTCACTGCGCCTTACAATATTAGTTGGGAATGCCAATGTCGACATGGATGTGTGTCCATGTACTGCATAGCAACATTAACTGTTACTAAGCCATGTCTGTGTAGTGTTTGATGTCAATGTTGTGTTCACTCACATGGTGGATCCACTGGCAAAGGGTCATGTATTTCTATGCCATTCAATGCAAGGGCATACGTTGAAAATGGGAGGGGTCTGATGGCAGTGACATGTTGGGGGAACCACTGCAGACATCATGCCGGTAACCAGCAACATAGTTATGTTGTCTGTGGATGCGGTTGTATTTGATGTTTGTATGCTCTTAAGTACATGTATGTGCACACTGGTGACTGCTGTGTCAGCCACTTGCAATACATGCCTGTGGTGTATTGCATGCTTTTGTAAATTGTTGCCAGGTTTACTGTGAGATTAGCAGGGGTGATTACTGTCATCTTGGCATTGTCTGTCCAGATCGGTTTAGGTATTGGATTTTGCTGCCCACTGACTAATCATGGCCGCATGTCCACATGTGGGTGATTATTACTGTTTGTGCTGCATGCTATTGTGGTGAGGCATGTGTGTTCACAGATGTAGACATGATTGTCATTGTCTTGTTTTTTGTAGGTACAGCTGCAGCTGAGGGGAGCAGGTGCCAGTGGGCATGTCAGGGGATGTGCAATCAGGCACCAGCAGTGGCAGGGCAGCAGTATGTGGCGAGACCCTGCTGCTGTTTTAGAGCATCATCAGCATGCCTACACAGACCTTGAGCGAGGAGGAGCATGATGATGTGACAGCCTTATTTAGGGAGATTGGCAGATCAAACAGCAACTCAGCAGTCCTGACAGCATGTTTCTCTTTGAGTTCATAGGGGGTGAGGAGCCTGATGGGGGACAGGAGACCATGGCCCTGCCTATGGTGAGCCATGCTGCTTCAAGTGGCACAGTGTCTGCAGCATTGCCCACCCCTGTCGTGGAGAAGGCGGTGGTGTGTGCAGGTGGTGGTTTGCATGCGGACACAGAAGCTGTGCCAGTGCAGACAAACCAGGCAGGCAGGGACTGCACCCTCACGTTTTCAGCGTCTTCGCACACGTGGTGAACATATGCCTGCTGCAAAGTTTGACTTGGATGAGGAAGTGGTCCGCGAAATTGAGCAGCAGGGTGAGGTGATGCAGGATATTGGCAGGGACATGTATCACCTAGCTGATAACATCATTGCATCCAATGCCACTGTGTGTACAGAATTCCAACTGTTGTGTGGTCATATATCTGCCTTTAGGGAATGCCTGCATGATGAAATGAAGGCCTAAAGGGATACTCCACGTCTTTAGATGTCATTCACGAGGGACACCATAAACATCCATATTGGATGGATGCTTCAAGGGAAGCTATGAAGTCTGACTTGAGTGAGACATGCAAAGAGACACACCAGGACCTTGCCGTGCTTGGTGGCCTGTTGCATGCATCAGTGTCACATGTGGCAGCTGCAGAGGAGGACCAAGCACTGGCCTTGCATGGCCAGAATTCCCTTCACATGGGGAACTGCAGGGTGGCTCTTAGTTTGTATTATGGCAAGATATGCTGTGTTTCGGTGCCCCTGCACTACATTATTTGTTTGAATATCACCTCACCATGCCACTTCCTCAACACCCCCAATGACTATGTGGACATTGATGGCTGTACCTTTTTATTTTCCTATTTTGTGGCCAGGACAAGGTGGTCTTCTATTTTTTTATTTTGGGATGAACATTGCCATATGGTGCCATGTGCAGTTGCTTCACCCAGGATGGTACGTTTTGAGTTGTGATGACCAAGTCATGTTCAGGAAGTAAAATTCAGTGACGTCAACTGACATGCTGTTTCCAATGGAACGTTACAGGACATGCAGGTAGGTATTCAATGTTGATCCAGGTAGTACTTTACATGTGGCATGTGTGTGACTGGGTATGTGCTCCCTGCTCCCTGATGGTCATGTGTCAGTCACCTTTTGAGGTTACTTTGCTGTGTCCGCTTATGGCCACCCTGTGAATGCTAACAGGACACTCTCCATTTGCCTTTTCCCCATACCCTCTGCTTGACACTGACCATCCTTTTGCAAATGGGGAGGCAGAAGCGTGATTTCAGCACTCCAAATGCGCATTTGATTATGCCTTTGGTCGCAATAAGAGCTGTATTGTAGCGGATCTCCCCTGGTGTGGTGGGATTTCGGATAGGTGTCATTAGGATTGGTAATAGCAGGCATGCGCTGCCCCCTGTGCATGACAAGGAAAATTGTTATTTGGTTTAGGATGTCGTGGTATGGTAGTTTGGATTTGATGTGGACCAAAATCTGCGTGTTTTTGTGTGTGTCTGCAGGGTGATACTCGTCAATGAGACAATTGTTTTCCACTTTTCCAGATGTCAGTGCCTGGTGGATGTGGGAATGGCATAGTATGGGGGCTGCAGTGCAACATGTGTGCAATCTATTGCCCCAAGTCTCCGTGGAAACTGGGCAGCGGCATAGAATTCTTGTGCCACTCGTTGCCTTGCCTTCACTCTGCATGGCATGTCAATGTGGCCGTGCACATGTGAAATGATGCAGCTTAGGACCTGCTTGAGGCAGCGGGTTTGTGTGGGCTGTGAGATACCACCATCTATGGCTGTGGTCCGTTGGAATGTGCCAGTAAACAGGAAATGTAGTGCTGTTAGGACTTTCACCAATTGTGGAATTGGCTGTGAGCACATGGTTCTCCACCTGACCACTTCAAGAATTATATGGGGGGAGCAGTATGTGCCGTAAACATCCTCATCGAGCATGCTGAATAGCCTTGTGCGTGTGCGGTACATTCTGGCCCTCCTCCTCCTTTGCCTCCTCCTTCCACGTAGCAATAGGTATGTGAGAAGTGCAGGTACTGGCATGGCGCAGGCCTTTCGCTATGTTTGAACAATGGTTTCTGTTTACTGCGATTGCATGGCGCGGCCTCACCTTGTGCCTGGTCATAGGTGACGGTGGGTTTTTTGAGCATTTTGGTTGGCGCAGGTGGAGTGGTTATTCTGTGAATATGTCCTTGTTTGCACTTAATGGCCGTGTTTGTGCATTTACTGGGTGCCTCCCTCCACACAGACATGGTATTCCTCATTCCTCTGTTTTAATGAGGGGGCTTTGCACATTCCGCCCCCTTCTTGTTCTTTGCACTGGGCAGTCCTGCAGGCTTTTCGCAAGGGCACGCAGACATGGTGCACTGTGCTGCTGGATTCCAGCGCAGAGGCAGATCTGTAAATCGTTGGGTATATTTTTGCACAGCACATGGTGCCTTTTATGGGCGCTATTTACTTTTGCGCTGCGCAATTTATTCTTTAAATCGGGCCCGTTTTCTTTTCTTTTACATTTAACAACAAAGGACCTTTGAAATGCAGTGACAGCAAGCGGCTGCTGAGAGCATGTCATACATTAGAGTCATGGGACTGCTTCCCACACGAATGTTTGCATGGGGGCTGGCCAGCACATCTGCTGCGCTACACGATGTTCCCCTGGGACGGTGCAGGTCACATTTGGGAATTAGGTAACCTGTCCAGTTTTCAAACTAGCCCTATTCATGAAAAGCACACCTGCTGTGCATTTATTTTGTGCTTGTTCTTTATAATTTGGCCCATGGTTTTCATCCCCAAATCTTGTCCTTCAGTCTGTGAATGCACTGTCCCCAATTAGCCGTTCAAAGGTTTTCAATCACGTCTGTCATTTGTAAGATATGGTGGCATTATATGGGCGGGAAGGGTTCTTGTGCACCAGTGAGAAGACCATTTACATTAAGTGCATACATTACCAGGAAACATGAAAGCCCAGTTGAAGCCAGTGAATTTGACATAAAATAGGCACATTGCGTGCAAATGTTCAAGCATCCACAGCGTGCCCAACCCATCAACGTGGAGCCAGAGGGAGCAACGAGATCCCAAATAAGTACAGGAAAGCCGTCCAATCTCGAGACCACAAATGAGTGACCAACTGAGCCAAAACCAGACGCTCAAATATATATTTGTATCTGTTTCAAAACTGCTGGCTGGATAAAGCAGAATAGCGTTGAATACAAGATATGAGAGCAGAAATTGAGGGGAGAATTAAAAATAAAATGAAGAGAACATTCTGAAGAATCAAGAGTAGATGAGATTAGCGAATGATAATAGGGAAGAAAGTCAAAGCCAAACAGTTAACACTGCAAAGTAAGGATTATGGGTATTTAACTTAAGAAAATGTTCAGACGTCCAGTTCGATATCTCGCACAAAAGCACTCTCCCTTACGATGGGGACGACCTCGATGGATGGCACTTTTGGATATCAATGAGTGGTGTCCTTATACCGTCAAATGCAGATATCTGTCACCCCAACGAGCGTCCCCACCAACTGCATGTAGATGTTAAATAACAACGAAGACAGTATGGATCCCTGGGGGCCAACATACCACATGGGGATGGGGCTAGGCCTTGATGCACCCACATGCACCATATGAGAACAATTGTTCAGGAGAGATGAGAACTGCCTGAAGACACAACCACCAACTCCCATACGGAAGATTGCATTTCTAGTAGCACTACATGGTCCATAGTGTCAAAAGTCACTGAGCAATTCAGGTGGACTAATACACATGCTCCATCCAACACCCACGCAGTGTTATCACCACCTGAATAGAGACAGACGCTGTGCCAAAGCCAGTCCAGAAGATGAGTTGCTAGCCCTGGCGTGGGGGGCCGACATGGCTGGTAACGTTGCACCAGTCCGAGCCATGGTAGGCCCGAGTGAAACTATTCTCACCCTTGGGTTCATTCAGGGTGCAAATGGCTTTCTTTTTGTTCCTTTGGAGCTTGGCTGCCATAAGCGATGCCAATCTCCGAAGGAAAAAAAAGGAAAAAGAAACCAAGAAGGCCGTTGCTACAAGGGAAAAGGGAATAAGTCCCGTTTCCATTTCTGTAGCGACCGCCAGAGCGGGAGGTGCACCAGACCGGAGCATAAAGCTCTGGTCCTGCAGGTAAGTGGGGAGGAAGGGAGGAGATGGGTAAGAGGTTTTGGTTTGGTTTGGGAGGAGTGGGGGAGTGGGGAGGCAACAGTTGCCTCTCTACATAAAACAAATAAAAATGGTGGCACCCGGGTGAGTCCTCGGTGGCTGGAACAGCAGGCAGTGAATGTATATTCTTGCATGATGTTCCATCCACCTGATTGACTAATGGCCCTTTGACGCTACAAGTTTAGAAAAATCAGAAGGATCGGAGTTCATTTCTTTTTTTATGCCGAGGCTCTACCTGATTAACTTTATACAAAATTCGAATTAAACACTATCACCCAATAAAGAGTCAAATGCTTAGCATCCTTCACCTTCTCTTTTGCGTAAGGTGACATAGAAGTGGTTCGTTGGATGCGTCCAGTGCCCCCAAAAGTAGTGTCTTACTCTGCATCTCCATTCCCTTCCTTCCCCCAAAAGCAAAAGCTAAACCTTGTCCCGAGCAGAGGGGTGGGCTGGAGCCAGTGCTGGACGCAGCCTAAAAACGCATTGAGGCTTGAAGCATAAGGGTAGAGAGGCACAACCACAGGTGAAAAAGGCAGGGTGCAAATGTACCACCGTTGCAATATGTGCTTTGAAAGAGTGCATACTCTCTGCACCACTTCTCTCATTCTCTTACAGTGCATCTCTCACCTCAGACGCATATCTTCCATTCTCAGGTTCCAACCTCGACCTCTACCTCGTCCAACTACTAACTGGTCCAGCTACTTTCGCATTCTCTTACCGCCAGCTCTACTTCTTCCCCCGCCTCCTCCCTCTCTGCCTTAAACTCTTATTTCCCTCACTCTCACAACCCATGTCTGCCTTCATCATTTCCTCTGTCTACCACCACCTTCTCCTTTGTTCATCACCATGTTGCCCTCGCACCTATTGCTTCTTCTCTCATCGACTCTTCAGCATCTCTATCTATCTTTCTAGCAACACTGTCATTGCATCATCTGTCATCCTCTCAATCACATCTCTGCATTTCCCATTCTGGCCTCTCTCTCTCCAACCCTATGCATTCCCTATATAGATGTGTCCTCCTTCTCTCCAATTTCCCTACACGCGTCCCTCTCACTGCTACCTTTCATTCTAACACCTGCATGGCGCCCTTTACTGATAGCAGTGCTTAATTTGTAGGGTTGTTTGCCAGGGCTCAGCCCAGGCCCTTACTTTGAGACCCAGCACTTATTGTCTCAGATTCACTTTCGCTGCCCTGCTTCCACGCCATCTCTACTTGCGCTTCTCTCACATCTGCCTCATCTTTCCCATACCCGCATTTCTGAACCTTCCCTCCTCTCACACCCATTTCTTTCAATATCCTTTCCAACCGCACATCAACGAATATCCTTAAGCATCTTCTATCTGCCCATTTCTGCCTCTGCCCTCCAGTTTCCTCTATCTCCTAGTCTGATATTTCCCTCAAAGTGTGCTTCTCGGTTTGGTGGTGTTTGGTCGTCTCAGAATTGATCATGGCAAACTGTTTTAAAAAAAACAGCCTGCACGCAAACAATTATCAAACACCCCCCACTCCCCTTCCCTACTTACTGGTTTGCCGCCGCCTGATCCACTTCAGCCCTGCGGCGTCAGATCCATCCCTCTAACGCGGGTCGGATCCGACACCGCAGGGTCCCTTTTTCTTTTTTTTCTTCTTTTCCCCGTTCCCCCGCCTCCCATGTTGAGGGAGAGCGGGACACGACCATAACTCCCAAGGCTAATACATACTGATTAAAATAAGTGGGGGACATCCCTCCAACCGGCGCTCAACATGTTCGGTATGTATTAGCCTAATTGTTTGTTTTTATTCGGCCGAATGGTACAGGCCAAATTCGGTCAAATGTACAATTCGACCTAAAAAAAAAAACAATTATGCTAATACCTGCTTCTCGCAATTGCCCACATGCCTTTCTCTCACAATGCTCTGGGGCCAGATTACAGAAGGTTTGCACAGGTGCAAGTGTAAAGTCGCACAGTATTAGCACTAACGTTTGCCCTATTTTTAAAAACAATGGCACACATTAGAAAACTATTGCACCATGACAAGTGCAGATTGGCATGGTATAAGCACCAGGACAAACATTTCCCTCAGGCAAAAAAGATACATTTTCACTGCATTATTGCAACAGGGCAAAGTTTGAACTAGTGCTAATACAGAATGTTATTATTACTAGGGCAAACTTTACCCTGCTGAAGAAATGCATCTAAAATGTGTATTGTTTGCTCTATGGCAATTTTTGCCCTGCCACATATACCATGCCAAGCTGCACCTATCATGGTGCAATAGTTTTCTAATATGTCCCAGTGTTTTAAAAAATAGGACAAACTTTGCCCTAGTGCTAATACTGTGCAAACTTTGCACTTGCACTGGTGCAAGGTTTCTGTAACCTGGCCCCTGATCTTTGTTTCTGCCTGCATCCTCCTATCACCACTCTATTAACCTCACGTCTCTACCTCTCATTCTTCGACCACCATCTCTGCCTCTGACCTTCTCCCTTCCGTGTCTGTCTCAGGAAAGCCCTGACCTCTGCCTCTGCTTCTGGCCTACTCTGGGCTCTATTCCTCCCAGTGCTCCTTTCACTGACCCTCTTCCCTACTCGCACCCTGTCCACTCCACTGCTCAGTCCCTCACCTCCTACACTCCCAGTTTCACCCGCCTTACCCCTGCTTCACGGCTCGTGCACGCTCCTGTGTCGCCCCCCACACATCACCCCGCTCCTCATGTTCTGCCTCAGCACACACATGTACCTTCTCGCTCACGTTACTATAGATATTGCTTTCTCTCTATCACGTTCCATTCCCCCACCCCCAAAATGCATTCTCCTACTGCTTCTTCAATGGTTCTCCCTTTCACTCTTTTCTTTTCCTACTGTTCGCACTGTGTTTGCCATCTCTTCGATATCTTTCTGTCCTGTTACTCTCAATTACTTTTTCGTTTCTGTGTAATCTTTTAATTCTTTGTATCTTCATTCATCCACTTTATCTCTGACCTAGTCCTTCACTTCCTGTGTTTTTCTTTAATTTATGTTCCTCTTTCCGTCGTTCTACCACTTTTTCTCTTTCTTTCCTTCTTTGTTTCTTTCTGTCTTTCTTTTTCGTTTCTTCCTCTTTTATTCTTCCTCTGTCTTATTTTATTGTACCATCTATAGTACTCTCATTTGATTGTGTTCCACCTCTTTATTTTCCACTTTCTCTTTCTATGAGTTATGTTTTCTTTCCATTCTCCAGTTTAATTTCCTTTCCTTTATTATGTGTCTTCATTTTGAACACCCCTTTCTGTTTATCCTATTTCTTTCTCTATCTCTCTTTCTTTCCTTCCTCTTCCCCTTTTCCTTTTGTCATCTCTTAATTTCTTTCCCGTTGCCTTATCATTTAAACCCATTCCACTTCGATCACTGGTGAGGCAGCGCGTGAGTCTAGCCAGTTATGTTTCCTGCTGCAAAAAGATATTCATTCTAATCAGCTGCAATCTTGGAGTTGGCCGCCAGGAGACGCAAATAGATCATATTCAGGCTTATTCATTCTCTCATAGAATGCTCATTTTAATGTCACTCAAGTCAATAAAGGTCCACTGGAGGGAGATATTAGTCCACACATCCTGTAATCGCTTCTGCACAGCTAGGAGAAAACTACAGCACAGACAACTTAAACAGTGCACAAATCAAACGAACGCGTATCAGATGCCTGGCTTATCAAAGCAACACTTCTGTTTTGATAAGTATTAAGTGCTCATTTTATGAACACGTGCCAGTGAAGTTTCATTCTTCTTTGGTAACATAAATTCTCTTCAGCTGCTCCCCAATAAGAGACACCAGATGCCAGGGTGCGGAAAAGTGAGCACAGTGGTGTTAAGTAGGGCTTTGCCTTCTGTGGGAAGCGCTAAGGCAGGGAGGCCTACACTACTTAAAGTGCGAATACAAAGACTGGTGCAAACATGCTTTATACTCTTATGTCCCGTCCCCTTTCCTCCATACTGTATGGGCTTCCCTTCCAAGGGACGGGAGACAGAACCTTTTTCACCAGAAAAAACCTTTGTCCTATTTAAATTTAGAGGCACGCAGGGGTGTGGCCCAGGGAGCATGTGCTGCCCTGACTCCGCCCTCCAGTGCCACACCTTAGTCCCCTTTTCTGCATCGATGTGAAAGGGCCAAATTCACCAGTGCTCCTGTTTGGCTTCGGCCATGTAATTCCACGCGTGGATACTTCTTCTCTTTGCCTTCTTTTTTGTCTTTTTATCATTCAGGTACTCGGTGCACAGGCGTCATGCTCCTCCTCGTCACAGGTCGACTTCTACAGGGTTCAGCAAGTGTCCTTCCTTCAACGAGCTCTTTCCAACTTCAGACTCCCACGCCCTCTGCCTACGTTGCCTTGGCACAAACCACGGTTGGCAATCTTGTTCAGCGTGTGGCTCCCTGTCCTCGAAAGTGCTGAAAAACAGACTAACCAGGTGGAGGGAGCTCTTCCAAAAGTCACCTCGAGAGGATCTCAAGACCTTCATGAAGCATCGAACCAGGCCCAGGGTAGGGCCAATATTCTCCATCACACCCCGCAAGGGAGACTGCTTACCAGGGACTCTCCCGCGCGGGAAGGACCGGTCAGGTCCTTCTACCAAAGCTCGCACCGAGGCTACTGCAGCTACTGGCCTCCTGGCCGAGAGATCCTCTTGGTGACAGTGTTGAGAGACCGGAAGTTTCCAACGTTCCTCCATCTCTCCACCCGGACCTGACTTGGTGGTCCAGAGACTGCAACCTGCGGGTGGGCAAGCCCTTCCGGCCCCCCTCTGCTCAGGCCACAATTACCATGGATTCCTCGCTCGAAGGCCGGGGAGCCACCCTGGACGATCTCTCGTTCCACAACACCTGGACTCGACAGGAGCAGGAATACCACATAAATTGGCTAGAACTGGACACCATTTGGCTGGCGCTCAGGGAATTCCTACCTCTTCTCAGGGGCAAGGTTGTCCTCATCCAGACGGACAACTCGACCAGCATGTACTACGTCAACAAGCAGGGAGGCACCAGCTCCCCTCCTCTGTGCAGACTGGCGATCAGCATGTGGGAGTGGGCCCTGGAAAACAACATTTACCTCAAGTCGGAATGGCCCGGTCTTTCCCCATTCAGGGACCACGGACCCAAACCCGAGT
Source organism: Ambystoma mexicanum (assembly GCF_040938575.1). Classification (NCBI taxonomy): domain Eukaryota; kingdom Metazoa; phylum Chordata; class Amphibia; order Caudata; family Ambystomatidae; genus Ambystoma; species Ambystoma mexicanum. The sequence continues at coordinate 554,489,358 of NC_090922.1, forward strand.
TTGGAGGCAGCCATGCCCTAATTAAGGGCATGGCTGCCTCCAAACTTGTAATGAGGCCCCTCTATATCCGTTAACCTACAATCTGAGATCGAGGGAGGAATGTTGGATAAGTGTCAAGAGAGCAGCCCAAAGAATTCATGTAAAGTGGGAGCAGAAGCAGTGCTGCTGGTTTTTCGGTGGGGAGAGCGCACTCTTTGAAAAATCTAAACATTTAAGAACACATTTCTTTATGACCGAAAGTCTTACCCAGCCTGCAGATCATATGTAGCACTATGCTAATGTAGAAATGTGACAAACTGCTAAAGAAAGCATTATACTGTGCTTTGAGTAATAATTACAATTATGTTTAAAACACCAGCGTTTCTCGTACTTTGCTTTTTGCACAAGATTGCCATCTTGTGGCCAAACTAGGAAATCATTTCGTAGGGACTTCATTCCTAACAGCTGGCATAGCAAGGAAGGTTGCTTCATTTCTTCCTTAATAACACCTCATGGGTGCCGTATTTTAGCACCTACTTTTTAAACTACGCGTGTGGTGCTGGGAGAGCAGAATATACATGCACTGGCTGCTCAGCGTTTGGTGCCGTCACTATGGACATAAAGTGAGGACGTGGATTGGTGAACAAAAGTGAAGGATTATATTACAATTCTTCACTTTTGTATTCCATACGAATCTGGCCCAGTCAGAAAAGAGCCCTTCCGTCAAGGAACGATGCTTATCTATTTGTCCATGCACCTTAGAATCGGGCTCTCTCAGTGGCCATTGTTTCCATTGGGGGCACAATATGTATGTAGTACGTGCAGCTTTCCTTTATCAAATAGGCGAAACTGTGTGCCTCTCGTGCATTGAGTGCTCTGTATTAGGTCCACAATTGTCTTATTGCCATAAACATTTTCTGCAACAAAGAAACTCAGCAAAACTCTGCAGCATTGGAATATTTAGGGGCCGATTTATGGAACAAACGTGCGTCGAAAAAAGTGTTGCAGGCTGGCGCAAGTAGGCGCAAGTGTGAAAAATGAAGTGCAGGCGCACGCGTGCGATTCATGGAAGTCCCTGTGCGTGTTTTTCTCGGGATGTGCGCCAAACCCGTGCATGACGCACATGGGTGCACACGTCATTGCAACATCCCGAACGCTGTGCGCGGCGCACACAGGGAAAGCGCACAACGTCTGTGCACACACCAAAAAGGGGGTGGGTCACAGGGCGTAACACGCGGAATGGGGAACAACACGTGAAAAAGAAGGCGTAACTGGGGAAGTACTGGAGGGAAATACACGGAACACCCACACGCACGCGAACAGCGAACAACCCGTATTCATGGATTTGAATACGGGAAACCCGCGCACGGCAAAAGATGCGCATAGGCGTCAACGCGTCCGCCACACAAAGGCAGGTGGAAGTGTCCCTGCGCACAGTATAAAAGTGCGTGCAAACAACAAACACGTATATACAGCTATGATGAATGCCCCATTTGTCGCAGCACTGATCATGGGACACCACAGGAGGAGGACACTAGCCATGGCCCGCATTTTTTTTTCCCGGGCCAGCCTTTTTGGGATGCCTGACGACCACGTCTATGGGAGGTATAGGTTTCCACCTCGTATCATCCTAGATCTCGTCAGGGAGTGGGAAGATGACCTTACATCCCCCACCCTGTGCTCCCAAGCATTGAGCACCTTGCAGAAGGTGCTCAATGTCCTACATTTTTTGGCCACTGGGTCATTTCAGCGGACTACTGCCATAGTGGGGGGGTCTCAAGGCCACGCAGTCACGCTGCCTACACCAGGTGTTGGCAATCATCACTGCACGCTCCTCAGTCCGCAGGCACATATACATGCCCAGAACACCTGCAGAAAGGCAGGCCGTGGTCCAGGACTTTTACTGGGTGGCACACTTTCCCATAGTGCTCGGTGCCATAGACTGCACCCATGTGGCCCTACGTCCACCTAGGGTCACTGAGCACATCTATCAAAACCGCAAGCACTGCCATTCCATCAACGTGCAGGTTGTATGCGATGCTAAAGGAATCATCACCTCTGTCTATGCAAACTACCCTGGCTCCACCCATAACAGTTTCATATACAGAATGTCTGCCCTGAGCCGGGCCCTGGAAGCAGGGCAGCATGGCGACACATGGCTCCTAGGTGAGTACAAATGCCTGTGCACATGCATGCAAGTCACACACAGACAAATACCCAAACCCTAAATATCTCAACTATTATCACCTCCCCAGGGGACAGTGACTACCCTCTGAGCAACCACATGATGACGCCAATCTGGAACCCCACCACACCACCCCAGGTAGGATACAACAATGCCCATATTGCAACCAGGGGCATAGTGGAGCGCACATTCGGAGTGCTCAAGTCACGCTTCCGCTCCCTTGACCGCTCTGGTGGGCAGCTACTATATGCACCCCCAGTAGTGTGCAGGATCATTGTGGCAGAATGTGTCCTGCACAATGTTGCAACACGGCGGCAGGTACCGGTGGACATGGTGTTGCCCCACATCCACAACCACAGGCACAGGTGCTGCCCATGGGAGGGGACACGGCATGTGGCGAGGCAGCCCGGACCCATCTTGTGGCCACATTCTTCACCTAAACTCTCACCCCTGCGGAGTGTACACAGTCCTGGCACATACCAGGTGATAATCAACGATGACAAAGAGACAGTCAACTGTCACAACCTTACCACCCTGAGAATGTTGCCACGGAAGAGCTACATTGTGTGCATCTCTAGCTACTTAAACATAACCAATTCTGTGTGACCAAAAGGAACACATGCAAGGTGTGTATCACACACCCCTGCAAAACAGTCCATCACAATCCCTGGTATGTCACCCAAACCCTCCCAAACCACATCACCCTTGTCTGCTACACCATGACATTGCATGCAATAGCAAAAGGCCAAACCATGACCAATAGCATACAAAGTGACATGAAAAATGGCATGAGACAATGATGTCGGACATGGAATCAGATGAAATGACTGACCAACAACCTCCCACACATACAAAGTCAGACACACATGCTTTCCAACAGTCTTAGCATGAACACAACACTGAATGCCCGTTCACATGCACATTGGGCATGGCAAAATCCCGACTCCCGAACCTGTGTGCTGTGTGTGTCTCCTGCAACACACTGCTCTGCACACAGCACATTGATCAGTCTTAGTGTTGCAGATACACCTTAAGCATCACATGAAAATGAAATCTACCACCAAATGACGCTTGCACAGGGGACCCAAGTGGAAATAGATCATATGCTGCATGGACACCGTGGAGCTTGAGAATGCAATCTGTGTGCACCTGTGGCCATTGAAGGGTGGATGTACGTGTGGTGGATAATCGTGCAACTGTGTGTGTCATTAGGGACATGCACTCAATATATGCATGTGAAATCTAGTGACCCTCAGTGCCCTGTACACATCACATGTGAACATTGCCCATGTGAACACCCCATCCTGTGAAACCACACCAATCCCCTGACACCTGAAAAGTAAAGACAACACAGGAACAGGCATTGAGCAGCACAACACATCATGTACATAGTACCCCACAATTACAATGTCAGAGTGCCAAAAACACTGTAGGCCAAGCCAACTGTCCAACAACAAAAGGCCCTCCCTTACACATCACTGTGACCTTCTGAACAACTGTCTCTGGGGTATGTAGCCTTCTTTCTTCAAGTGTAACTGGCTACAGGATCACCCTACCCCTTGGTCACCATGTTCCAGCTTGCGTGTAAATAGGGTCAAGCCCCCTCAGAGCCCACTTTTACTGGTAAAAATACCAAATCGCAGAGAACTCCAAGTAGGCAAACCCACAAAGCAGGGAAAAAGGCTGTAAGCACCAAAAAACCCTGTAAGAGTCTCCAGTAGATGACTTGAAGTAGCAGAAAATGGCAAAGCACATGTACCAACACAATGATAGAACAACCAAGGTAGCACAGTTGAACAATGGTCCAACAGGATGGGTACCATTTACGGAACATTACATACAATGATGATGCAACAACTGATGGGTAGTGTCACAGCTCCGGTGTCCAGGCGCAGGAGTGGCACAAACCAACCACCCCCTCTGTGGTCTGGGCGCCTGCAAGGTCAAACTAACACAGGCCTCTGAGACCCCGGCGGAGAAGGAGGGTCAGGGATATGTTGCATGGACAGGCATTGGTATTCAAGATAACCGGAAAGAGGGGTAGGAGAGTATATGTGAATTTGCAAGGGAAAGTAGGCAAAATACAACTATTCAGTAAAACACATACTCAATTACAGCAAACATGTTCATCATGCACATTGTACCAAATCAGTCAAATGCAAGCCAAAGAGACACTTATCTCTGGGGTGAGTGCTGGCCTCCTGCCTGCGCACTCTCAGGTCCGGTAACAGGAGCACTTCAATGCTGCAAAGAGAGCGTGAGTTACTAATCTGAATGTGTGTTTACAACACACACAACCCCATCCTTGCCCCAAAGAAAGTGGCTTCTCCACAAACAAACACCCCTGTCTGCTGCCATGTACCCATACGTTAGCTTGGCCCACCGATGGCACATACACTGTCAATGCAGTAAGGCCGGCGCATGTGGCCGCGCGGGAAATGGAAGACCAATGGGTAAATAATCAGATATGATACAATGGTCCCTGGGTGAGCTGCTAGATGCGTATAGCAAGGTGCAACTCCAGTACAAGTTGTGTTCTGGCCGCCGCGATTCAAATAGGTAGTGCACGTGGCCATTTTCACATGCAAATGATATGCACTCACCACGAGTCTGAGCCTCGCTGGTCATCCCTGTGCACTGTATCAGTTCCTGGCTAGGAACACTACTACCCTAATTACTCTGCTTCAATGGAGCAGGGGGTACTTGAGGATATGTTTGATGGCCCCTGTGTGTGCCCCTGACAACTTGCAAAGGCACTTGCCATGTGGCCCTCAACGCATGTCAGCTGTACTGTGTGCTTCTCCAACAATGCCTGGCAAAGCTCCCCAGCCCAGGTGCTACTTAGCATACATGTGCAAGTGGCCTGGTGGAAGGTAGTCTGCGGCGTGGGCCCTTGTGTTGCTCACCTTGCCAGGAGCTCCTGGAAACACGTCTGCTTCTGTCAGATGTCTGAGCACAAGCCCTGTGCATCTGCTTGCGCACACATCTACACGTCTGTACCAATGAACGTGGCCAGTTTCCTGGATTACTGGTCCCTGTGTCTGCTGCCAAAGGTAGTCTGGAGGATCATCTTCCGGCAGAAAGGGCATTAAACAAGGCAATAAGGCTGGAAACTTCCCTGTGTGTGTGTGTCTACATGCTGGTTGTCACAGGACCAGGTTACAGAGCTACATCCAAACTCCTCCCACAATCAGTCTCACTTTGACAGGCCAAGGGTGCAGGCTACTGTCTACAGCATGAAGTGCATCAAGCACATATACAGGAAAGAAAATGACATACATCACAATCCACATCAATTAATGGATAAAACGATCACATACTCACCCACATTCATTAAAGACATCGGGTGGATGAAATGCAACCCCCACTAGGGGTGTTAACACAAGTAGTACAGCAACAGACAGGCCACAGTTATGAGGCAAGTGCAAAGCCCTTGTGTAATATTTTGTTACACCAAACCATCCTAGCGAGCCCATGGATAAGGGAAGCAGGAGTGGCCTATGTGAGTCAGGACCCCAAGCTGCAAACACATACACAAGACAAGCTTGAAGGGCCCAGCTGGAACAGACAGTGGATGCTTTCAAAAGCCACAAAGCACCACACCGTCACATGAAAGCACAATAGACAAACAATATTAAACTATATTAACTAATTAAACTAACAATGAAGAACATACATAACCTAATTAAAATTACTATCAAATAGTTGATATTGACTAACTAAACTAAAATCCAAAATCAAAAATGGCCACATACGACCCGGGGGGGGGGGGGGGCACCCAGGAGGGGGGTGGTACAGTGTGCACCTCAACACCCACATGCGATAATGTTGAGGCAAAAAAAAAACCTCCATGGGCTTAACGCCTGCACAGCGTGACCTGTATGGGAGATATTTCGTCGCCCGAGTCTGCCTCATCCAGAATAGGAGGACGTGGGCCAGGAGCCCGACTATGCCTAGGTGCAGCTTGCCCATCGTCGGCAGTAAGTCTGCCAGACGGGTGAGCCTGGTTCTGTGCAGCAATGACACACAGGTCTGCATGCAGAACCTCCCGTGATACACATGCTTCCTCTTGCAAGGTAACACGTGTAACACAGAGTTCTTCCTGCGTGGTCTGGCTGGAAAACTGATGCACCTCCCGGCAAGCATGTAGCTCAGCCGAGATGGTACGCTCTAGCTGCTCAAACCTCTCCTCCGACCGCACCCTCTGGGACCTCAAGAGGGCACCCAGAGTTGATCTGAGGGACTGATACTCAGCCCTCAGGGCCTCCATGTGTGCCTCTGCGTGAGCAGTAATTGCTTGACGCAGAGACAACATTTCAGCCTGGATACGTGCCCTGTCAGAGGCTGCCACGCCCAGCCTGACGGAGTGGCCGTGGACTGTGCTGCCTGCCGCTGGAGAAGCACATGCCTAGCAGGGGGGTGCACGGATTGGGCCACATGTTACATGCTCACAGCGATGTTATCAAGTGCTGCCCCCTGATGTTCTGAATTGGCAGTCATGTCTTCCTCCCACTCAGTATACCTCTGTGGGGCGCGGCCACCGCGTTGCTGGACTTGACACCTGCGGGACCCAAGGACTGGGTGTCCTCGCTGGGTTGGCATCACCCGCGGCTGCACAACTACATGCCCCTGTCTACGTGATGCCCCAGGCACATCAGAGACTGGTGTGGAGGGTGACCCTGTGTCCCGATCCACCACAGGCGGAGGTGCAACCACTGTCTGGCCCCTCAGTGCAGGTGTTGCGGTAAGAGGAGTGTCCACATCAGAATAACTTACCCCTAACGTATGGACCTGGTGCACATCCAACTCGACATGGTCGTCAGAGTGGTCATCTGGTCTGGACTCATTGCCAGCCAAAGACAAGATGGACTGTAGCACACGTGGGTGTTCGTGGTCTACCACCCCACGACCCCCACTTGTCCCGGGTTGCGGTTGTGATAACAACCCTGTGCCTGGCATGACAACACCATCCTCTGCCTCCATTGTGTCATCATCTGAAGAGTGGAGAGAAAAAAACATTAGTACACATGTTAGAAGCACATAACACAGTCACACATGGACATCAATCAGACAGCCAACACATGAAGCAGACATGTCACACACAAAAGAGAACCTGCCATGCATGCCTGGTCAATTTGACATTGCATCAATGAGTATGCATGTAGAATGGTGTTGCATGGCTCAAAAGTGGGTTCATGCAGTCCAGAACATGTGTACATTACTCACTAGCTACATGAACAAGTACTTCATGATGTGTATCAAAACACGTGAAGGCAGTGCATGGGCAAGTTCAGGCATCATGTGCAATGTGCATGCAATGGGTTGCATGGTTACAAGGTACCCACCCCCCAAGTGAAAATCCAGGGATGCCTTGCATGGTAGCAAAAGGGTGACCAGAGACCTGTGTATTGGCAGCCAGTGTTGACTAGCATCAATGACATCATCTGAGTCAACTGGCAACACAGCAATTGATGATGGGACAGTAAGGAGGACACATGAAGAACCCTCAGTAGTACACCCATGTGTGCGAAACCCACTACACCAGTTGGACAGAGTCAGTGGGCCTAAAACTGGGGGAGGACTGTGCCCCACACAGACTGTGACACCCTACATATGTGTGTGATGCAGGACTGGGCCAAAGTGGCCATTGGATGGATGGTGGAATGCCATGAAATGTAGGTCACCATGGACACGTACTACAATGATCAGCCAGTCAAGGACACATAGGGAGACGCACGGAATGCACATGGAGCATGAATGGACAATCAGATCCCTGCAGAGCATCTGCCATCTGCACAGTCCAAGTGAGACACCCTGCATGAAGGACAGAGGATGTACCCCACTGCATGTGTCTGGCAGTTTGGCTGGTGGAAGTTAGCATGCACACAGGAGGCTTGGACAGGCCCTTTCAGTACCACAAAATGATGCACAACAGTGCAATGGTGAAATTGGGGTACGGGGGGGTGGAGAGGCAAGGGAGCATGCCTATGTGGAGTACCCGCATGCAGGCAGGGGACACATGCATGTCACTCATGCAATGACATAGTCTCAGTGCTGAGAGGAAGGACAACACAGGCTACATGCAGAAGGGCCAGTGAGCTGGAACATGGACTGGAGGGGCATCCGGGTGACTAGCATGTGAGTATGGTGCGAGATGGTGATGAGGACAGTCCCTGTATGCTCAACATGTCCACCATCCTGCACAACAGGCACGCATCAGTGAAGCATTGCATGACTTGCACATGAAAACGGTTCTAGGTCAAATGTTCGAATGCAAATGATCGAATGACCAAAGGGTTGATTATTTTTGCCCAATAGTTTGTGGTTTCCCCCCACAACCCCAGTTACTGTAGCAAAAACCACTTCTATTTTTAACTATACGAAAAGCATTAACCATATATATATGATGTATGACAAATTTGACCCTTTTGTCTTAGGTCCAACTACCCCAACCCTTGCATCATTCAATCCTTTTGGTGTTGAATCTTCCACAGGACACCCATGAGAACCATGTACACATGACATGTAGTGGCAGTCATGCCCAACACATGACACGAGTAAAACAACCATGGACTCAACAAACACGCAGCAAACTCACTGGACTGGGCATCAAAGTCCTGCATCTCTCCCACTCCTTCGACCAATTGTGGAGGTATGAACTCCACTACGAGTGACTCGTGCGGAGTGAGGTCTACCTCCTCAGGTGCCAGCCCACTGCCGGTCACCAGAGTTATGTTGTAATTTGAGGCACGCTTCGCCTTATCGCTGTGTTTGAGGTAATTCCAATGCTTTTTGCACTCTTGGGCTGTGCGCACCTCATGTCCGAATGCACTCACATCTTCCGCAACTTGCTTCCAGTGGGTATCACGATGGGCAGCCGTAGTCTGACAATTTGGCCCCACTTGCATGTCACGGTTGTGGTCCCGCACGTAGTCCATGAGGCAGTCCAGTTCCTGATTGCAGAAAGCCTTCTTCCTCGACGTGCAGGAGGCCATAGCTGAGTCTGGGGTCCCAGCCTGTACTGCAGGTGCAACCTTCCTCCTCTTGGTTGCTGGTCCGGACCCTGGCTGGCAAATGCCACCCTGATCAGTATGGGCAGTGGCACTGGTGGAATGAGCCGAGGGAGTGGCAGGTGGATCATGGAGTGAGGCCCTGACTTGCATCAGTGGCTGCTTGGTGCCCTGGAATGGACCCTGCACAGCAACATCCGCTGGGCCAGGGTCATTGACTGGGACTGTCCTGGTTGGTAGACTCACAACCGGGGTCGTGTCGGCTGCATCTGCCCCTGCAGTTGCCGACACCCGGCTGGTCAGGCCAGCAGATGGGATTACTGCCCCAGGGACACGTGCCTTTGTCTGGGCAGCCCTGCGTGCACCTACGGTGTGCCTCCTGAACACCTGGAAATCTTCCATGGACTCCTCAAGTGCCAACGCAGCCTGCTCTGGCAGACCCAGAGCTTGGGTGGTGGTGTCCACAGCTGCACCTACAGCTACCACTACCCCTGGGCCCGTGGCGGTCGATGAAATGGACTGCCGGGTCACACGGGTGCCAGTGCCAGATGCGAGAATTGCATCTTCTGGAGCCGCAGGGGGTGGTGGCATGACTGCACCAACATGTGGCACAGCATTGTCCTGAGCTGGAGCACCCCTGCCTCTTCCCCGTCTGCAGCCATCCTGGACACCCTGGAGTCCCCCTACTGCCTGGTCACCCCGGCCACATCCCTGACCACGCCCACCATGAGGAGTATGCCCAGCTGATGCGCCCCTCGCCTTTGGTGGCCTCCCAACCATGGCACAGATGGAGTAGTGCCGGTACAGATGGAGAAGTGCCAATGGGAGGTGTACACACAATTGTCCTGGGCAATTGGGGTGAGGGGGGTGGGAAGATGTTATAAGCACTCCTGCACCTGCAAGGCTGTATGTGACCCCGGTGATGAAGTGACAGGTAACGCAACGCTCAGGCACCCCAAAACTGAAGTAAAACCGTGCATGCACCCTGGTAGCCCACGTGTGTGGAATTGACCTCCTGCAGTACGCGGTGGAACCCAGGGACACGAAAAACATGTACGCATGGGACACGTAGGCTACTATGACCTCGAAAACGGGTACGTGATACACAGGGGCACCCGCAGTGGGAAAAATAGCGTGCGCGACTCACCGTCAGACTAGCGTGATAATGAAAAACACGCATGGCAAATACCCCTGCCAAAAGAAGAGATACGTCCTTTATAGCTGTGAAGTAGTGATGGTGCGCGAAACAACAAGAAGTAGCAACACACACGTTGGTCTCCACGAAAGGCACGTACAGCGAACTGCCAGGACCCGCTCACCTTTAACCCGTGCTGAGGGAAATGCCCGCGCGCGTCACATCACTTATGTGCTTAAGCCCTTTCCTCGAATTACACGCATTAACACGCGGACGTGCTGTTTTTTCACATGCTGATCCACCATGCACCCGTGTTGAGGGAAACGCCTGTGCGCGATATGTCACAGACGTGCTTACGCACTAAGGGCCTTTCCTCGAATTTTGCGCCAAATCACTCCGTATCAAGCTGGCCACGCAAATACACACGGAAGACCACGCTCCTGCCCAAAAAGCCATTTTCCTGCCCCCAAGAGCCCTGAGCACGCTCCCACCTGCCATCTGCTGCTGCCTGCCTGCTGCCCACATGCCCTGCTATTTGGTGCCTGCACATCAGCCATCTGCAGTGGTCCAGTTGCTGTGTCCACCCGTGCTGGAACAGAAGACTCCCGACTGGGATACCATCACTCCACAGCCCAACCCCAGGACCCAGTTGCCCACCCACATCTGCCTCGGGGGTCGCCATGTCGGGGCAAACACCATCCGAGACCACTGGCGACCCCCAGCAAGAGAGGCAGAGGGCCACCAGCTTCAGTGAGAAGGAAGTTGGTGTCCTGGTGGGGCATGTCCTGGGGCATTATGATGCCCTCTTCACACCATCGCGTGCCGACAAGGAAGGACGGGAGAGGATCTGGGAGGACGTTGTGGTTGTCATCAATGTGGAGGGGGTGGCAACCCGAGACATCAAGCACGTCCGGAAGCGCTGGGAGGACTTCTGGTCCAGGACCCTCAACAAGACCCGGCGCCTCGTGAAGGCAGAGGATGCAGAGGGGTGCCGGGTCAGCCTGAGCAACATCCAGATGAGGGTCCTTGAAAGCATAAGCCCAGCAGTCCACGCCCAGATCCTTCGAAGGAAGACCCGTCTGGAGTTGAGCGGTAAGTGGCCATGCATTGCTGTGTGAAATAGGGCATGTTGCAGTGTGCTGGTAGTCAGCTACGTGGCTGTATGTGTGACATAGGCCATGTATGGGTGTGTGTGTGCAGGCAGGGACATCATGGTAATGCATGTGAGACCAGTAATGCGTGAACCACATGGATGGTGCATGTGTTGCAATGCTACATGGGGAGCAGCATGTGGAATGCACACATGAATGCATGCCTGTCCCTGTTCTTGGACATGGATGGGGGGTGAGAGATGGGTGCTGCTCTCATGTACATGTCTGGTGTACATGTCTGTGTGTCTGAGAAGCGTGTGTGTGACTTTGAAACGCCATGGATGCATGACACATGTCCGTGACAATGTGTACATTCACTTATACAGTCTGGTCACACTTGTATCCACTGTATCTGTGGTGTACGAGCCATGATGCATGACCCTCCGGTGATGTGTGTGCATGGGATCAGTATGAGCCATGATGCATGTGAGTTTAAAGGTAACATTTATGTCCATGGAGGGCCTTGTACATGGCCGATGTTGATCGCATGCGCTGTGCCTGTTTCTGCATGTGTGTTGCGTGCATTGACCCATGTGTTGTGGACGGACAGGATGGAAGTGACGTTTGACAGTGCCACTCATGTGTTATTGCTTCCTGTCTAGGGGACTATTGTACAGTACCCTGATGCTTGTGTTGTATGTATCCCTCTACGCAGCATTGAGTGAAGAAGAGGGCGGAGATGCCACTGTGGAGCTAAGCGGGGGGGGGATGCCTCCACCGGGCAATGACGCAAGGCCCAGCCACCCTCCCAGGAATTGGCATTATCTTGGAGCGAGGGGACTGGTGGCGCGTCTGCCACTACGGCTGTAGCGGAAGGGCCGGGTGAGCCCCCACAGGGGCTTGCAATGGCGGAAGATGGTGTGGAGACATCCAGGTTGGTGGTCTCCACAGAGGAGGAGGAGCCCGCTACTGAGCCGCACATGGGGCCTGGTGGGGGTAGTACCACTGGTGCAAGTGGTGCAGTCCAGGGCCAGGAGGCAGCACAGGTCACCACGGAGGCACCTGTGCATGTCGCTGTCCCTGAACCTGTGACTGCACCACCATGCACCAGAAGGGATGCCCCGTACCAGGCGCGTCCGCAGGAACGGGGGAGGCCCACATCATCTGGCTCTCCACTACCTGCGGACGAGAAGTCCCATGACCGTGACATTCGTTATGACGTGCATGCTTCCTGGGGGGAGCATGCACGCCATCACGAAGAGCTGCTTGGTAATGTGGCACTGTTGGGAGGGGCCATGGTCGGTGGGATACTACATGTGTCGCATACTCTGGCGGACCTCTCCTCCTCTGTGGAGACTATGCGCCACTCGTTCTCCCTGCCGTCTTCCGGCCCAGATTCCACCAGGGCCCCCTATGGACCTGGCCTGACCAACACAGCCAGCTTGGGGGAGATCCCATCCCTGTCACAGTCGGGAGTCGGCGGTCCAGCAGGGGTGGACACCCCAACAACTGGAGACCAGCAGATGGAGGATGTGCAGGCATTATCGGACAGGGCACATGGACAGCAGCAGCAGCAGGCTCAAGGTGGGAGTGATGATGACTCGGGGCCATCAACATCAGAGGGGCAGGCATCGGCAAGAGGGCAGGAGAACCCTGGAATGGGAGTGTCTTCCGTGCGGCTGTGGTTGGGCCAGCGGATAGATGCAGAGAGGCGGCGGGGGGAAGAGGCGCGGCTTTCCATGGTCAGGGCAGAGTTCTCCATGCGTCGGGCGTTAAGGCGGGCTGAGTGCCTCGAGGCAACTTGCAGGGAGTTGGAACAGGCCATGAGTGCCTCCCTGTGAGACCTCAGGGTCAGGGCAGAGGCCCGCCTCCGGGACATCGACATGGAGTTCGATGATGCCCTGGACTTGCCCGCCGCCATTGTATATAGTTAGATAGTGTTAGGTTTCCTTTTTTTTTTCTTTTGGGACGCTAGGGTTTTGTACATACGTGTCATTTAATTTGTTGGGCTCATGGACCCTTGTTGCAATATTTGTACATAGTTGGACAGTGGATTTTTTTTCTTACATCATTTACTCTCACCATGGATCAATGGATTTTTGGATTTTGGTTTCCTTTGGATTTACTTTGGTGGACAAGGATTTTTGACAAGCTTTATTTTGGATTCATTTGGATTGTGTCATCATTATTATTTTTTTGGTTTTGGACACGCCTTTTTTTTCTTGTTTATGATTATTTGCATGCTTTGAATCATTTTTATTATTTTTGTGCACAATACATTTTGATTTCTTACTTCCATGTGTGCTATTTGCTCTTTGGTGTACTGCATGTCACAATGTGGGTTTACACAATCACTCTCACCCACTGTGTGTGTGTGACATGTGTTGATGTGCATATTTGACTTTTGGTTAGTGACAAGTAATAGGCCTTTCAGTGCGGGGTGGATGGGAAACTTGATTGTGTCTAAAGACTGGGGTGGCGTGCAGTGGGATTTTGGTGGACATGAGGCCCATGAATGTGCATCTTTATGACATGTTGGGTGGAGACCTAAGTCGGGGCCTGCTGGCAGGTGCCTGTCAATGCTGGGGGGTGGGGTTGCTGGGGGCCATGAGTCGGGGCCTGCCGGCAGGTGCCCGTCAATGCTGGGGGGTGGGGGTGCTGGGGGACATGAGTCAGGGCCTGCTGGCAGGTGCTCGTCAATGCTGGGTGGATGGGGGTGCTGAGGGACATGTGTCAGTGCTCACTTGTGCGTGGTGACATGGGGGCTGGCTGGGGGGCTTCGCCAGGGTGGATGGGCTGCCTGTGGGGCATGGGGAGGGGGGAGAGGACACACCTGGGAGGACACACACTGCCAATTCGCTGGGGCACCCCCATAATACACATACCCCGCTTGCACAGGGCCAATCGTGTGTAAAACTTCCCGCGCACCCCCGAAATACACATACCCTGCTCACACAAGGCCAATCGCGTGTAAAACTTCCCGTGCACCCCCGAAATACACGTACCCCGCTCGCACAAGGCCAATCGCGTGTAAGACTTCCTGCGCACCCCCGAAATACACGTATCCCACTCGCACAAGGCCAATCATGTGTAAAACTTCCCACGCACCCCCGAAATACACGTACTCCGCTATCACAAGACCAATCGCATGTAAGACTTCCCGCGCATCCCCGAAATACACGTACCCCGCTCGCACAAGGCCAATCGCATATAAGACTTCCAGCGCACCCCCGAAATACAGTACCCCGCTTGCACAAGGCCAATTGCGTGTGAAACTTCCTGCGCACCCCCGAAATACACGTACCCCACTCGCACAGGGTCAATCGCATGTAAATCTTCCAGCGCACCCCCGAAATACACGTACCCCACTCGTACAAGGCCAATCACGTGTAAAACTTCCCGCGTACCCCCGAAATACACGTACCCTGCTCGCACAGTGCCTATCGCGTGTGATTCTCCCCACGCAGCGGGGTCCGTGTATTCGGAGGGGTGCGCAGGGAGTTTTACAGACGTTTTCGTGGTTGGCGGGCTGTATGCTGGTCCATTGGCCTGTGCGCCATGTACGGGACTTGTGCGCTGTTCATGGCGCATGGGCAGGGGTTGGGGGCGTACCTGGCGCTGCTGCAGTGTCGCTGCGCCACTCTGTGCCACGGCTGGTTATGGATGTTAAAATCCATGAATACGCTATGCGCGGAAATGGATTTTGGCGTACGTGGCTGGCGCAGGCTGCCGCACGCGCACACTGTGTGCCAGCCGCGTGTGCCACTTGTGCGCCAAATTCTATTAATTACCCCCTTAGTCTTCCTTTCCAATGCGCTACAACCTCTATGGCTACTTTGCCCACATTTTAGGAAAGTAAGCATATAAAGTTTAAGGTTTGGCTGTTTGGCTATGTTCTAGGTTTGCCATAAAACACCCACGTTGGGAATGTTAAGCTCACTCGCAACTCTTGCTCTCTGGAGGCTGATATGAACATGTATTCAAGTACTGTATTGGTTCCCAGCTCTGTTTGCTCAGGTTGCAAGATGATGGGACCAAATGTCCAACAACACGGCTGGGATGTGGACGGAACCAAAGTGGTGCTGCTATGTCCTGCACACCGTCCTGTGAACTCCTCACCATGGTTGCCTGTTACGGGTCCTTTTCAATTGCCATGCTTCGCATTTAAGAAAAGCAACATCTTATTTATTGATATAGTTATTTATTTAATCATTTAATTTGAGGATTCGGCACATAGGCAAGCAGGCGCAGATATCAACAATATTAACCAACAACATAAACAAAGAAACAACCAACCACAAACAAAAAGCAGAATACAATAAACAATGATTGGGCCTAAAAACTAAAATGAAAATACAGTTTTACTTATGGCAGGGTCTAGTTGCAGTAAAAAGAAAGGAAGATTTCCACCAGAATAAGTAAGTACATCAAATACAAAGTAAAAATAACATGGTGGAGATGGATACCCTTATATCAATAAAATGATTGTATATACTATATACCATCAACCACAATGTTCAAATCCTAAACTGTATTAGCCAGAACTTTGCTAATTCTACTGAAGTGGGGGAGATTACTGTTGCCGCATCCAACGACAATACAGTCTCTGTTATGAGATCACCATTCCTCAATCTGCAACCTACGACGTATTAGCTTGTAAGCTCATTATCCAGTTCATGGCGCAATCAGGCTAGAACTTTATTTCGCAGGGCATCTCTAGGTTTGTTTCTCTATGGCGTTTTCCAAGTTAGCAAGGATCATGTTCCTCTTGCCCAATACTAATTCACTTATTTTAATATTTGTGATTACTGGCATTTGAAATGTTCTTAATGAGAGTCCTTGGACATACGGGATCGTTGCCTCTGACCGACAGTTCTAGACCTGGCTTGGCTTGTGAAACTTGTATGGAACTTTACAGGTCCTCGAGCTTGGCCATGCCAAGTTTGGCAATGAAGCTGGCAGAGAAGGTGAATCTAGGAGAGATCCATTCTCACCCTGCTGCTTCTCTCCAATCTCGCTACAAGCAACATTACTACCTCTAGCTATTGGCTGTCATGCATGCTGGACGCTACGCTCGTAGAACAGCTAGACCGTTCTACTCCAAATGGAGGCTATTCGATACGTTACCGGGAAAACGACGTTTACACTTTTCACGTCGCTAACTTCACGTGACTTTGCTTCGTCACGTGAACTACGGTATCACGTATTTAAGCAGCGTAGAAACTTCACTCGCTGCTTCTGATCGTCTCTATTGGCGTCGTGTAGCTGAACCTCTGATCTACAACCTGGTATATTCCTACAGCTACTTTTGGGCCTTCGATAGCGTGTGTTCCGCCACACGCTGATTCCTGGAGCTATCCCTTCGCGTGCTATTCCACACGCGCTCTTCGTCTGCAAGTGCGGCCGGCCCAGGCTGCGTGAATCCTGCCCGCGTGTAAAATCCACACGCGCTCTTTGTCTTCATACGCGGCTGGCCAAGGCTGCGTAAATCCTGCCCGCGTGTAACATCCACACGCGCTCTTCGTCTTCAAGTGCGGCCGGCCCAGGCTGCGTGAATCCTGCCCGCGTGTAAAGTCCACACGCGCTCTTTGTCTTCATACGCGGCTGGCCAAGGCTGCGTAAATCCTGCCCGCGTGTAACATCCACACGCGCTCTTCGTCTTCAAGTGCGGCCGGCCCAGGCTGCGTGAATCCTGCCCGCGTGTAAAGTCCACACGCGCTCTTTGTCTTCATACGCGGCTGGCCAAGGCTGCGTAAATCCTGCCCGCGTGTAACATCCACACGCGCTCTTCGTCTTCAAGTGCGGCTGGCCCAGGCTGCGTGAATCCTGCCCGCGTGTAAAATCCACACGCGCTCTTCGTCTTCAAGTGCGGCTGGCCAAGGCTGCGCGAACCCTGCCCGCGTGTAAATCCACACGCGCACATTGTCTTCACACGCGGCTGGCCCAGGCTGCGCGATTCCTGCCCGCGTGTAAATCCACACGCTCACGTTGTCTTCAAACACTATTTTCTTCTAACTCCTGCATCTGTGGAATTAACAGAAGGATTGATCCCTAAGTGGGAAGGAAGCCTTTCAAGGATTATTGGAAGTGACTTTGAACTGAACTTTGAACGCTATCCTGTGGTGAATTCAACCCGTATCTAGCGTGAGCCTCGTTCCGTCCGGGATAAGTCTCCCTTACTAATTTTCCC
Organism: Ambystoma mexicanum; assembly: GCF_040938575.1. Classification (NCBI taxonomy): domain Eukaryota; kingdom Metazoa; phylum Chordata; class Amphibia; order Caudata; family Ambystomatidae; genus Ambystoma; species Ambystoma mexicanum. Next base: position 554,506,948 of record NC_090922.1, read on the forward strand.
TTCCCTGTCGTTTTGTTCTTCATTTCAAATCCATCAAGAGACTTCTGGATTGTTCTACCCAGAGATACAGGTCAGTGTGAACATTCCTGTCATTATCTAACTCATCATACTCAGGTTGGAGCAGTTATTCATGATACTTTAATTTGTCCTAGGCTGGATTACTATACCTTACCCACGCCCTTTCCAGTGATCCATCGCTCTGCATGTTTTATCAGCCAGAGGGTTGTATCATTTGGAAGGTCTTTGTTGACTTCACGACTATCAAGTCGGGTGAACAGGGATCCGGAAGACCCTACCTCCTGTATCCTTTTGAATATTGTATCCTTTTCGGTTGATACTTTGGTGCATTCTGACAGAATCAGAAGCCATGGAGGGTACGGATCCTTTAACTGTTTTGACACAGTTGATCCACGATTTGAGAAACTAAATGGTTACTGCACAGGACATGTTACGGCACCGTATGGACGTTATGCAAGACGCCCTACATGGTAGTCCTCAGGGAACACAAGCGCCGATGGCTACCGCATCCGGATCTGGGACTACGGCACCCCCACAGGAGACTATTAACGTGGTTATGCCCACTCAGTTTCCCTTGGCCCCTCCAGAAAGGTTCACGGGTGATCCCAAAACCTACAGAACCTTTGTAAACCAGTGCCGACTCCATTTCCTTTGCCGTCCTACATCTTTTCCTGACCTAACCACAAAAGCAGCCTTCGTGCTTTCCCATTTAGGGGGCACGGCTGCTGCTTGGGCTAACCCTTTGTTGGAAACTAATAGCCCTTTGTTGTACGATTGTGACGATCTCTTGACTGCTATGAGTAAAGTCTTTGACATGCGTTACTCTACTCAAGCCACAGATTTGGAGTTGCTTAACCTACAACAAGGCAGCCAACCCCTTATGTCTTACGTCGCCCGGTTCAATCAACTGACGGCGGAAACCCAATGGCCTGACAGCAAGAAAACGGCTGTTTTTTACAAGGGTCTTTCTGAAGAACTGAAAGACGCCTTATCTACTGTTCCTGTGGTTCCTACGGGTTTCCCAGAGCTGCTTGATTTGGTTCTACAAATCGACGCCCGAAGGAATGCTCGAAAGGGAGAGAAAAAGCCCTTCATGCCAGTCTCGGGGCGGTCAGAGACACCAGCAGTCATCTCTAACGACCCTGAACCCATGCAAATAGGCGCCGTGAGAGGCCGATTGTCCAATACAGAACGGGAGAACCGAAGAAAAAACCACTTATGTATGTATTGTGGTTCTTCCGAGCATTTATTGGCAACATGTCCTAAAAAACCCGTCAAGCGTGCGGGAAACGCCAAAACTCGACATTAGCAGGAGTCCCTATGTCGAGTGTTTCATCGGACTCCAGTACCATTCCTAAACATGCACCTGTAATAGTTCAGGTGACGTTACATTGTGATGAGCGAGAAGTGGTTTCCAAGGCCATGGTTGATTCTGGCGCCACCAGCAATTACATAGACATCACCTATGCCAAGAACCGCTCCTTACCCCTAGTAAACAAAAAAAAACCCGAAACGGTGAATACCGTGGACGGATCTGTGTTAACTTCTGGTATGGTAACCCAGGAGACGGTACCTGTTCGGATGACGTTATCAAATAACCATTCAGAAGAAATCGTCTTCGATGTTATTGCTGCTCCGCAGTACGAGATCATACTTGGTCTTGCATGGTTAACCCTTCACAATCCTACTGTTGACTGGGTTTCGGGATCGCTCCAATATCCTTCGACTCATTGCAACGAACATTGCTTTACCAGTCAGGAGGTGTCAAATAAACAACACTTATTGGCCTCTGTGGTGGAGGATTCTGCTATCAGCGTTGTACATCAATGCGACAATATCATACCATGCGAATACGCTGATTATGCTGATGTCTTTGATAAAGGCCAGGCAGAACAATTACCTCCTCATCGACAGTATGACTGTCCTATCGAACTGATTCCGGGTGCCAAAATTCCTACAGGCCGTGTTTATTCTTTAACACCTAAAGAAGATGTCGTGTTAAAGGAATACATTGACAAGGCGCTAGCCATGGGCTTTATACGACCCTCGCAATCTCCTGCTGCATCTCCTCTATTCTTTGTTCCTAAGAAAGAGGGAGACCTCAGACCCTGCATTGATTACAGGGCACTTAATGATATCACCATCAAAAACCAATACCCCTTACCGCTAATAAACGTGCTGTTGGATCAGTTAGGCACTTCCAGCTACTTCACCAAACTGGACTTGCGAGGTGCATACAATTTGGTTCGCATTCGTGAAGGCGACGAATGGAAGACCGCTTTTAAGACACGGTATGGTCTTTACGAATATTCGGTGATGCCTTTTGGTCTGTGCAATGCTCCCGCCACATTTCAATTCTTCATGAATGATATATTCAGAGATATCATGGACCGATTTGTGGTTGTCTATCTGGACGACATTTTGATTTACTCCTCATCTCTATCGGAACACGTCAGACATGTTTCTACAGTCCTACAAAGACTTAGGGAGAACCACCTCTATGTGAAAGCCGAAAAATGTGTCTTCCATTCGCAGGAAGTGGAATTCCTTGGTTACGACATTACCAATCTAGGTGCTCGAATGAGTCGTTCCAAGGTAAAGGCCGTCTTGAATTGGCCAATTCCACATAACGTCAAATCGCTACAGTCTTTCTTGGGCTTTGCGAATTTCTATCGCAGATTCATCCATTCCTTTTCCAAAACAGTAGCTCCTTTGACGGCTTTAACTAGTTCCAAAGTACCTTTCTGTTGGAACCAACATGCCCAAGCAGCATTTGAAAAACTGAAGGAAGCATTTACCACTGCACCCGTGCTTCAACATCCGGATCCTGATCGCCAGTTTGTCGTTGAAGCGGATGCATCCAGTGTCGCTATTGGCGCAGTGCTCTCACAAGTCTGCACAGAAACCAAGGAGGAACACCCAGTGGCTTTCTTCTCTCGTAAACTCACCTCATATGAACGGAACTACACCGTTACTGAACGGGAACTACTGGCTATCAAAGATGCCTTCCGAGAATGGCGTCATCATCTTCTTGGGGCCAAACAACAGGTGTTGGTGTACTCTGACCATAGAAATCTCCAAGCATTCAAATCCATGAAATGCCTTACGGCCCGTCAGGCCAGATGGCATGTCTTTTTTGCCCAATACGATTTCCAGGTCACTTATCGTCCTGCCCGAGAACATGTTAAGTCGGACGCTTTGTCCCGTATGAGTAAAGAGGCGCAGGAAGAAAAACAAGTACAGATCCAGCTGTTGACAGATCATGTGATTTGTGGGTGTTCGGTTCAACCATCCTTAAAAACCGAAATACAAGAGTGGGTAAAAAATAATCCACAAGTAGTCCAGGATATGAATCTAGACGTGCATAACGGTTTACCATTCACACAGGGGGTGCTTTATCTATCAACTCCTTCAATGCGGGATAAAGCCCTCAAATGGAATCATGATTCCTTGATTGCAGCCCATCCTGGACAGAAGAAAACACTGGACCTGCTCAAAAGGTGGTGCTGGTGGCCATCCATGGCAAAAGACGTTATAAACTACGTGTCTTCTTGTTCTGTATGTATCCAATGTAAAAATACTCCTGGTAAACCAGTGGGCTTACTCCAATCCCTGCCTGTCCCTACCAAACCATGGGACATGATATCTATGGACTTTGTGGTGGAACTCCCCCCAAATCAAGGATATGATACCCTATGGGTCGTAGTGGATTATTTCACTAAATTGGCCCTATTTATACCTTGTATTGGTTTACCAACTGCTACTGTTCTGGCTGATCTATTCATCCAAAATATATTCCGTTTCTTTGGTCTACCATCAGTAATCATTACTGACAGGGGCTCGCAGTTTGCGTCACGCTTTTGGAGAGCCTTAACATCTGCATTACTAATTGATGATAGAATGTCCAGCGCTTATCATCCTCAAACCGACGGACAGACCGAAAGGGTCAATTGTACTATGGAACAATATCTGCGGTGTCTGTGTTTGCAATACCAATCGGATTGGCTCACGGTACTGCCGGCGGCTGAATTCGCCTATAACAACTCTTATCATAGTGCCATAGGCACTTCACCGTTCTATGCTCTCTATGGACAACACCCCCGATCAATACCTCTAGATTCCGGTCTATCCCTGGACACGCCTGCCGCAGGCCGTACGCTTCGCGATCTGAAGAGATTACAAAGAAAGGTGAAGCAGCATTTGGAGCAGGCCAAACGACGTGACAAGTTCTATGCCGATGCTCATAGGGTGTCCGCACCTGTCTATAAGGCTGGGATGAAAGTCTGGCTATCCACTAAGAACTTAAGAATTCCGGGCAAAAAGAAATTGTTGCCTAGATTCATCGGTCCGTATGTTGTGCTCCATGTTCTTAATCCTGCTGCTGTACGTCTGGCTTTGCCACAACGATGGCGGGTGCATCCTGTATTCCACGTCTCGCTCATCAAGCCTTTCTCTGACACTACTAGACTGCCGGTACGGCCTGTGGCTATTTCTGTGCGGGGGTCTGATGAATACGAGGTACAAGACATACTGGATATGAAACTCCGTTCTGGTAGACCATTTTATCTGGTGGACTGGAAGGGCTATGGACCCGAAGATAGGTCCTGGGAACCTCTTTCCAACATTCATGCTCCTGCTTTATTGAAGCGCTTCCACACAAGAAGGGGAGAGGTTGTCCCTTTGGGGGATGGCACTGTCATGCATGCTGGACGCTACGCTCGTAGAACAGCTAGACCGTTCTACTCCAAATGGAGGCTATTCGATACGTTACCGGGAAAACGACGTTTACACTTTTCACGTCGCTAACTTCACGTGACTTTGCTTTGTCACGTGAACTACGGTATCACGTATTTAAGCAGCGTAGAAACTTCACTCGCTGCTTCTGATCGTCTCTATTGGCGTCGTGTAGCTGAACCTCTGATCTACAACCTGGTATATTCCTACAGCTACTTTTGGGCCTTCGATAGCGTGTGTTCCGCCACACGCTGATTCCTGGAGCTATCCCTTCGCGTGCTATTCCACACGCGCTCTTCGTCTGCAAGTGCGGCCGGCCCAGGCTGCGTGAATCCTGCCCGCGTGTAAAATCCACACGCGCTCTTTGTCTTCATACGCGGCTGGCCAAGGCTGCGTAAATCCTGCCCGCGTGTAACATCCACACGCGCTCTTCGTCTTCAAGTGCGGCCGGCCCAGGCTGCGTGAATCCTGCCCGCGTGTAAAGTCCACACGCGCTCTTTGTCTTCATACGCGGCTGGCCAAGGCTGCGTAAATCCTGCCCGCGTGTAACATCCACACGCGCTCTTCGTCTTCAAGTGCGGCCGGCCCAGGCTGCGTGAATTGTAAAGTCCACACGCGCTCTTTGTCTTCATACGCGGCTGGCCAAGGCTGCGTAAATCCTGCCCGCGTGTAACATCCACACGCGCTCTTCGTCTTCAAGTGCGGCTGGCCCAGGCTGCGTGAATCCTGCCCGCGTGTAAAATCCACACGCGCTCTTCGTCTTCAAGTGCGGCTGGCCAAGGCTGCGCGAACCCTGCCCGCGTGTAAATCCACACGCGCACGTTGTCTTCACACGCGGCTGGCCCAGGCTGCGCGATTCCTGCCCGCGTGTAAATCCACACGCTCACGTTGTCTTCAAACACTATTTTCTTCTAACTCCTGCATCTGTGGAATTAACAGAAGGATTGATCCCTAAGTGGGAAGGAAGCCTTTCAAGGATTATTGGAAGTGACTTTGAACTGAACTTTGAACGCTATCCTGTGGTGAATTCAACCCGTATCTAGCGTGAGCCTCGTTCCGTCCGGGATAAGTCCCCCTTACTAATTTTCCCTTCCCTGTCGTTTTGTTCTTCATTTCAAATCCATCAAGAGACTTCTGGATTGTTCTACCCAGAGATACAGGTCAGTGTGATCATTCCTGTCATTATCTAACTCATCATACTCAGGTTGGAGCAGTTATTCATGATACTTTAATTTGTCCTAGGCTGGATTACTATACCTTACCCACGCCCTTTCCAGTGATCCATCGCTCTGCATGTTTTATCAGCCAGAGGGTTGTATCATTTGGAAGGTCTTTGTTGACTTCACGACTATCAAGTCGGGTGAACAGGGATCCGGAAGACCCTACCTCCTGTATCCTTTTGAATATTGTATCCTTTTCGGTTGATACTTTGGTGCATTCTGACATTGGCAAAATAGACACGGTGGTATAACAATGATTATCCACCATTGTCTGGGGACCCTGGAACCCATCATGGTGAACAGGCACAAACAACTGCCAAAACTCCTTCCAGTTGGCAGAGAGGTTGAGTTTTATAACAATATGTAATGAAGGACATACACTGAATGTGAAGCATAGTCTTTATTGACCAACCTGGAGCCACCCGTGCCCCCATTCCATCCGACACCCAACCGTCAACAGCCCTACAACCCCGAAGGTAAACAACATTGGAACTCGAGTTACACGCTTGTAGGGCATGAGCTACTTACAACACTCCCCCCACTACACACATTCAGCCAACACGCATTAAACACATATTCAGGAAATGGAAAGAGGAAACAGAGAAAGGAAGGAAAAATAGGAGAGAGGTGAAACAAGGGAAGTAGTGGACACCACACAAAGAACTGATCAGTCTGCAATGGAACCCAGGAAAAAGTTATTATACTTAGAAGGCAACTTCCTGACCCTAACCGGGGGAGCCCTGCAAGTACCCAACTCCGGACAGGGCTCTCTGGAGGTAGTTACCACTGCCTCCTCACAATTAGAAGTAGCGGAGAAACCATGTGCAACCTCCACAGACCCTTCCAGACCTGTGGTTGCTTCTTCTGCACCCTCTTGACACACAGATGTCGAATCAGCATCCCTTGGAAGCCCTTGCCCTGCATTTACCACATCTGCGGTACTGCCAACCTCCACGGTACTGCCATCACCCAGTTCAGGGGTCGCAGGAGGTTGAACCTCCAGAAGACTTCCACCTGACTCCCTGCCGCACCACCTACGCCCGAGGCATTTTCCCTACACGCAGCTACACCTCTCCTTCCCACAATGACCACAATTCTCAAACTCCACCTATTACCATCATCTAACACAACATAACCACGCCCAACCTTGGTCACCACCTGTGGCTGCACGTACTTGCTCAAACCCTTAGCCACAAACCTCAGATTCTTCATGACTACTTGGTCCCCGAGATCCACTCGCAAGGGTCTCCTCTGTCTTAGTTGATCCTGCCAAAAAGCCTCCTATTTATGGCACACCCTGTCCAAAACATCCTGCATGTCCACTTGTGACCTACCACCGCCACCGAGCGCGGGAACTCTCAATTTAGAGCCAGGCTTCCTGCCTCTCATTAGCTCAAAAGGGGACAAACCCGTGAAAGATGAAGGAGTCAACCTATAAGCATTGAGTGCCTCAGAAACTACACTACACCACGGCAAACCATTGGCGAGCGCCAATTGTATGGCCCCCTTCACGAAGCGGTTCATGCGCTCGACCAACCCGTTGGCCTCCGGAATATAGAGGGATGCCCTATGGTGCCGAATTCCTAAATTGGAAAAAAACTCTTGCATGGCGCTTGATACAAACTGAGAACCATTATCCGTGACCACACCAGCAGGAACACCTTCTCTATTGAAAACAGCAGAAAGAAACTCAATCACTTTCTCAGTTGTCACAGAAGCTAGCGCCGTGTCCTCCACCCACCTGTTGTAGTCCACGATTACCACTATGAATCTCAAACCACCTCCCAAGGAATCTATAGGTCCCATTATGTTCACAGCTACTTTGGACCACACATCCTTAGGCACCTCTACAGGATAAATAGGTTGGGCAGCAGTCGCTTTGCTCTTATCGCTAGCTGAACATGCAGCTCAGTCCTTGACAACTCTCTCGACATCATCATCCATCCTGGGCGATCAATATACTTCCCTGAGCCTCCTTTTGGTCATAGACCTCCCTAGGTGACCTTCATGGGCCAACTCTACCAGCCTGCCTTTGAGTGACTCTGGAGGAATCAATCTTAAACCCCTAGCGATACCCCACGGGCCTTCGGACAACTCCAGCCACACATGACCAAACAACCTTGACAATTCCTCATCACAAACACCAGTTCTAAGAGTGGATCTGATACCGCTCAAAACCGGATCTAGACTGCACTCCTCGCTCCATACTTGTTCACAAATGGCAGGAGCAACGCTCGCTACCAACGTGCAATCGTCGTCAGACAACTCCTGGACTGGATCCACGCCCCCCGGATGCGGAAAATGGGAAAGACAGTCAGTGACCGCACAAACTCGACCTTGAAATTATATTCTCCCATATCAGCCATCCAACGCATGACCCTGGAGTATGCCTGGGATAATCCCCTAGTGGTTAAAACATGCACCAAGGGCTTGTGATCGGTGCGCAGTGTATACTCAACACCCCAGAGAAAAGTTCTAAAATGCCTTGAGGCCCAGACCGCAGCCAAGGCCTCCCTCTCGATCACAGCGTATCTACGCTCTGCCTCCTTAAGCACCATAGATGCGAACACTATGGGGCGAAATGTGCCACCCACCCATTGCTCCAGCACAGCTCCTGCACCGTACTCGCTGGCGTCCACAGTCAAAACAGTTTTTCTCAATGGACAAAAGGATGCTAGGGAAGGAGCTTGGTCTACGTCCATCTTCAAGTTCTCAAACTCACCCTGACACCGGTCAGACCAATCAAAATGTGCACCCTTCTTGGGTAATGCCCTCATGGCAACAGTTTTGTCCGAATACACGGTATAAATCTGCTATAATACTCAGCTAGACCCAGGATGGATCTCAACTGGTCTTTATTAGCTGGGGGAGGTACCTCACGCAAAACCTTCACTAACTCCTCTTTAGGGTGAATCCCTTCAGCATCTAACGTATGTCCTAGGTAAGTCGCACTCTCCACACCCACCTTACACTTGCTCATCTTCACTGCGAGACCACTACTTTCTAACACACCCATGACCTGCAAGACTCTCTCATCGTGCTCCTTACGAGATCTCCCCCAAACCAGAATGTCATCTTGGAAGTATTCCACTCCACTGACACCTGTGAATAACTTTTGCATGACTTGCTGGAAGGCAGCAGAAGCGGAAGCTAAACCAAAGGGTATTCGGTAAAAACAGAATGCCCCAAACGGGGTGATGAAGGAGGTGAGCGGGCGTGATTCGCCGTGGAGCTCTAGCTGATGATAGGCAGAGGAAAGATCAAAGGTGGAAAAACAGGATGCCCTGCCCACCAAAGAGAGCATCTCGCTGATGTTAGGCAAGGGATGCCTGTCAATCCAGATGTTACAATTTAGGTCTCTGAGATCGACGCATATTCTCATGCCCCCATCAGATTTGCGTGCCAGAACGACAGGAGCCAACCACTCCCATGCCTCCACTTCTTCAATCACACCTGCTTCCATGAGTTTGTCAAGCTCTGCCTTAAGTGATTCTCGGGCAGCAATGGGGACGCGTAGAACCTTGTGCACAAGATTGGCACCTCTTTTCAAAACTGTCTTGTGAACAAAACCCCGCAACTTTCCTAACTTGGACGTGAAAACAGAGGGAAAGCTGTTTTGCAGTAATTCTGCCATCAAGGGTGCAGCCAAATCCTTACTGCTCCCATTTCCTTCACTCACACTTAAAACTGGGACCGCTTTCCCAGGGCCTCCATTTCCAGGGCAGCCTGCTCATCCCACCCTATGACCGGGTCGCCCTTGTGTGCCACATAAAGTTTACCTTTGGTTCTCCGCCCTTGAAACTCTAGGTCAACCCAATCAAAACCTAGTACTTTAATGGGAACACGCCCGTAGGCACAAGGATTGATGTCAGGAGAACGCAAGTTGGACACTCTCTTCTGAAATTTGGAGTGATACAGTTCAGGGGATATCATGATATAGGGGGATCCTGTATCAACCATCAAGTCGACAGGCACTCCATTCACAAACAAGGTTGCCCATGCACTCTTCCTTGCCGAACCGACACTCAACAATAAACCCTCCTTGACACAAACACTCGAGGTTGGAGAAGACCCCACATAACCAATCACGGTCACCTCATCCTCCGTATCATTGGGGTCAACCATTCGCACAGTCTCCTTAGCATGACTATTGCCGCTGCACATGCGGGCGTAATGCCATCTGCTTTTGCATTTCCAGCACACCACAGCGGTGGCTGGGCACTCCTTGGACCCCGCCAAATTCCCCCGCCAACCACACTTTCTGCAAACATCTTTTGAGCTAAACGTCCCCTTGGAATCCTTGTCTCTGGCTCTGGCATCATCACTCCTGCGTGGCTGAACCATGTGCATAATGTCACTTCTCTCAGTTATTTCCTTTACACTCTTTCTGGATTCCTCCATGGCACGGGCAATTTCGACCACTTTCTCCAGAGAAGGATCTTTCTCTGTCCACAATATTTCCCTGACCCTCGAGTCACTAGTCTTCATCATAATTTGGTTGCGAATATACTCCTCTACCACGCCTGTGAATTTACACGTTGCAACCAGTGTGTGCAGAGCAGTCACTTAGGAGTCAATCCCTTCACCTGGACATTGTGCCCTCGAGAAGAAGCGAGAACCTTTCCAAAACTATGTTGGCCCTCTTCCCAAAACGCCCCTCCAATTTGTTGAGCGCAGTCTCGTAGGCCAGGACGATTCCTTGGGAGGCATCACCACCTTCACCATTATCAGGTGGGGGAGCCAACACACTCGCTCCAGGCAAATGTCTGAAAATTCTAAGACCCTCTGTGCCAAGGCAATTGAGCAGCACTGCCTCCTTGTCATCATCCGACAGTCTGGCACCGCCAGATGCCCCCAGATATACTTTGAACGTGTCCACCCAGAGCTCCCAGGCAATGGGGGGCTCACCAGGATTAGGAAGGAAGGCAGGGGGAGGAACGGTGTTACTGTGCTGCATAGTTGGTAGAGTTTATTGGAGGATATGCCTTGAGGGCAGGGAGATACAGGGTATCAGGAGGAATACTGGTTTCGGAGAGATGAGGGAAAAGATAAATGCCAAACCCTGCTAGCTGATGGGCTTGTGGAACAATCACCTTCAGAGTGGGGTTCTGAAGGATAGAGGCTTAGATCACACAATCTTTCACTTGCACACTGGCAAAGGAAGGGTTAATGGGTGCTCAACACTGGGGCACACTAACCTTCCTGACAAACACGTCTTCTCTTGTAAGATGGCTTGCAATAGTGGCAAAGGAAGGGTTAATAGGGCACACTAGCCTTCCTGAAACACGCGTCTTCACCTATAAACTGGCTTGCAATCCGTGGCAGGGAAGGGTTAACTCGTGCTCAAAATTAGAGTAGGCCTGCCTCCCTAAGAGGCACGTCTTCCCTTGTACGCTGGCTGGAGACCGGGGCTCCACCCCTTTTTTCTTCTTCCTTCTGAAGTGGGCGCACGCTCGTTCAGAGGGGGAACAGGCCTGCAAGGGGGCTCATTAAAGGGAGTGCACTCCCCGGCTGACGGAACGGCAGGAGATATATGCGCTGCGCGCGCGGCCTCACCTTGATAGCTAGGCTCTGCTCCCGTTCCTCCGACTGCAGGACCCGGCGGGACGACCCACGCCGTGCTAAAACCCAGAAGGGGAGCGCAGCCGGCTGCTGGGCTGTATGTCCAAAAGCAGCGTCACAGAAAGAGGGCAGCCCGGTTCCGGATGAGGGTTCCGCTCTCCAACCGCTCCATGTGCTGAGGACCGTAGCAGTGAGACGACAGCCGGCAATGCAAGGAATGCTCCCCCTGGGCTGCAGGAGAGCATGGCCGGCGGAGTCAGGCGCATGGGTTCCCAGGTTGATTGCTTGTCACCAGTGTAATGAAGGACATGCACTGAAGGTGAAGCATAGTCTTTATTGATCAACCTGGAGCCAGCCGTGCCCCCGTTCCCTCCGACATCCAACCGTCAACAGCCCCACAACCCCGAAGGTAAACAACATTGGAACTTGAGTTACGAGCTTGGAATTCTGCACGCAGAATTTCACGCTTGTAGGGCACGAGCTACTTATAACACAATACTCTCTCTAGTATAGAATGCCAGTCAGATAAATCATTCGGCTCAGGGCCTGTCTTTTCCTGGGTCACTATAGCGTGCTGCCAGATGGTCTTAGATGGATCTTCTCCAGCTACCACCAAAGGTGACTGTAACATAGATATCTGTCTTATTTTAATTGAGACAATTGTTTCACCATCTATAACCCCTACTAAATCTCTGTTTGAATCCCTATGTTGAATACAGCTGTCAGCAATTTCTCCATGGCCCTTGGGCTTCACATTAGCTTTCCTGTATGTCTTGGTAAGCCCAGGATCCTTGAAGATGGCCAAAGTAGGTTACTGTGATACAATTGATGATATATGGGGTCAGAGGACAGAAGGAGAGGGCACATTGTGTAAGCTGTCCATAGAACCCAAGCCAAGCTCCTGAGTCCCACTACAATTTCTACATCTGGACTCTTCAACAGCTTTTTCCGCTTTCTCAATATCCCTGTCTACTACTTTCTACTCTCCCAGTTGTTGTCTTCTTCTAGCATTCCTCTCCAAGACTTCTGAGATCCGACGTAATGATGACAGAGCAGACGGTGCTGCAGTCTCCAATTGGGGCTTGTTAACCATTTCATGGAATTGGGGGGTATCTACCCTGAACAAATGACTCCGTAATCTTTGACTGGCCGGGAGATTTGGCTTCTTCACAATCCACATTTAACAAGTCACCTCTCGCTCTCAGGTGGCTACTTGAGCATGCAGATAATAACTTCGATGCAAAAGACCTTGTTATGGACATTCTTTCCAAAACAGGGAAAATGTCAATACAATCAATTATTGGTTCAAGCATCAGTCAACCTACATGCACAGTGCATAATGTGTAAGAGGGAGGTAGCAAGAGGCTGGCCAGTATGTGCATGAGTTTAATGTTTCAACACAATACAATCTTCACATTTTGGAAATTCTAACTGTGGCACATGACAAGGATCACTGCTGGTATTTTATTGTGGATTGTTCAACATATTTTAATAGTGTCAGCCCAGCCATGGTTTATAATGTAACAATTATGCTTCCGTTTTCACAATGGGCCTCATTACAAGTGAGGCGGAACAGGTTAATGGGACACGCTAAAGGAGGCGGACCCGTTAAACCCGTTCCGCCTCATTACAAGCTCCCTCGCAGGACCCGGTAGGTGTAGAGGTGTTTTCCAAATCCCCAACAGACATCTCACTGTAATTCTTGGCCGTGGGAGCTCACTGAGTGTCTCAGAGGCAGGGCTAGCTTCTATCTTCAAAAAACACATCCAATGACAGACCCGTAATGTGAGGAATGGCATCTGGCAAGGGTGTAGAAGCCCTGGATTTTTTAAAATGTATAAATTAATTAATACAACAATGTTGGTAATTCCATTTCAGGAAGTAAAATGGGCTGTTCAGATTTCTTTTTCATAAGCTCCATGCCAAAATCATAGTGTACCCTGATATGCAGCGCCTATTCTGCAGTGGCACAAAGCATGTTCAAGCGTAACATGTGCCCTCTTGACAGCTGAAGTGGCAGCCACGTCTCTTCAGTGCATGGGCTGAAATTATGTGATGCACCTCTATTCCAAAAACTATGTAAGTATGAGAATGCTATCCGTGTGGCATCTTAAGTGTACATTTACGCCCTGGAAGAAGCAAGCTCCTCACAGTTGGCACAGGACACCATGACTAAAGTTAACGAACTAAACACTTACCTGGTAAAATGCCCGGATGAGAAACTTCACGAAAACTTCCTAAGAATCCGCTTAAATATTCTTCACACCAACAAAATTCTTACCAGAAGGAAACAATCGGAAACAAATTCATGCCACTTTTGCCTACAACCAGAGATGATTGAAACAATCAAACACCTCCTGATAAACTGAACAGGGATGACAACATTACGCTCCCTCCACCTGGGCCACCAGTTCAGAAACTTGTATTACTACGATGAAGAAGAATGGTGAATTTGGCTGATGAGTGGGGATAAGACGTCCTGGCTAATTGCGGTTGTAGGCTTCTTCAGAAGTATTGGTTTACTCAATGGATGACCAAGGACGTACAACGAAGAGACTGAAGCCCACTTGGGAAACTCTCCAAAGAAAAGTTGAGAAGGAACTGACCTGACCAATCAACGATGTGTTTAACTTCCAGGAACAAGTTTTGTAAAAATTGTTTTCAATTACAATTGAATCAAGTATATAAAAAAATACATAATTATCCAAGCCACATCAATTTGATATCACACATGCCAGCCCTATGTGCATGTTGTGTATATTGCCCCCAGCCAGGCTATATCTGCTGCTCCCAGCCAGATTGTAGCCCTGTGGCATGCCTCTCTTTTGTTCTTTGTGAGAGCAGGTAACACCCTCCCTAGAGAGACATCCACTCCCAGATAAATTGCTCTATTGTGGGATATGGCATAAAACTAGGTGGGCTGCCACTGGATTACATGGTTCGGATATACCAGGTTAAATCTGTACCTTTGTTGACCTATGGTGCAGACATTTGGAGTTAGTACTCGACAAAGATGTCTCAAGTTAACAAAAATCAGTTCTTGGAGGTGTCTCAGGGTTTTCCAGGATATCTCCAGCATAAAGAATGTGATTTAATGTATAGTGAGAATCTCACATCTTTGTAACCATTGCCTTATTAGCAACCGGGTGGGGGAAGCCAGCCAATCAGGTGGCTGGGAGTGCGGGCTAGAACTGCTGATGCAAGCCCGCGTTCTAGCCAGCCTGACGGCCTACTCCCCATGCTTCCCACCATTCCCACCCCACGCTCACCTTATTTCAGCTGCAATGGCACTCGCCGCCGCTCCTTCTTCCTGGCTCCAGCTGGTCCCCATGGAAGGGGAAGTATAGAGCCCTGCCTTCCCTTTTCCATGGTAGCCATCTTTGTAAAGGATTTTCCTTCATTCAACGGGACACGCACGGCATCCCGTTGAATGAAGGAAAATCCTTTCTTTTAGCACCCCGGGTTACCGCTTTGGCAACCCAGGGTGTTGATAGCCTTAAGCCCCTGTTCCAAAGACTGGAACAGTGGTTAACGGCCCAAAGCCCTCGTTATCCACCCTCGCTTCACTTGGGCAAATAACTTGGGCTGCTGGGCAGTTAACTCCTGTTCCAACCCTTGGAATGCGGGCTTAATGCCATATTTGTTGCCATTATGTGGAAATTCTCACTTATCGTTAACAAGACGGCTGGTAGAATATGTTACGTTTTCAAACATTCACACTTTTCCCCCTTGGTTAAAATACATTAGATCTTCTTTGCACAGTCTTGGTTTTATAAACCTTTTTACCAAGGACATCATTATTAGCGATGGGATAAGAAGGTCACTGGCGGAGAGTTTTCTTTCTCGTAAACATAATGTCAGGAAGGAAAGGAAGCTTAAAAAACAAAGGGCCTCATTATAGGTTTTCCAGTCTGGAAACATGGGTGCCGGTAAGGTCACTGGCACCTTTGTTTCCGGACCAGCAAACTACAAGTCTGCCTGCCGGAGCCACTGTGCCTGACGAGCACAGAGGCCAAGGTAGGCAGGCTTGTCACGGGAGCACTGGCCAGGTTGTTAACGGTGCCGGTGCCCCAGTGTCCTCACTCCTAAAGAGTCCCATAGGACTCTATGGGAATGGGGACTAACCAAATTACCGGCACCTGACTTCCCGGCCACCGGACTTGTAATTTTTTACGGGTCCAGCAGCAACCCGCCGGTAGCACTGGCCGGGTTACTGCCGGACCCATAATGAGGCCCATGGTGTCTTATTTTATCAGAAGATTTTCCCTGTTGCTTTTAGGCCAGGTTATATTTAATGGTTCTCAAATTCGATGAAACGTGCAATTCTTCTCCATTTTAGAACAAATCTTCTATTTCAGGGAGATTCTTTCCGCTCCTCGGAGGGTGAGCCCATTACTGATTGCAAATGTAGTTGCCTCTGGTCTAATGTAAACGATCTCCGGCATTTTATGTTTTTTGCCCTATTTATGCAGCTTTATGGAACACATTTATTTTCCCAATATTGAGAGCACGGGGAATACAACATGTTCTGATAGGTTTCTGGTTGTTTTGAGCAATCCCTGACTTATTCACTGCACAGTGTGTTTATTCTTACATTGAAAGCGCGCTTTCATTGAGAAGTCAGCGACTGCAAATTTCCCAGTATAAAAATGGAATCATTTTATGATGAACGACATGATAATGTGTGTTAATTTGTATGTTTGTATATATTTTTGTATATATTGTGTTTTATGTGGTTTTATTCTCTGACAGCAAGTTTATTTGCGAATTAAGAGGTTTATTGTTTGATATGCACCCTGGGCCTTAATATTGCAGGGAGAGAAAGGATATGTTTCTGATTAGTTATATGTTCCCAGGTTCAGGGTGTCAAGCACATGAAGGGGCACATTGTTTCCTCTATGTTTGAGTAGATACGGAGAAATGCACTAGGACAGCTTTTCCCTAAATGAAGAACGACCAATAATACTGATCACCCTCCTTTCATCATAGCTATGTAGTTTATTCCACCTATGTCCCGCCGGTATGTGTCCCACACGTGCCT
This sequence comes from Ambystoma mexicanum, assembly GCF_040938575.1. NCBI lineage: Eukaryota > Metazoa > Chordata > Amphibia > Caudata > Ambystomatidae > Ambystoma > Ambystoma mexicanum. The sequence continues at coordinate 554,523,523 of NC_090922.1, forward strand.
AATGATACGAAAATAATGGCCTGTTTGACTTTGTCCGTGGTAATTAATATTTTAATACTTTCTGTCGTACCGCTTCCACTCGTGAGGATAGTAAATACATTCTCACTTGTTTTCCCTCTTTCAATGTTCCCCAAGTTCTTACAAAAGTTTATAATCTCGACATAGCCACCTATCATGGCATGTTGAAGGTCAAGAGTATGATATAGACTTGCAGGTTCAGTTTCTCAAAAACAAGCACAAATAAATAAAAGCTCAGAGAAGGTGCCGTTTTTATTTGCGCTTGTTTGAGAAATGTGCAGCTCACCTTATTCACAAAGGTAACATCTGCATTTCAGTGGGGCTTGAAGGGAGCACAAATGATGCGCTGTGCAACCCCTTTGCATTCATTATATATGATATGCCCCCAGTAACCGCATGATTCATGAGAGCACATTTCAAAATCTAACAAAAAAAGCATGTCTATCCCTGTTTGAGGGATAGACATGCAGGCTTGGCAGCAGCGATTCAGTCTGCTGTTGTCACACTTTAATACATGTACATGACAGGGTCAAAAATGACTCTAGCGTGACTTGGGCACCACTCTGCTTCTGTAATTATAAGGCACATGGGAATGTGCTCATTTTTCGTGTATTTCCAAGTACATCCCGTTTGTCGATTCGTGATGCACATTGAAATGTAATGAAACACCTCCTTATTGGAGTAAATGTTCCAAGGTGGTTGGGGATTGGGCTGCACCGTTTTTGGTGCAAGTGATGAGATGTGCTAGCCTGTTAGGCAAGGCCCAGCTAGAAAGGGTCCTACCCCTCCTGGTGAAAGAGGAGATAATGAGAGTGGGCAGTGCATTAGTGTGTTCACCCTGGTAGAGCGCTTCAGCGATGCAGCGGAGAGGAGGAGCATGGACTGGGAAGTAGGGGTCAGGCAGAGTTCAACAGGTCTAGAAAGAATGAGCATTGATAACTGGAGGGAGGTGTTTGTGCCAATAAAAATGGACAAGTTCCCAGAGCAGGGACCCATGCATGTGAAGTATCATAGAGTGATGCATGAGACAAGATGGCGGCACAGGGCGGAGTAAATATGATGAATATTTCAGGCAAAACTTGGAGTGGATGTCAAGCATGGGGTGGGTTCAGGAAGAAATTGCAAGATCGAAGCAGTTCGTGGATAATTGTCAGTTAGATCAGAGAAAGAACGTGATTGCAAACAGTTCAAGCAAAAGGAACACCAGGCTTTTCTGTCCTGGATATCAAGGGAATGCAAAGAGAAATAGGCGACCTCCAGAAGCCACACAAACCATAAACCTGTAGCCCACCTCTGGTGCAACTTTAATGCCAAACGTTGCAACTGGGGCAGATATGTAAATGTAAGCATGCTTGCCCCTCTTAAGGGATGGCCCACCGAGCCACCAGATGTGATAAAGGCCAGTATTGCAATAGGAGTAGAGGCACATGTGCGCTTTTTATCAGGTTCTCGACCAGACATCAGGCCGAAAGGCCCCTGACCAGTTGTGTTAATGCTATTGAATACATAGTTGACTTAAAACCCCATTGACAAGGAGATGGAGACCCTATTACACTGGCTTCAACTTTGGTTTAAAAATTCACAGTGAGTGACCATTGTAGAGTAGGCAAACAAACAACCTCACGTCGACTTTAGGGAATCGAAAATTAGTAATCGACAAACTGAGCTTTGCAGAGAGATCAGGGTCATCAGCCCTCAATTGGCATCGTGCCTAAGGAGAACAGTAAATCCAGAGGTGTACACCATGTACACTATTACCATGGAGATTTGGTTAATAACTGGTTGGCCCACTGAGCTTGTTAAGAAACATATGCACCATGTGATAAGGTGATCAAACTGGTGCTTCTATCAGGTAATGGCACACTTCTGCCCAAGATGGATATAGTTTGCTTTCAAACTGCTTCCAATGCACCAGACAGCTTCAATCTGCAAGGTTTCCACTACTAGGGGCAGAATTTCTATGACAAATGGATGCCCATTGGCTATTCGGGGTCATGCGTCTATTGTGAAATGGTTAGCATGTTTTTCGAATGAGTGTGGCAATGAACGGTGCCTTGAGAACAATCTTTCACCTGGATAATTCTTTGTCTTGATTTGGTGTCTCACGTGCAAGCCCAAAGTGAACCTATAGGCCGTCCAATTCATAATGGGCAAACTTAATGTTGCCTCCACATTCATAGCAGCATATTGACTATGCACCAGTAAGTTAGCACTGGTGAAAGGTTGAATACTCAGGAGACACCATCATATGAGGCAGAGTGATAGTTTGTAGGGTGACCTGAGGATGGGGCTGAAATTTTTCAGCTCATTCAACGGCTGCAGATTTTGGTCCCAGCCATTGGACGCCGACCAATAGGGAATTGGACCTTTACACAGATGCGTCAGGAAGAGAATGATTTGATGTACCACAAGATAGCAGCACCTTGGCATTTTGAAAATTCTTTTGGGTGGTAATGATTTGGCAACAATGGAAATTGGCAATTTCTTCAGCCCATGCATTTCAGCCCAACCACCCTGTGATCATTAAGAAAATATTCCAAGATAATGGGTAAATCTTCACAAAGGCAACTTGTCTGATGTGTGTAAGAGATCCCTTGATAGATGCAACTTGGATACTTGAGGGTAACAATCTATAATTACTGAGTTCACAATAGGCACTAGAAAAAGTTGGATCTACCAAGGGTGTTATTTTGGGGGGCTGTTCCTGGTGGCGGGTGGGTCTTCAGGGAGGTTGTGATGCGCTTGCAGGATCACCCTCTTTATTGCTACAAAATGGTATTATCCGGCAGACGGGAACATCTAGCACTACCCCACGGGCCACTGAGATAAAGAGGGTGATTCATGGAATAAATGTGCGCCAAAATTTGTGGCGCAAGCGTGAAAAAGCTAGCGCACACGTTCGAATCGCACACAAGTGATTCATGGAAGTCTGTGCACGTGTTTTTCCAGGGAGCTCTGCTGAAACTGCACGTGGCGGACACGGGTGCACACATCACTGTGACATCCCGAACGCCGTGCGCAATGCGCACAGGGAAAGCACACAACGAGTAGCGCACACACCAAAAAGTGGGCCGAAGATGCGGAATGGGGAACAATGCAAGAAAATGAGGGCATAACTTGGGAAGTACCATAGCGAAATACGCGGAACGCACACACACTCGCTAACAACACATATTCATGTATTTGAATAGGGAAACTCGCGCATGCCAAAACACACGCACAGCCTTAAAAACATCCACCACAAGAAAGCAGGCAAAAGCGCTCCCGCACAGCATAAAAGTGCACGCAAAAAACAAACACGTACATACAGCTACGATGAATGTCCCATTTCTCGCAGCAGTGATCGTGGGACACCGCAGGAGGAGGAGATTAGCCAGGCCCTGAATTTATTTGCCCAGGACCAGGTCTATGGCTGCTATAGGTTTCCACCTCATATCATCCTAGACCTAGTCCAGGAGTGGGAGGATGACCTCACAACACCCACCTTCTGCTCCCAAGCACTGAGCTCCTTAGAAAAGGTGTTCAATGTACTGCATTTCTTGGCCTCTGGGTCATTTCAGTAGACCACTGCCATAGTGGGGGAGGGGGGCCTCACAGCCCACGCAGTCACGCTGCCTACACCAGGTGTTAGCAATCATGACTGCGCAACCCTCAGTCCGCAGGCACATATTCATGCCCAGAACACCCTCAGAAAGGCAGGCCATGGTCCAGGACTTTTACAGGGTGGCACACTTCCCAAAAGTGCTCGGTGCTCTAGATTGCACTGCACACATGTGGCCCTATGTCCACCTAGGGCCATGGAGAATATCCACCACAACCGCATGCACTGGCATTCCATCAACGTGCAGGTTCTAAGCGATGCACAGGGGATCATCACCTCTGTCTATGCAAAGTATCCTCGGTCCACCCATGACAGCTTCATATACAGCATGTCTGGCCTGAGCCGGGTGGTGGAAGCTGGGAAGCATGGAGACACATGGCTCATTGTTGAGTACAAATGCCTGTGCACATGCATGCATGTCACACACAGACAAATACACAAACCAAACTAATGACAACCATTATCACCTACCCAGGGGACAGTGCCTACCCTCTGAGCATCCACATGATGATGCCAATATGGAACCCCACCACACCACCCCAGGTAAGATACAACGCAGCCCATATTTCAACCTGGGCCATAGTGGAGCACACATTCGGAGAGCTTAAGTCATGCTTCAGCTCTCTTGACCGCTCTGGCGAGCAGCTACTCTATGCACCCCCAGTAGTGTGCAGGATCATTGTGGCAGCATGTGTCCTGCACAAGTTTGCAACACGGTGGGCCGTACCGGTGGACATGGTGGTGCCCCCACATCCCCAACCACATGCACAGGTGCTGTGCATGGGAGGGGAAAGGGCACGTGGAGGGTGCCCAACCGAGGCACCCCTCACCTTTTGTGGCCTCCAAACCCTGGCACAGATGTACTAGTACCAATGAGAGGTGCACACAACAATTGTCCTGGGCAACTTGGGTTAGGGGGCAAGGTACGTGATGCAAGCAGCACCCCTGTGCTCCTGCAAGGCTGCCTGTGGCCCCTTAGGAAAAATGGCGGGTCACGCAACGTTCAGGCATCCCAAAAAAACAAGAAAAAGAGATATGCGACACTTGTAGCCCACGTGCGTGTAAGAAAACACGCGCAGTAGCATGTGGCACCCAGGAACACAAAAAATGCATACGTGATCAACACGCAGGCTGGTATGACTGAAAAAAAGGGGTACGTGACAAACAGGGACAACCGCAGTGGGAAAAATAGCATGAGCGACTCACCGTCTGCCTTGCATGTAGAAGAAGAGCGCGTAGGCTACACCCCTGCCAAAAGAAGAAGTACGCACTGTAGCCGCTGTGAAGTAATCGCATGTGAACCCCAACGTCTGGAAAACACACCCACCGCTCTCCACAAAAAGCACGTACAGAACTATTGAAACCCACGCGGGACCTTTAACCCGTACCGATTGAAACACCCACGTGCTCATTACCTCACCTATGCGCTAACGGCCTTTCCTCGGAATTCACACAAACGTGCTGTTATTCACGTGCAAATCACAGATAGCCTGTCTATACCTTTCACCAGTATGTTCCCACAAGGACCAGTCAAACTGTACTCCTCATAGCCCTTACACAAAGTATTACACTCTACATTATGTTACTCCACACACCTACTCAGGAGACCCCACCCAATCTGATGCCCCCCACCATCTCAATTAATACTACTACCAAACTACTCACAGATATGGAAGACTCTAAAAACCCCATACTCAGTAAACCATGCCTAATTACGGATAGGAATGTATGCCTTAGAGCTAGGTTAGCCAAAATATATGAGCCTCCTATCAGCTCTCTCCCTAACATCACAGAAACTAGGACTACTAAAATTCTACTTAGCCGAACGATTACTAGCACCAACCTACCCACAATTGCATCACCAGGCCAATAAACAGTTCAGCCAAGCAGGGCAAACCTAAATCCTCACAAGCCACCCAACTGTCCTCTACAATCACTATGAGCCCTCAAATTAAAGGAGCTCTAATAAATTCCAGATCCCTAGTCGCACATGCAACAGAAATTTCTGACCTAATCCAGAGAGATGACCTATATTTCCTTGCGATTACTGAGACATGGCTACACCCAGCGGCAGGCACTATGCTCATGTTAGCAGTCCCAGATGGCTACTCTGTCCTGAGACAAGATAGACTAAAATCGAGAGGAGGAGGCATTGCTATTATTCACAAATGCAGCCTTGCCATGAGATTAGCCACCCCGATTGACGTCCACTCTTGTAAACTATTATCAGTTAAAGTTCCACTGACCAATGCCCAAACTCTCAATATCCACTTAATATATTGCCCTGCGGGCCCTTCCGAGACATTCGAGGATGATATCAACACCATCTTGGCCAGTAAATTCAAAAGCTCAATGCAAGTAGTCCAACTTGGAGGCTTCAATATGGGCTTTAATGACCCATCAGACCAGCTTGCCCTATCCACAGCCAATATCCTTTCTGAACTTGGATTCACTCAAAGAAGCAAAACTGCCACCCATAACAAAGGCAGAACACTGGACTGGGTTGCAGACCACAATTGTCAGGCCAACATCCTCTCAATTTCACCAGCAGCTTGGACGGATCACCACTTTGTGTCATTCATGTTGTCAACCAATAGACCCCCAACTCTACCCGCCGCTAGGGCTCCACCATCACTTACCAGAAACAAAAAGAATATTACTGTAGACAGGCTTATCCCAGCCTTGCTTCCTACCCTCAACCTGCTCCCAGACAACACCGACCCCGAGAGCCTTGTCGAGGAATACAACAAAATGATGACCACTTTTTTGCACCAGATTACCCCCCTCAAACTCAGCCAAGCAAGTTGAAAACTCACTTGAGCAAATGGATTACACCCTTCCTAAAAGATTTAAGGCAACAAAAAAGAAACTGTGAGGCTGCCTGGAAAAAAACTTCCATCAGAAGCCAACAAACTCAAACTCACCAAACTTTCCTCCCTCTATAAAAAAGAAATATGTCTAGCAAAATGAATATCCTATGACACGCGCATGTCTTAAGCCAAGTCTAATATGAATGAACTATTCACCATTCTGAAAGAAATAGATACACCCATTGCACCACCGGACACCTGTACTAAACATAATAAATGGTGCTCAGACATCCAACATGCCTTAGCCAACAAAATCACCACCCTACAAAATAAAATTTCCTGTTAAAGAGCCTCCCTAAGTGACCTTCCTCCATCCAAAACAACTGAGAACACCAACAATGATGAATCTACCCGATTCAATTTCACCAAAGTCTCTACTCCTGAAGTGGAAAGAATTATTCTGTCCCTTAAACCCTCCAATTGTCAGGGTGATCTCTGCCCTGCACAGCTTATCAAGGATGCGGCCCGACACCTATCACCCTTCATAACCAAACTTATAAACACGTCCTTCTCTACTGGTATCATCCCTGCTAACCTAAAACAATCCTGAGTTCTCCCACTCTTAAAAAAGCCCACTCTTGACCCATCCACACCTACCAACTATAGGCCAATTACTACAGTGCGTTTCCTACTAAAAATCTTGGACAAGGTAGCTTATATACAAATCCAAAAGCACCTGGAGTTACACCACCTACTAGGTGCGAGACAATCTGGCCTCCATCCCCAACGTGGAACAGAGACAGCCCTCATTGATCTCAAGACCCAAGTGGACGAGCTTAGAGATAGCGGCAAATCAGCCCTTCTCCTTCTCCTGGACCTATCGGCTGTGTTCGACCTGGTCGACCCCATTATCCTATACAACCACCTCGAGAAAGCAGCACATTTCTCTGATAACGCTATTACCTGGATTAGATCCTTCCTAAATGATAGAACAATGAGGGTCTTCTCACCTCTAGCAGCTGCCGACCCTATACCTATCACCTGTGGTGTGCCTCAGGGGTCCTGCGTATCGCCCACACTCTACAAAATGTTTACTAAGACCCTTTTCGATGATTTGGATCATCTTGGTATCACCTACATTAACTATGTAGATGATAAGCAGATCCTCCTCCCGCTTTCAGGGGATTATGAAAAGGATTTGGCCTTGGTGAACAGAGTATACATCATCATCCAGGCATGGATGGCCACGCATGGTCTATGCCTGAATGATGATAAAACCGAACTTATCATCTTGGGCGCCCCCGCTAACCAAAAAAATCGGACTATTCTGCATTCATAATTGATGGCAACAGTATTAAGTTGTGAGGCAAGAAGCTAAGTACAATAACCCAGCTACTCGGTTGCTATCCAATAAGTGTAACATGCAGGTCTCAAAAATAATGAATGTAAGCTCAAACTAAGTTCCAAAATCATTTAAAGACTTCCAGGTCTAAGTTTTCATGGGATTTAATATTCCTGGGAATTTTCTTGCCAATCTTTCAAACAAATGAGGAAACCATCAGTTTATCGACAATGTAAGATTCCTATGCCAATTAATTTCGGAGAACACTCCTTCATCAGGGTGAATCTTAAGTGTTTACAACATAATTCACAATTTACATGCAATGTGTAGTTACATATATCAGCAATCAACATTAGCGATACGCGTTAGTATTTGCAAAATCAAGAAAAACGTAAGATTAAACAAAACATACCACATTTATGATGTTTCCATATTTCAAACCGCACATGTAATCAAATGAAAAAATAAATAAGCCAAATGAGTTTAAATGGATTCCACCAGTACAAATAATAACATATTGAACTAGCTAAACACAGTACCTGTTCGCATTGTGAGATGGTTTCTGACAAGGTGTAATTGTCTCTAAGCCTTTTTTCTGACTCGGCGGATGCCGCCGTATCGATAACAGACACTGCAGTGAATACATATAGTGTATTAATATTACACTTCTACTCATGTGCAGATCAAAAAAAAGCTCTTTTCCTGCGGATTTACCTGTTGCCGTCTTGATGCTTACAGAGATAATGTAGAGCCGTGGGCACGCGCAACGTTTCTGTTAGGCTCGGTGCTAGGAGATTGAACTATTTTATAGTCATGTGTGAATGCTGAAAGTTGAAGCCATCTCGGGTGGGCGAGTCAGAAAAAAGGCTTAGAGACAATTACGCCTTGTCAGCAACCATCTCACAATGCGAACAGGTACTACTGGGGGCCATTCCGAGGTTGGAGGTGAGGGAAAAACGATGCCGGTAAAGGACCGGCATCACTTACCGCTACGGGCTATTCTGACCAACCAGACCGCTATTTATGGCACCGTAAAGTACAATGCCGTAAATAGCGGTCTAGGGTCGCGCGCACAACACACCATGCCGATATTAGTGGCATGCCGTAAACCGGAGCCGATCCCAAGTAATGCGGACATGCAAATAACGGCCTCCTGAAGCCCGAAAAGTACCATACCGGCATGGAGTAATTACCGGCATCTCTGAGAAGGTGCTAAGAACCCTGAGCAGTGTTTCCAAGAGCCACAGGTACACACAATCAGCACAGGTGGAGGCAATGGAGTCTGGCACAGCACAAAAGGAGCACACCCAAACACCACACGCTCTCCCACACCAAGAGGATACCAATAGTAGTAGCATTACTGGAGCTGGAGGGTCTGCTTGCAAGGCAACAACAACAACAACAGCAACAACAACAACCACAGCCCCCACCACAGAGGATACACAGGAGGAGAAGGAGGGTGAGACAGGCCCAGCATGCCCCACCAGTGCAGCCACCGTTACCACACCGGCAGCCCCCAATCCCTCGCATCAGAGCCACCCCCTTAAACCTAACACCAGAGCAGATCCACACCCTGTACCGGCTTGACCGTGACACCATCATCACCATAGTGGACCTGATACACAACGACATAGTGAGCCTCATAGAAATACGCACCGCCATCCCCCCTCTACTGAAGAAAGTGTCTGTGCTCCACTTCTTTGCTACAGGCACCTACCAGCACACAGTGGGGCACATGCATGGCATATCACAACCCTTATTTTCCTGGACACTGAACCAAGTGCTGGATGCCCTGCTCAAGCACACAAGGGACTACATATCCCTACAACGGACTCCCCAGGAGATATTCGATACAAAAGTTGGCTTTCATGCACTGGCAGGCATGCCAAATTGTATAGGTGCCGTTGACTGCACCCACGTGGAGTTGGTGGTCCCGCATGCCATGGAGGTGGCATATCGCAACCGCAAGCAATATCACTCCATCAACGTGCAGATGGTATGCAATGTGAGCAAGATCATCACACATTGCTGTGCCCGATATCCAGGATCAACTCATGACTCTTTGGTCCTGTGGAACTCCACGCTACCACGCTCTATGGAGCGGCATGCTGGATGACGTGCCTGGCTGCTTGGTGAGTTGCTTGACTGGGCCATGGCAGTGCATCGGGGTTGTGAGGTGGGTGCCTGCATACTCCACTTGGGTGGAAATGTTGACGCCAGTGCACGATGTGCACCTCACTGAACACTGTGCCCCAGAGCCAGTGAAACGGCACATGATTACCAAATCCCCAGTGATGAAGTAAGGCCGACACCTAACACTACATGACCAACAGGTGACCAGGCCACATCCCACAACACATGCACCACTCATCGGTGGCCCTCACACACCGTAAGGGCATTTGCACTATGCACTGCATATGCACTATGTCGCTTCCTCCAGCATATCACCACACCGGAGAGTCATCCCTGGGAGTGCATTGAACTGAGCCTAACAGGGATACCACAGCATGGTACGAATATTCTACTGACAACAGCCAACTCTCCCTACTACCAAATCTCACAGAACACAGCACATCAATGATTTCACTCCAACACTGCTGCATGCATATACGATGCACATGCAACAAAATGTGAGTGCACACCATAACCCATCCTGAGGATGCTACCCACTCCATCATCCCATTGCTCAGGACACATAGCAGGGCCAGAAATGGGGCCAATGCATCCAGGGACATGTGTGTATGGGCAGAAATGACCTAATGCCATGTAAAACCAGTGCAGTTGTCCGCCATGAATGTACAAACACTTACCTTCATTCATGCAGGTGATGGTGGCTATCCCTTGAAGCCGTGGCTCATGACCCCTGCCCGAAACCCACAGAACAGGCACGAGGAGGACTACAATCGTTCCCATACCCGTACACGTCTGGTGATTGAGCAGACCTTTGGATTGTTGAAGGCACGATTTTGTTGCCTCAGCCGGTCGGGTGGGGCACTACAGCCATGAGAAGGTGGCCAAGATCACCATGGCATGTGTAATGCTGCACAATATGTGCATCCGTCGGAACGTACCCCTGCCCCCTGACATGGAGCTGCTACAACCTGATGATGATGAAGGGGAGGAGGAGGAAGAAGTGGCAGGATAGCATCACGGTGCCGATGCACAGGAGGGACGTGCCGTGCGGCAATCATTGATTGGACAATATTTCTGACACACAAGTCAGCAGAGGGTGTGAGGATGTCAGGACATCGGGCACTGAGTGTGGGGATACATGTATACTATGCACTCTGAAACATTAAATGACACATGCGCAATGATGAATGTCCACCCTGTTGTTTCTTTGATGAACAAGCAGTGTATTGAATTAGTAGGTTCAAACGTGAAAAACTAACCCTCCACCACCCTTCTCCTCCCCCTCCCCCTACAACTACCAAACACACCCTCACCACACTCCCCCTCCCCCACAACTCCCAAACACACCCTCACCCACCTCCCTCTCCCCCCACAACTCCCAAACACACCCTCACCCCCCTCCCCCACAACAACCCCACACCAGTGCCATAAGGACCACATAGGCCACATGTGTATGCCAGCATTGTCACTGTGTGCTCCCAGAGCCAGGGGGAGCCATGTCCTGGTGGCGCAATGCACGTTGTGAGCGACGGAGCGGGCTGGTCTGGGTGGAGGAGCATTGAGACAGTGTGTCCTCCTGCTGGGGCTGTCATGCAGGGGGTGCTGCCTCCAGGGCATCTGCAATCCGGTCAAGGACCTCGCAGATCCGGTTTGTGCTGACTGTGATGAACTCGCCCAGTGCCCTAAGTTCATTCCGCCACTCCTCCCTGCCTTCCCGATTGTCTCGGATGAAGTCATTTATGAGGCCTGTGAGCTGGTGAGAGCGCTCTGCATCAATGGCTGATGTGACAGATGTGGTTGACCCGCTGGTCATTGGGCTTGCATGTCTTTCCGGTGCTTCGGTAAGGGAAGTGGATACAGGACTGGCATGTTCCAGTGTAGCTCCTTGCCCTGTATGCCCTGGTGTATCACTGTCACCAGAGTCACTGTATGACACCTGGGGGTTGGTTTGGACGTCAGGGGTGTGGACAATCTCATCAGTGTCCTCCTCAGTTGCTACGCATATAGATGAGGGGCTGTCGGGAACATCGAGGGGGCCCGTGGTTGCATTCTCCCCAGCCACACTGGACTCCTCAGAGTGCGGCGTGGGGCATGTGTCCTGCACCAGTGCAGGGTGGGGTAGGGGTGGGGGTTGTGCACCCTCCATGGGCTTTGCTGGAGCCGGTGGTGTGGATTGCGGTGTCTTCCTGCTTGCAGGTAGACGGCGGGCCCTGACTTGGCCCCTTGAGGTACTGGGACGGTTGCTTGCCTGGTCCTCGCTGTCATGCTCGCTGCCTGTGGGGGTGGAAGAGAGAGACGGCATGAGTGATGATTTGAGAGTTAGCATTTGGAAATGCCTACAATATCACAATGGGATTCTAGTGGGTTGTCGCCATTTGAGTGGTGAGCGGCACATTGATCTATGCTTGGATGGTAAATGCATACATATGTCTGGGTCACTCATGTTGGCCGGGTACTCTGCTGGCTCACATGCACACTGTTTACATCAACTGCCCTGTGTGCCTCACGGAATGTGCCTCTTCGTGTGGTATGTGCCATATAGGTTACAGCCTTGCACCTGGCATTAGCCTGGGTCTCACTTGTTTCGGCATGATTTAAAGGGGGGGGGGTTTGGCCAACCATGACGTGACACCTTGCCTAGCCCTTGGCAGTGACTTTCATAACAAATGCGTTGGCAGTATTGGCTTTGGACACTCACCTCCATCGACGGATGATGTTTCCCCGCACTCCATGTCGCCAACCCTTTCAATGGCTTCTGGACCTATCATGGCCACACATGTCTCCTCCCACAGCATCAATTTCATGGGGGAACCTGGCCTTCCTCCTGTCTCCAGGGCCTGGCTTCTGTTGGCCGAGAGGATGCTCTACACCCTCAGCCGCAGGTCGTCCCACCGTTTTCGGCAGTCCTTGGTGGTGCGGGGGGTGTTGCCCACGGCGCTCACCTTCTGTGCTACCATGGCCCAGATCTCTTTCTTTTTAATTACCGCCACCCTCTGCATGTCACCGCTGAAAACGGTGTCTGAATGCTCTTGGAGAGTATCCACCATCATCTGGAGCTCATCCGGGCTGAAGCGCTCCTTCCTGAGGCGGGCAGCTCCCTTTTTTGGTGCTTTCGGCATGATGCTGGTGTTGATGGTTGATGTCTGTAATCAGTAAATGGCTCCGGGTCCTGTGCAGTGAGGATGGCAATGGATTGTGTTTTTAAAGATGACCGCTGTGCTCCTTCCCGTTCCTGTGCGATGACGCTGTTTCCGGTTCCGCTATTTAACGGTGACGGTAAATAGCGGTGACCGCTGATTACGGTCACTGCTATTTACGGTCACCGCTATTGCCGCTTTACTCTATGGCGGTAGTGTTATATACGGTGCGCTTGATGCCGGTAAGGGCTTTTTGGGGCCCTTTTGCGGCATGGCGCTAGGTGCATTACCGGCATGGCGCAAAGCTCGTGCCCGCGAAGTCGTAATAGGCCGCTTTTAGCGCTCTATTGCCAGCTCAGACACACCATTTGCAGCATGCCGGTAATGACCGGTACTTACCTCCAAACTCAGAATGAGGCCCACTGTGTTTAGCTAGTTCAATATGTTATTATTTGTACTGGTGGAATCCATTTAAACTCATTTGACTTTTTTATTTTTTCCATTTGGTTACATGTGCGGTTTGAAATATGGAAACATCACAAATGTGGTACGTTTTGTTTAATCTTATTTTTTTTTTTATTTTGCAAATACTAACGCATATTGCTAATGTTGATTGCTGATATATGTAACTACACATTGCATGTAAACTGTGAATTATGTTGTAAACACTTAAGATTCGTCCTGATGAAGGAGTGTTCTCCGAAATGCATTGGCATAGGAATCTTACGTTGTCGATGGTTTCCTCATTTATTTGAAAGATTGGCAAGAATATTTCCAGGAATATTAAATTCCATGAAAACTTAGACCTTGAAGTCTTGAAATTATTTTGGAACTTAGTTTGAGCTTACATTCTTTTATTTTATTTTTGAGAACTGCATGTTACACTAATTGGAAACCCTGTCTTGGGTACAAACAGAGAGCAACCGAGTAGCTGGGTTATTGTACTTAGCTTCTTGCCTCACTGATACTGTGAGTTTGGGTGTCTCTAAACTCTTCTCGGTTTTCTCCTGAAAACTCTAATTGAATTAATTCACAAAATATTTTTTCTTCTACTGAATTGCATTTAATTTTTTTGTTTGAATTTAAGTGTGGTGCCCACTTTTTTTGCTTAGCAGTATTAAAGTAGAACACGAGGTAAAAACACTAGGCGTTTACCTTGATTCAAACCTCTCATTTGCCAAACAGGTCAACTCCTTAGCCTCCTCTACAGCTTACACATGCAAACTTATTCGCACAGGCAAGCCATTTCTCTCTGATAGTAGCTGCACCACCCTGGCCAAAGCCCTCATCCTGTCTCGCCTGGACTATTGTAATGCCCTTTATTTAGGATTGACTAAAGCTACTATCAAAAGAATCCAAACATTACAAAACAACGCCCTCAGAGCAGCATTAGGCATTTCTACAAGAGACCACATTTCCGAGATCAGCCGTCAGAACAACTGGCTCCCAACATAGGACAAAATCCTTTTAAAAACACCGCTGATCACCCACAAATCCCTCAATAATGCAGCCCCCATCTACTTGGCGGAGAAATTCCATAATCAGACATCCTTGAGACCACTTAAATCAGCCAATAGAGATCGCCTCTCCATACCCAACTTCAAATGCTCTACTATCGAAGGTAACAGCTTCTCCGTGAACACAGCCAAACTGTGGAACTCCCTGCCCCCTATTCTGAGGGTTGACTAATCCTACCAAACGTTAGATCCAACATCACTCTGTGGCTGAAATCTAATAACTAGTAAAGACAACTCTGCGTAACTTTGCATCAAGGACTCCATACTATGATTCCTCACACTCTATGGAGTAACCTCCTCTGACTCTCCCGATCTTCTACCCTGCGGTTAACATAACTGCCATATCCACGGTCTGCACATCTAGACTCACCGGGCTACAAATACCCTTCATTCTGTATATATTTTCTCTGCAAGATGTCTGCATTACTTGTATACTAGTCCTGCAAGATGTCTGCATTATCTGTATATATAATTACTTGTATATATAATTGGTATCTAACTATACCCTTCTCCTGTAAATAGACACCACCTGTGTATACCTCCTGTAAGTATTACTTGTATTTCAATTCTATATCTCCTGTGTAGTAACTAAGCTTTGCATATACGTGTAACTGCTGCGCCCTGTTACCCCTGGGTATGATGCGCATTATAAATAATAAACAAACAAACAACCTCCGTATCAAGCTGGCAACACGACAACACACGGAAGACCATGCTCCTGTCAAGAAATCCATCTGGGACCGGTGGCGACCCCCCGCCAGAGGGGCAGAGGGCTGCCAGCTTCACTGCAGGAGAAGTTGGCATCCTGGTGGAGCAAGTCCTGGTAAATCATGATGCCCTCTTCGGACGAACACGCCCCGACAAAGATGGACAGGAAAGGATCTGGATGGACATTGTGGTTGCCATCAACACGGAAGGGGTGGCAACCCGCGAACTACCACATGTCCATAAGCGCTGGGAGGAATTCAGATCCACGACCCTCAGGAAGGTCCGGCGCCTCTTGGATGCAGCGGATGCAGTGAGGTGTCGGGTCCACCTTACCACCGATCAGATAAGGGTCCTGGAATGCATTATCCCAGAGCTTCATCTCCAGGTCATCGAGAGGCAGACCCGTCTGGAGTCGAGCGGTAAGTGTCCATGCGTACTCATTGGACGCAGTGCATGTTGAGGTGTGCCAGGAGTATGCAGCTTGGACATATATCTGAAAAGGCCAATGTATGGATGTGTATGTGCAGGGACCTGACCGTGCTGCATGTGAGTCCAGTCATGTGTGATACACATCAATGGTGTATGTGTTCCAAAGCATGATGCACAACTGCATGTGGAGATGCACACATGTTAGCATTTCTGTGTATGTACTATGCCATGGTTGGGGTGTGACACATGGATGCTGGTTCCACCTTCATGTACGTGCACGGCGTACATGTGCATGTGTGTGTGTTTGACATATGTGCGACTGTGATATGCCATGGATGCATGTGACACAGACATGGATGAACCCGATTGGAAGATGTGACATAGTTGCCGATGATTGCACTGTGACAGATGGTGGATATGTACCGATGCATGTCTGTCTGGTGGCATGTGTGCATGTGTTCCACACTCCCCATGTTGCTTGTGACGTCATGCCATCTTTCGGATGTTCATGCTGTTGTGTGTGTATGGATGCTGCTGTATGCTGCACGATTCCTGTTAAATTGTGCATGTGTGTGGGTTCAAATGATATGAGTGTTGGGGAGTGTGATACCATCTGTGAAGTTTGACACTGCCACTCATGTGCAACTGTCATGTGTGTATCTGATCCTTGTACAGTGCCCTGATGCATGTGTTCTGTCTCTCCCTGTCTGCAACATCGACTGGTGAAGAGGGCGGAGACGGTGCTTTGGAGCACAGCGGCAGGGATCCCACCGCCAGCCGGAGATGCAAGGCCCAGCTCCCCTCCCATGTACTGATATCTTCCGGGAGTGAGGAGTCTGGTGCCGCGTCCATGGCCGCAGCTGCCGAGGGAAGGTCCAAGAGGCGGCGTTTGGAGGTGGACTCCTCGGCAGCAGTAGGGGCAGCTGAGCCCCCACAGGGGCCTACAGAGGAAGATGGCACGGAGTCATACAGGTTGGTGGGGGTTTTGGTTGAGGCGGAGGCTGTGGAAGCCCCACACACAGGGCGTGGAAGGGGGGATTCCACTGGTGCTAGTGGTGCTAGTGGTGCAGTCCAGGGCAGGAACAGGAGGCAGCACAGGCCACCACAAAG
Organism: Ambystoma mexicanum; assembly: GCF_040938575.1. NCBI lineage: Eukaryota > Metazoa > Chordata > Amphibia > Caudata > Ambystomatidae > Ambystoma > Ambystoma mexicanum. The sequence goes on from NC_090922.1 coordinate 554,540,328, forward strand.
ATGCCAGTGTGTAATCCTGTCCCCGATCCAGTGACTGCATCATCCAGCACCAGCAGGGACGCCAGACCCGTTTTCAGGGAGGGGATGTGCAAACAACAACTGGCCTTCCTCTCCATGCAGACATTGCAATCCATGACCAGATTGAGCCTGTCCTAGCTGGGGTGGCGTTGCGCCAATGTGGTTTTCGGGATGACGTGCAGGGTTCTCATCTGGACAATGCACGTCATTTCGAATACCTCGTTGGCCGTGTCAACCTACTAATACAGGTCCTCAGCACTGAGTTCATCCCTGTGCTGGATCTTCTTGCGACCCCCCTCCTCAACTGAACCCCCTATGCGCTAATTGTCCTCCATGCCATCTTCCTGCCCAAGTATCACCTGGGCCCCCTGTGGAGCTGCCGCTTAGCCAGCAGCCAGGCTGGTAGAGGACACATCCCTGCCACAGTCGGGAGTCAGAGGTCCAGCAGGGGTGGCCACCCCACCAACTGGACCCCAGCAAGAAGAGGATGTGCAGGCATCAACAGGCATCAACAGGCAGAGCACGTGAACGGCAGCTGCAGGCTCAGAGTGGGAGCGATCATGGCTCGGGCCATCAACATCCCAGGGGCAGGCATCGGCCGGTGGGCAGGAGGACCCAGGATTGGGAGTGTCTTCCGAGTGGCAGCGGTTGGGCCATCAAATAGTGTGGAGCGGCGGCAGGCGGAGAGGGCACGGCTCACAATGTTCAGAGCAGAGAACTCCATGCACCAGGGATTGAGGTGGGCTGAGTGCCTCGAGGCAACTCGCAGGGAGTTGGAGGAGGCCATGGCTGCATCCCTGCGAGACCCCGGGGCCCGGGAAGAGGCCCACCTCCGGGACATTGAAGTGGAGTTCGATGATGCCCTGGCCCGGGACATCAATGAATGAGCCGTCAGACTAGCCCGCCACCTTTCTAAATAGTTATGTAGGTGTAGGTTTCCTTTCTTTTTTCTTTTTTTTTTGGGGTGCATGGTTTATTCCCCGCCTTTTTGTAAATAGTTATTTATTAGGTAGGTTTTTGGTGAGGTTTCCTTTGGATTGTTGGGCTCATGGACCCTTGAATATTCATTTGTTTATAGTTATGGACCTGGATTTACTCTTTTTTTTTTTTTTTACCCATGGAGGAATGCTTTGCTTTTTTGGAACTTTGGATTTGTTTTATGGACGGACGCTTTGGAGCCATTTTACTTTGGATTTTATTGATTTCATCCTTCATTTTTGTTTGCTTAATTTTGTGTGACATGTGTCAGGGCTCCCAAGTGCATGGTGCCATGTGGCCTGCCTGCGGGGCATGGTCTGGGGTGATGGGCTGCCTGCGGGGCATGGTCTGGGGTGATGGACTGCCTGCATGGCATGCCCAGTGGTGTAGGGAGGTTCCCTGTGGTGTGGGCTGGCTACGGGGCATGGGGAGGTACGGAGGGGAACACCCGGGAGGGCCCACACTGCCAAATCGCATCGTGCCAAGCCAATCGTGTGTAAAACTCCCTGCGCACCCCTCGGAATCCACGTACCCCGATCATGCCAGGCCAATCGCGTATAGAACTCCCAGCGCACCCCCGGAATACACGTACCCAGGCCAAACGCTTGTAAAACTCCCCGCGCACCCCTCAGAATCCACGTACCCTGATCGTGCAAGGCCAATGGTGTGCAAAACTCCCTGCGCACCCCCAGAATAGGCATACCCAACTCGCGCCAGGCCAATAGCGTGTAACACTCCCTGCACACCCCTAAGAATCCACATACCCCGCTCTCACAAGGTTTCCCCGCACACCCCTCGGAATACGCGTACCTAGGCCAATCGCGTGTAAAACTCCATGCGCACCCCTCGGAATACACGTACCCCGCTCACGCCAGGCCAATCACATGTAAAGCGCACTCACGTACCCCCATATTCACGCACCCGTGTGGTGAGGAGCCACATGCACCCCCTGCAGGCAGCCCACACCAGAGGGGAGCCGCCTACAACCGTGGACATGCCCCACAGGCAGACCATCCACCCTCCCCATGCCCCGCAGGCAGCCCATCCACCCTCCCCATGCCCCACAGGCAGCCCATCACCCATGGACATGCCCCGCAGACAGCCCATCAACCCTCCCCAAGACCCGCAGGCAGCCCATCAACCCTCCCCAAGACCCGCAGGCAGCCCATCCACCCTCCACATGCCCCTTAGGCAGGCCATCCACCCTCCCGATGCCCCTCAGGCAGCCCATCAACCCTCCCCATGACCCACAGGCAGCCCATTCACCCGCCCCATACCCCGCAGGTAGCCCATCCACCCTCCCCATGTCCCACAGGCAGCCCATTCACCCTCCCCATGCCCCTCAGGCAGCCCATCAACCCTGACCATGGCCCACAGGCAGGCCTCACCACAGGGGAGACACCTGCAACCCTGGACATGCCCCGCAGGCAGACCATCCACCCTCCCCATGCCCTCCAGGCAGCCCATCCACCCTCCCCATGCCCCACATGCAACCCACACCACAGGGGGGACTTTTTCCATGCAATTTACCTTGCGCGAGCGGGGTACGCATATTCCGAGGGGTGCGTGGGGAGTTTACATGCAATTTTCGCTGGCGCGAGCGGGTTACGCGTATTCTGAGGGGTGAGCAGGGAGTTTTACACATGATTTCGCTGGCGTGTGAGGGCTGAGTGGCGTTTTTAGCTTGTTTTCGTGGTTGGGAGGCTGTATGCTGGTCCATTGGCCTTTGCGCCATGAAGAGGATTTGTGTGATGTTTTTGGCACACGGGGCTGGGCTGGGGGCATGACTGGTGCTGCTGCAGGGTCGCTGCGCCACTCTGCGCCACGGCTGTTTATGGATGTAAGTATCCATGAATACGCTGTGCGTGAAAATGGGTTTTGGCGCACATGGCTGGCGCATGCTGTTGCACGTTCCCTCTCTGCGCCAGCCGCGTGCGCTACTTCTGCGCTAAATTCTATGAATTACCCCCTTAGTACCAATGCCTGTGTAAGTACCCTGCATCAGTGACTCCAAACTAGAGGCCAGCTGGCTGGCACGTGGAGGAATTAGCTTCATTGTTTGTAGCCGGAGGGATTGGCATCATCCCACTCCCGCTGTGTTGCTAAATGTTCGCTTAATAACGTTAGCACTGATTTGCCCAGTGTCCATAGTGGGCAGCCTAAAGTTACCTGCATTGTGTGTGCATAGTTAAATAAACATATGGCTTTTTTTCACCCACACTTGTGTAATGGCATTATTGGGTGTGGCAGTGTGTGTCAGCAGGGGAGACACTATGCAAACCTGGCCTGGGAATCGTAGACGGCACCTCCATCAGGCCTGGCACACTTTTCTTAGGTAGCCACTTGGTGTAAGGGTGTGGGATCATCACATTGAGCAGCGCTCCAGGGAGTGAAACAACATTTTGGGGGTGCTTTGGCCCTGGGTTTGAATAGTTGCCTCAACATTCAAAGTTTGCTTTAAGAGAGGAAGGGAAGGGTCCCTGAGATTAAAGAAGGCCTAGTCACCCGCTTAAACCTGCTCCAACAACACCCCCTGGGCATGAGAAAGCTGAAGCTCACAACCATAGGATAGACAGGGAGATGTTTTCTTTCAGCTGTGACAGGTGCAGCAGATCATGGCAATTTTACTGTAGACTTCCAAGATGGCGCCCTTTACTGGCGTATAAGGATTTTACCTGTAATCTGAAACATCAGTAGTACCACATGGCCCACCAGTATGCGGTACCGTGCCTTTCTTGTCGTACCCCGCACCAGTGACTCCAAACTAGAGACCAGCTGGATGGCACTTAGTATCTGGTGGAGTTGGCCTTATTCTTTATAGCCCGGGACGTTGGCCTCGTCTAACTCCGTTCGTGTTGCTAAGTGTTTGCTTAATAAAGTTATAAATGCTTAACTCAGTGTCTGTAGTGAGCAATCTGCCAGTTAACTGCACAGCCTGGGGCCTTTTTTCACCCACACTTGTTTCATAGATTTCTTGGGTATGACATGGGTGTGTCGCTGTGGCAGGCCCTAAGATTGGTACAATAGGACTCGAAGGAGCCAATCACCTGCCAGAGACTGCCTGGCAGACAATCTGTCATGTAACAAGAGAGAGGCTGCTGGGCCACTCAGAAGAGAAAGCCTGGCATAGCTTGTCCCCATAAACATTCTCAGATACACCCATACACAGAACGTTACAATAGAGAGATGTGAGTGGAGCAGGCCTTTAAACGCCACTTTGCCAGAAGCAGGGTTGAGAATAGAAAGCATGGGAGCAATAGTTCCAAGTGTATAGCTGATAAAATGAAGAGAGCTGAGATCTGTCCTGCTAAAAAAGAAAACAAGAAAGTGTTGTGATTCGGAACTGGGAAGAGACAAGGGTTTATCCACTGTACAGAATGATGAGTCTGTGGAAAGATCCTCAATGAAGGCAGGGCCCATGTGTTTGGTTCAGGGGAAGGGCTACTATTCAAGGATGTCCTTGGGGCTATAGCTACATTCACACCAGGGGAAGGGCGCACAGTCAATCAGGTTGTTGGAAAAGTGGGAGAGAGCACACTGTGTACTCTCCACTATTTCCAGCCACCCAAGACCCTTCCCCACGTGGTGCTATCTTGATTGTGGGGAGGAAACAGGGAGTCTCTCCCTGTTGCTTCCCCACGTCCCCACCCTCTCCCCAACCCCAAAACAAAACATACCCTTTTCTCACCCACCTATGTCCCTCCCCACTTACATGCTGGATGGTGCTTTGTTTGCCGGTTATGGCACTCCTCCCGCCGGTGGCAAACATCAAAGAAATGGAAAAGAGACTATGGGGGTCATTACGAGTTTGGAGATAGCCATGGTGCTATTAGGGCCATGGCTGTCTCCAAAGTCGTGTCCAGGTCGAGGTTCCCTGAATGGGGACTTACTGGATCATTCCAACCTTGGAGGACCCTGTAAGTCCCCATCCAGAAAACCCATTCCCATTCCCATTCGAGCCCCCATAGGCTCAATGGGAATGGGGAGGGAGCTAATAACAGGCCTGTTAATTACAGGCCCGTTATTAACTCCCTGGTCCCTTAGCGGCTCCCGCTAAGGACGGCTGGTTTTACCAGCCGGCCTTATTGAGACCCGCTAAGGGACCTCGTAATGCGGCAGTAAGGGGTTAACGGCACCGGCTTCCTTACCAGCGTTGTTAACCCCTTACCGCCAGGCCCGGAATGAGGCCCTATGTCCCTTTTCCTATGGCAGTGACCATCTTGTTTTTAATGTTTTTTTATGTTAGATTGGGCTTGTGCAATACGCACGCTGCCCATCTCCTGTCAAAACATACACAAATTAAACCATTTGCCTTCAGGATGGATCTCATTGTGTGAATGGCTATCAGCCCATTGTCAGAGGGGGAATATGGCAAGTAATGGCCCACAGCCCTCGCCAGGCTGCCGGCTGGGCCAGCCATTCCCGCCCCCCAACATGTGGGTGATTGCTGTAATACAGGCCTGGTCCCCAAACATCTTTGAATGCCAGTTGAAGCAATTTGTCAAAGGATGAAGAACGGCATACAACGCAGGTGTTACTAAGCAGTGGGTGTATTTCCAGTCGTGCTCCCTTTCTAATTTTCTCACTAGCTCCCTTTCTGTTTTGTGACGATGGGGGGTGACTGATCTTCCTACTAGTGCACATCACAAAGCTCACACAGTGGACAGCACCAGTAAGGAGACCAATCAGTGCTTCTCACCTTCCAGGTGCCAGACCCATCAAGAGGAAGACATAAAGCAATTCATGATAGGCGAAACTAAGGAAGACATGGAGACGTGATGCGTTGTAATCTTCTTCTTTTTCTATCTGACGTTAGCCATTTTAGTTACTTTCCTTTTCCCCTTGCCCATGCTGCTTCCCTTGCCTGCTTCGGGAGGTCATGTTAATATAGAGGGGACATAACACCCCAAATTGTAACACAACATTGTACCATCAACCCATCTATTATACCAACCATCTCAGCTTTCTCACACTTCATTGACATCTACTCTTTAATGATGCTGGACAGTCTGACAAATTGCCAAAGTTCTCTAATGATTCAATGTCACTATCTAGATCATCATATTCTTCTGAAGCATCGCAATCTGAAAACAGTTCTCCATCAAGAATATCACTTGAAACTGGGGCCTTCTTGAAGAATGAGGATTTTCCCATGGTATGTAAACCAACTTGTTCCGTCATAACTATTGATCCCTGTATGTCTGAAATGGCTAGAGGATTGGGATTAAAAGAAGGCATTGCTTTATGTGTTTTGGGCTGCTTTTCTGGAATATGATAACGTTGTTCTAGCAGAGATGGACTCACGCTATGACATCTATCCAAATATGCCTTCATTTTCTCTTTACAAGTAGCATCTCAGATGCTACTTGTAAAGAGAAAAGACATTCTTTATCAGCAAATGGTTGACAACCAGACATTCTTTATGGTGGGGCCAGCCCCAACCGATCTGGAGTTCAGATTTCAAAGGGTCTTTGTTCAGAACTAAATGCACTTTTGAATGAGTATTTCCTCATCTGTCAATCCACCACAAATACCTGAACAATTGCGTGCTCACATTTTCCTCCATCCACAGTGATCCACCCTCTCACCCATGATGTTCACAATCAATGTCTATGCACTAGGGAACCTTTTCACCAGCCACAACATCCACATCTACCAACATGCAGACAGGACACAACGCTATCCGGAAATATCATCCATTGATGACATCGATCAACTGAATGCCTCCATTCCCCTTATCCCTCTATGGATCGCCAGCACCTACCTCAATGTGAACTTAAAAAAACAGAATTCCTTCTCCTCACCGAGAACACTGAACACCCCTATATCCAGATCTAGCTGTCTGCCATAAGAATCTGGAGTGCTTCAACCAACAAATGACACCCTGCGCCAAGTTACTTGTATTCCACATAGAGAGTGTCACAGTTTATTATGCCGTCACTCTCACCCCAGGGAGTGGCTTTCCCCCAAAGCAAGGTGACGCACAATAAAGTGCTTTTATTTCAGATTCATTTTTGTGAGGACTCCAACCCGTCTCGCACCCAACCCCAACAAATACCCTGTGTCACCAATGGACTAGGAACCATTGGTGTACATTAAGAACAGGCGGGTGTGCATTAAGAACATATATTTATTTATTTAATAAAGGTTTGACAAACAGTCTAACATCAGCCACCAATGCTGTTGCAACACCCAATATCACAACAATAAGTTGATTCTTCAAACAACACAGATGAAATTTTGAAATATGCAATCACAACATACAATAGATTTAATTTCGATTTAACCAATGCAAAACATTCACAATTCAATACAGGGTCCACATGAATGGCTTAATTTGGAAAAATACTTTTCTCCAAACAACCCCCACCCTCCAGGCCTCAATTTAATTTAACCCCTTTGATTGAAAGGCAAGGTGCAGGGAATGAGAGCACAATGGAAAAATCATGTTGCTGCTGATTTAAAAAGACGCTGTTTGGGAAAGGAATTCAATGGGAAAAACATTTTTGGGCTTCTTACTGGAAATACAATATTAGGGAAAGCAATAAAATGACAAAAATCGTTTTGCAACTTTGATCTAAAAGGCAAGGTTGGGAAAAAGGAACTCAAATGAAAATCGTTTTTCAACATACATGAACATAAAAGGCAGGACTTTATAGTTTGAGGTCATGAAAACAAAAGAACAATTTTGTTTTGTAACACACGTGCTGATGAGATAGAATACTTTGGAATTCTGGTTTAAAATGAATGGAGAATTTTGGTTTACACCCTCCACACTGACTTGAAAGGTGGTATTTTATGGATTAATTCTTTTTGGGATTATGGACACCCCCTTTCTATGTGGAATTCAAGGATTTCAACAACAGTCAACCAAGTCTTGATGGGCTATACCAGCTCTCACACCCTGGGCAAGAGCTTTTGTTAGTTTCAAATTCTAACACTCATCCCATGATTTTCTATATGGGAATAAATTAATTTACTTTAACCACATGTGCTGAGGATCTACACAGCTTCTACCTTCCACACACTTTAATGGAAAGGATTTAGGCCGGCTGCTACCAACACAATCCAATTTCAACACAGGGGTGGTTTTATATGGGGAAATAAGTTTGAGTGAGAATTAATAAATTGTGCTTAGGGCCTATCCAGCACCACCCCCGTCCCATCAATGGAAAGTGATAAAGGCAGGTGGCTACCCACACAATTGATGGCTTTGGGATAACTACTTACATGGGAGGCTTTGGTCAGGGAAAACAGCAGGGCTTCTCTGAGGACAGCAGAGGTCTGGTCAAGGGCTTTCAGTCAAGGATTTCCTTCTGCACCCAGGCCCCTTCTGCTTCTCTGGTTTGGGCCCCACTCTATTTCACAGACACTGTGTCCAATGCAAGGATTGAGACCTCTATGCTGGTTGTTCCTCGCAAGAGTCTAGCAGAAGCTCTCTCCCGAATAATTCACAAAAATCCCAGTTCTGATGCAAACCTACCTTCTTATAGAGCTAGTGACACTGCAACCTGGTCATAATTCCCGCGGTCAGAATTGGTTAGCTTGCTCCCTTCAGCTCCCCCACCACACCCCCTGTCTGCTGATAGGACCAGTAGTTGAGAGATATGTATGATGTATGAGGGAGGAGAATAGATATATCAAATTGACAAGGATTTGTGCATCTTTGGTTCTAATAAATCTCATACGGTAATAACTCTGTAGGTCTTTCAAATAACCCCATTATGATATATATATATATATATATATATATATATATATATATATATATATGTATATATATATATATATATATATGGGTTCTATATTTTACGGCAAATCAGACCATACTAATTTTACTTCGGCACGATCTTCCTGAGCGGAGGTACAATTTTTCTTGGTTTTCAGCTGCACCAAAATAGCTATGATTGGGACCATTTCCAATTTAAACCTTATTTTCATGATCTACTCCTGTGCCGAATTTCCCATTTGCCAGGTGTATGGAAATGGCAAAAATCATACTTTTCAACATAACTTAAATTATGTACAGCACAAACATGTTTTCTCCTGTTTAATTCGAACATGGGGTGGGCTCTATAGAACACACACTGCACCTTTTATTAAGGAAAATTTAACATTTAATGTGTAATCAATAGCAGGGCATAACATGGCCGAAGTAAGTTTAATTTCTCTCAAGGCATGTGGCCAGTTATCTGGTTTATCTGTGTTTATCTTGACATGTTCTTCTGCTGGGCTTCAAAGCCTTGCTCAGTGCTTAATGTATAGTTTATGAGAAGTTTGAACTCAAGGTTACATCTGCAGGACATGTTATCAGCAAATAATTGACAACCAGGGGCCAGCCCCAACCAGTCTGCAGTTCAGATTTCAAAGGGTCTTTGTTCAGAACTAAATGCACTGTTGAATGGCCATGTCTGTTGACTGTGTTATCAACAATTCACCACAAATTTGATCTCTAGCTTTGTGTTTCTTTATATTTTACTGAACGTACAGGCCGGTTGCCTTGGTGAACGCAGCCCCCAAAGATCAGGGTCACAATCCAGATACCCAGCAGCTCAGTGGAGGAAAACAACAGCAGCCAGTTACCTGCATGGACCTAAAGGAATAACATTTCCCATTGCCACTGTATGTTTGACATGCTGCATTTCAGATTACATTAAGGCCTGGTGTTCATAAATGCCATTTGTCTTTACATACTGCATAAACAGAAAAAAGTTCACTCTCGCCACACAGATAGTCCATAGTTACATGAAGAAGCAGTATTCAAATCTACACCAACCAAAATAGGCCCTTCTCTGTTCATGCTGTCATTTTATATGATGGGCTTAATATCTCTTACTTCCTGATGAATGCACTCTGTCCTTCACTTTATATCTTAAATGTCACATATCATTTCTGCTGTTGAGTATCGCAATGCTCCAAGTAGGCCTTTCTCTACTTGTGCACTAGTCAATTTTAATAGAGCTTAACTAGGCCCATTTCTTTCCGTGTCACTTGGCCTTAAGTCAGAAAAAGAGGTGTTTTGGGACTGGCCTGCAATTTCCAATGGATAGCACCAGTCAACTTCACTCCAATACTGGCCTGGCCTCTTTATTTCTGACATTAAGGGGCTATATTTTACCCCACAGATCCCCCCTCCTGGATCGTTGATTCAGATGACCCAGAGAAAAGATGAAGGATAGAGTGGGGTTTTTGTTTCCTTTTGGCTTTGGTTCATTCCATGAATTTCCTCATTACAGCACATCAGCTCTTTTCCCCATCCTGAGGGTGTGGTGCTCTGGTCTGCACTCCACTCTTCTCGGATTTTGGGGTTTTGGTCCTGGACCCCTCCCATTCCGGTGGCTCCACCTCAGGCCTGTAGAGGCAAGGAGTTATTTAATCTGTCGAGAGTAAAAGAGAGGTTAAGTATGTTATACAGTACTAATTTCCCAAGTATTATTGACATACGAAATTGCCAACAAATCAAAAAGTTACAAATTACTTTTCACTCGGAATATACAACTCACAACATGATCTGCTTTTGGTGCATTCCTCATACATATAAGTTGTTTTACTTCCTGTAAATGTGTGATTTTCTCCATCCGGGTTTTATTCTTCAAATGGTTCCTGGGCTCTACATTCACTGGGTTCTTCAATCAGTCGCAAAGTCTGTCTTGGATGACAGCTCTTCAACTGATTTATATGGACCTATTTCTCTTCCGTCTGTTATCCTTTTGGGATGCGGATCGTATAGGCAACAGGTGAGATTTTATTGATAATTGCAAAAGAGCCACGCCAAGAGGGGAGGAATGTCTGCTCTTTGGTCTGGTTCCTTTGGAAATTGTACAGATAGACCCTGTCTCCTACTTCATACTCCATCTTGGTAGTCTTTAATTCATAGTGGGTTTTCATCTCCTGTGCCAACTTCTCTAAATTGTACGGAGCATAAGCAAAAGCATACTGAAGGTGTTTTCATGAATTTTCAATGTACTGATGGGTCGTGGACGCGTTGATCAGGGTCTGCTCTTGAGTTTTCTAGAGGAAATGCTGATTTAGAACCATTTTACATCCAGTCATGAGCTCAAATGGAGACAATTTTGTTGCAGAAGATGGTGTAGACCTAATGGCCATCAGGACAAGCGTTAATTGGATGTTCCAACTTGATCCAGAGTCCACCACAAACTTCTTCAAGATGCCCACAATTGTTTTATTTCACCTCTCAGCTCCCCACTCGAGATCAGGTGGTATGCAATGTGGAGTTTTCTCTTTACCTCTAGTATCCTCACATCTTTGTCATCACCTCACTGGTAAAATTACTTCCTCGCTCCGACTCAAACCTTTGGGGAAGGCCGAAATGAGAAAAAATGTAATTGATCATTAGTGCGCCCGCTGCCACCGCCTTACAATTTGGGGCTGGAAGACATTCTACCCACTTGGTAAATAAGCATGTCACAGTCAACATATACTTGTTTCCTCTAGAGGAGCGAATCACTGGCCTGATGAAATCGACTTGCAAATCCGACCAAGGCAGTGTCATTCCCCTTTTCTGTAGGGGAGCTCTGTGTGTGAGCAAACTTGTCAGAAAATGAGCACACCTAAGACACCCCTTCATGTATAGGTCGAGGTCCGGATCCATGTGTGGCCAGTATACGACCTCTCACAAGATTTCTAATGTAGTATAAAACCCCCTATGACTGGCAGTGGCTGCATCATGGGTGTGACTTAACATCAGGCTTCAGAATGAGGTAGGTACCACCCACTGGTCACATCCAGATATGGATCTCTGTACCAACAAACCGTCTTGGATTTGGAACATTTTGGAAAACTTCATTAACACCCGGAGATCTTCCTTCCTGATATAATCAAATTCTGTCAGAAGAAAGTCTTGCAGAGCAGCAGGATCTTTTAATTTCAATAATGCCTTCACCTTTTTCACGTGGGGACTGAGACTCTTAGGGGTGATTTCATGCCCTAAGAAGTTCACGCAGGTCTTACACCAATGTGCCTTCTGAAAGGACAGTTTTGCTCCAGCTTTCTGCAACTGGGTCAGAACATATCATATTTCAGCTATGTGTTCCTCCACAGTTGAGCTCTTGATTAAGACATCATCTGCATAGGCCATGTTTCCCCTTTCGCCCAAGTCGGGCATGGCCTTATGTAGGAGGATATTAAATTCATTGCCAGAGTTTATGTATCCAAAGGGGGTTCGGGTCCACATGTATTGCTGCCCCCCAAAGGTAAAGGCAAGCCTGTACTGGTCTACCCTACTCGCAGGTACTGTCCAGTAACTGTTGGTCAGGTCAATGGCAGTATACACCTTTGACCCTTGGATCTGGGCCAGTCCCTGATCGAAGTAGGGAAGGGGCCATCTTGACATGTGGACTCATTGATTTAACTTGCTAAGGTCTGCGCAAAGTCTCTATTGGCCATTGGGTTTGAGTATCCCCAGTACCGGGTTGTTAAAGGTACTTTGGTCTTGACAAATTATCCGACGGAGTCTAAGTTTTTTTAATAATCTCACTCAGTGACTCCATAGATGCAAGAGGAAACCGGTATTGCTAAACAAATACTGGAGCCGTTTCAGCATCCGTAGCTATGGAGGTTCAATGTATCTCTGTGTGTCCTCAATCATAAGAAGCCACTGCAAAGATAGCACTTAAAATCCAAAAACACCTGTTTCAGCTTCTGCTTTTGCTCCTCAGTCTCACATGAATTGGCGAGATTCATTCGTTCTTTGACCATCTGCTTAAAGCCTGGAAAGGTGATAGGTGATATCTTCCAGCTGGATGGAGAGATCTCTTATTATAGTGTTGGCCTGGGCATGAGGTTTCAAGGATTGAAAGTAGTTACTGTTGATTCGAAATACCAGCTCATACTTCTTGACTTCACTGGTCACTCTTCCCCACCCTAAGGGCAGGAAGAGTCATTTGGAATTGGTCCAATGATCTCATTACCTAAATCAATAGAATAATTTTGGCCATCAACCACCATTCCAATAAAGGTATCTGCACCCAGTGATACGTTGAGAGTCGCTGTTATCCACCAATATTCGAATAGTGTCATGTTCTAGGTCAACTAGAGGTGTCGGATGTAAATACAAGCCTTGATGTTGGAGGTGATAATTCAAATTAATGAAAGCGTCCTTGTTTTTGAGGTTCTGTCCTCGCTTAATTTTTAGGGGAATCGTAAATTGTTGCACATGTGCTGGGATGGTAATCCCTTCTCCCACTTGAACTTCAACCGCATAAGGCAGCAATTGAGCTGACCAAAATGCTTTCTCAGTCAAAGCCCATGAGGTTAATCCCCAGTCGGGACCAGGCTTTGTGATTAATTAGGTCCAAATTAACTGTGAATCCATAGAGAATGTCCCTGCCTAAGTAAAAAGTAGAGGGGACATCTCTCACGACCCAACAATTATGTTCTATGCTTTTGCTGCCAATGGAAATGTTTAGCATACACCCGCAAGGCAGGTGATGTTTGGAATGTGGGTTTTCCAGCCCCATTTCTGACTTTTCAATCAATTCAAATGTGGGAATGGTCTGATCTTTTGGGATTTTCCTGAATAATGCTTCACTTATGAAGCTTCTTCCGTTATTCAAGCATACTCAGGCGAGAACAGACTCCTCCCCCTCATTTACCTGAATTGGGAAAAACAGCTGTTCACCCTTTATCTGGATGTCGGTCAAACTTTGAGCTGGTTTTTCATAAACCGTTTTCATGGGATTTATCATGGGATTTGGTTTTCTTCTGATTGTGTATTGGTATAACATTTCAGTGTATTTCCTTCCAGTGTGGAATGCCACTTAAAACTGGGAGGGAGGTTAATTTTCAAAAATGGAGAAGGGTTCCCATCACCAGCTTGTTCTCCTACAGACATGAGAGTGATGTCTGGGACATGATTGTTCCTAAAGTGGAATTCTATTTTGTCAGACCGTTGTTCAATCATGTGGCATGTGCCATTTAAACTCACATAATTTGCACTTTGCTTTAATTTGATTGGCCGGTTAGTCTGAGCCCAGAGGACCTTGTTCACGCAGGCAATTAGGGGTGATAACCTCCAAAGGAGGTCATTTCCCAGTAGCCAAGGTGTGCCCTCTGGAGTGATGAATATCAACAGGTGTTTCACCCTATGTCACCCAATTTTGATCTCCAGATCTGCAGTCCCTTTGAGGGAAATATCATTCCCATTAAAGTTTTTGAGTTGTCTAGGAAGAGGTGTGAGGGGAATTTCGTGACTCCCCCCCCCTTCCTGAAGTTAGTTGGTCAAAAGCTGTTTTGGACAGGTGGGTGGCTTGGGATCCAGTATCCACCAGTGTTGATAATACACACTGACTCTGTACATTGACGGAAGAATAACATCTTCCTTAAAATGTGCATCAGTGCCAGCTTGGCAGTTAACTTTTTTATATTGAACTCTGGCACTGTGTGATCTTGGACAGTTTCCTGTGTCGGAGTCCGGGAATCTGTAAAGAAGTTTTTGCACCAAGAAACAAGTGGGATTGGGAAGTTCCCTTTTCCCCCTGATTCTTTGCTGTCCCCTTTTCCTGGAGACAGTTGCCTGAACCCGTTTGCGGGGAGAATATCTCAGTGCTTTCAGGGTCATCTGGGTGACATTGGGGTGGGGGGGTTTAAGAATGTGTTACTCTGGGTCAGCCTCCAAACTTACCCATTATTATTCTGGGTCTTTTTGGACCCATTTTTCCTTGGGAGGGCTCCCTCCATCCCTGAAAGAGAAGATTTTCTTCCCTTAATCCTCCAGGGATTGTTCTCCTTCGAGCGGGATGATACAGACTTCCTCCACAAAGTGGGTTATATTTTGCTCTCAATTTCTCCTACCTCTTTTCCTTAGGTTCCAGCTTTTCAGGGGGAAGAAGATTACTGTTCAGGTTCCCAGGGGTTTTGTTTTGGTTGAAAAGGATGCTTCCTCGAGGGCTTTGCATCTCCCTTCCACCCGGTCCCCCTCCTCTGGAACCTGTTGGTTGTCGAAGGATCCTTCCCATCATTGCTCCGGGGCACAAGGCCCAGGTGCTGAGTTATTCTGGGCAGCAGTTTCCAGTGGAGGGTGCTGCTGAGCCCTCAACATGCGACCCAGGACTTGTGTTAAGTGTTGGACTTTTCGCTCCAATTGAGACACCATTTCTGGTTGGTAGGAGGGTCTGGATTTATACCTTTGCTGCTCTCGGTAGCTGTCCCTTCTCCCAGAGTAGCTTGGGTATTGGGAGTTTCCCTGATAACCTTCCATCCTAGGTCTCCCTTCTCCCTGGTTTGGGAATCTATTGTCCTGAAAGCGGACAGAGAGAAGAGGATTGTTCTGGAAATTGGGGTTTGAAGGGTATTTGGGAAAGAAACTGAGGTTGGGGGGGTGGAGTATTTCTTCCCTCCGGAGGGTAGTTCTGAGGGAAGTTTTGAGGGAGGTTTCCTGGGGCAGTACTTATCTGATTGCCCCCCTTGTGCTGTAGGAATCCATAAATACCCCAGGATGGGTCTGTTACCCTTGTATCTTCGGCTGACATAGGTGGCAGTGTCAGATGGTGCGTTGGTCTGATACCCTGCCTGGCTACCACCTGATTGGGTTGTATCTGAGGGTCCCCTATGCCTCTCATTCTGCTTGTTGGGATTAGTGGAAGCAATATTTTTACCCCCCCGATTTCCAATCCAATACGGGAGTATTTTTCACTTCCGCTACCTTTGCAGGGGCAGGTGTGTTTGACGGTTTGAGGTTTAAAGGGTGGTTTTTGTTTCCAGAGGGCTTTCGTACTTCATAAATCCAGGTGGCCTGTTCTATCACCCAATACAGGGTCCTACGCTCATGGAAGTCCCTTACCATTTGGGTCATAATGTATTTCGCGAGCGCATGGAAGTAAGTGTGGATGAATTCCCGGCTATTGGTGTTCGGCCAACTAGAGGTCTGTGAAAATGCGTGCTTCTGCTCTTGCACAAAATCTCTATGTGTTTTGTCTTCCCCACACTGCATGTTGTAGGCCGCCTTACGGTCCTCCTGAGGGTTCCTGTGAATAGAGTAATGCTTTAAGATAGCCGACTTATAAGTGGACCATATTTGGTGATCTTGGTCCTGCGGCCCTGCAAAGAAGCTGGAGTATTCCAGGGAGAATGTCCATTTGACGAACTCCATGGAATTTCTATCATTCTTGATACCAAATGAAGTCATCATTTGGTCATACATCTCTAGACATTCCCATGCTGAGTATTTGGCATTCCTATGGTAGGGAGTCATAAAGCTCTTCAAGGCCTTTATCAGCCGAATTGGGTCTTTCACAAGACCTTTCTTCTGTTTCACAGGATTTCTTTTCCACTGCACCTGAGTCCAATCATTCTCTGACTTAGAGCTGCTACTGTTGGTGGTCCACTCCCTGCCCTCTAGGCGCTCCCTACCTCTATGAGACTGGGATTCCCTCCCAGAATGACAGGGTCTGGTCTCTTCTCCCCTATGTTTCTGTGTGCTCTCAGGGTCACTTCCCTTGTACTCCCTTTTTCACACAGGGAAGTACTCATCTTCCTCATCCCCCCTTCTAGGTATGGTACGGAATTCCTTCCACCTCCCTGAATGTGTGGAATTGTTTTAAAATACTCTTTTGATGTATAAACTCTGTTTTTTCTCTGTCTGCAAAGTGGACAATGTGGTCTCTTTGTAACTTCAATTTGTGCCAGTCCATCTCCCTGATCTTTTCATCATAGGAGCCATCCTGGTCAGAAGTACGTGTTAGGGTATTTTTAAGATCCCAGAGCCCATTGCTCCGTCCACCTTCCCTCCTACTGGGTTGTGATGAATATTTGTCAATATATGATAAGCACTGGCCTTCTGACTCAGTTGGACTAGACTTGGTTGAGTCCAACTGTCTCATGTTTCCCTGTTCTTTCAAACTGGAGGTATGAAGTTAGCTGCACCCTGTACATATGAGGTGGTGAGTTGGCTTGAGGTCTCTTGTAACGAGATCATCACTCTGTGGTCAGAGGGTGTTTTTCCATACCTGACTGGTCGGGGTTCCTCAAAGCCTGTTTGTATTTGGCAATTTCCTTTTCCAACTTCTCACATTTGTTTTGGTGATATACAGAGGCCCGAGTTTTCAACTCTGACATCAGTGCTTGAGTAGCTTCTAGCACTTTCTTTTCTTCTAATAGTCAGTCTCTTAGTCCCTTGTTCTCCTCACAATGGGACTCCTTTTCCCTTTATGAGGCTTGTATTGTCTGCGCATATTCAGACCTCTTCTTTTTCAGGAGACTAATCTCCTCCCCTTGTGCAATTTTGGCCTCTGTTTGCTGCTCTATGTCAACCTCTGCTTGCCTCACATGTTCCATTCTAGCCTCATGTCAGTCAGTTCCTAAGAACATATCTCACATTTCTCCATGTCTGTCCTTAACTGATGCACGTCCTGGAAAAGGGCACTCTTCTCTTTACTCAGTTTGCTATTTTCACCCCTCAACTGCTCTATCTGTTGTTTCAAAGTGTTCAGATCTTGGCGCATCTGATGGAATTCACCCTGAGAATTGACATCCCTAATGACTAACTGGTGTTTTCAGCTTTCAGTTGTTTAATCTGTGCTTGAAATGTGAGAATATCCTCTAAGCAGGCTATATTGTGAACAACCTGCTCACTTGATTTGTGTTGAAATGCGCTCAGATTTTCAACACATTCTTGATATTCCCCTTGCAGTGCAGAAAATTGAACTTCTCCCTCTGCATTCACTTGCTGTTGTGTTGCTTACTCATCTCTTAGCTGCTGAATAATATTTTCTAATGTTTACTCTGAATTTTGGCTCTGTTGTGCTTTTTCTTCTAATTGATTCAACTCTGTGCTTGATTCAAAAGCTCAGACTGGTTTGTTTCGCACAAAGGATACACTCTCCTGGTATCTTTCTTCCATGATCATCATATGGTAGTACATATATGCTGTGAGCAGCTTCATTTTAATGTGTTAATCTTTGCTGGTCTGTGTCATGTAGAAGTTTGTCTCATGTAACATCCCATTATCCTGTCACATATCAACATTTGCAGAGGTAACTTCCTGCATCATTCTAGCTTGCCACATTTGATGTTCTTGTTCTACCCATTCACCTTTAATAAACAAATTGGATAGGAGGTGCTTCCTGACCATATTGATTTTGACGGTGCTCATTCTGAAATGTGTTCTGCATCTGATATAATCTCTATGCAAGGGCAAACATCTCAACCCTGTTCCTGCTTAGTTTCCACTCACAATGACCATTCAAAATCAACACTGTTTTATCTATACACCATCTTGGAACCAAGGGTACAGGTCTGAATGGCACCTTCGCAATGCAACACAACTTTCAATTCACTGCAATGCAATTACACCCAAATCAATAGTCTGCTGCTACTGCACTGTCACAAGTGAAGACTCTCTATTATCCCCGACGAGCCCCCAGGTTTGTCGCAGTTTATTATGCAGTCACTCTCCCCCCAGGGAGTGCTTTCCCCCCAAGCAAGGTTTTGCACAATAAAGTGCTGTTATTTCAGATTCAATTTGCTGAGGCCTCAAACCTGTCTCGCACCCAACCCAACAAATACCCTGTGTCACCAATAGGATTAGGAATACCATGGGCTAGGAACACATGGGCTAGGAACCAGGCTTACATGTATATTTATTTAATCAAGGTTTGACAAATAGACTAACATCAGGCACCAAAGTTGTTGCAACACCCAATATCACAACAATAAGTCTGTTCTTCAAAGAACACAGATGACATTTTGAAACATGCAATCACAACAGATTTAATTTTGATTTAACCAATGGAAAACAGTCACAATACAATACAGGGTCCAAGGTTATTATTTAATTTGAAACAATACTTTCCTGCCAGCAACCCCCACCCTTCAGGCCTCAATTTAATATGACCCCTTGGATTGAAACGCAATTTGCAGGGAGTGAGAGCACAATGGAAACATCTTTTTGCTGCTGATTTTAAAAGACGCTGTTTGGGAAAGGAATTCAATGGGAAACATTGTTTTGGGCTTGTTATTGGAAATGCAATGATAGGGAAAGAAATACAATGGGAAAAATCATTTTGCAACTTTGATCTAAAAGGCAAGGTTGGGAAAAAAGAACTAAAATGAAAAACGCTTTTCAACACACATGAAATAAAAGGCAAGAATTGATAGTTTGAGGTCAGAGAAAAATGGAAACAAAAGAAAAATGTTGGTTTGTAACACACATGCAGATGAGATACTATACTTTGTAATTCTGGTTTGAATGGGGGATTTTGTTTTACACTCTCCACACTGACTTGAATGGTGGTGTTTTATGGATTACGTCTTTTTGGAATTATGGAACCTCCCCAGCCTCTTTCTGTGTTGAAGTCAAGGATTTCAGAAACAGTCAACAAAGTCGTTATGGGCTATAACACACTGGGCATGAGCTTTTGTTAGTTTCAAATTCTAACAACACTCATCAGGTGATTTTCTGTATGGGAATGAATTGATTTACTTTCATCACATGTTCTAAGGATCTACACAGCTTCCCCTCACCACCACCCCCCGACACACTTTAATGGAAAAGATTAAGGTTGGTTGCTCCCAACACAATGCAAGTTCAACAGAGCGGTCGTTTTCTATGGGGAAATAAGTTTGAGTGAGATTTAATAAATTGTGCAAAGGACCTATCCAGCTTCACCCTTCACCCCTTTAACCCACTAATGGAAAGGGATGAAGGCAGGTGGCTCCCCACACGATTAATGGCTTTGGGATATCTACTTACATGGGAGGCTTTGGTCAGGGAAAACAGCAGGGATCCTCTAAGGACAGTGCAGGTCTGGTCAAGGGCTTTCAGTAAAGGATTTCCTCCTGCACCCAGACTCCTTCTGCTCCTCTAGTTTGGATTTCAGCTAGCTTTTCTTTTTTTCCAGTCACTGTCTCCAATGCAAGGATTGAGGCCTCTCTGCTAGTTGTTCCTCGCAATAGTCCAGCAGCAGCTCTCTCCCAGAATAATTCACAGTTCTGATGCAAACCTGCTCTCTTATAGGGCTGGTGACACTGCATCCCGGTCATAATTCCCACGGTCAAGATTGTCTAGCTTGCTCCCTTCACCTCCCCCCACCACAGTCCCTGCCTGCTGATAGGACCAGGAGTTGAGAGATATGTATGATGTAGGCTGAGGGAGGAAAATAGATACATAATTTCAAATAGACTTGGATTTGTGCATCGTTTGTTCTAAAAAATCTCATATGGTATTAACTCCCTAGGTCTTTCAAATAACCCCATGATGATATATATATATATATTTTTTTTTATATTTTATATATATATATATATATATGGGTTCTATATTTTACGATGAATCAGACCATACTAATTTTACCTCAGCACGCCCTTCCTGAGCAGAGCTAATGTTTTTCACAGTGTTCTGCTGTGCCAAAATAACTAAGATTGGGACCATTTCCAATTTAAACCTTATTTTCATGAACTACTCCTGTGCCAACTTTCCCATTTCCCAATGTATTTTTTACAAGGTCCCAATGGGCTTTTTCTCTGTATAATTTGAACCCCGGGTGGGCGCTATAGGACACTCGCTGTTCCCTTTTTTAAGGAAAACCCATATTCAATGTTTAATCAATGACAGGGCATAACATGGCCCACTAACTTTAATTTCTCTCAAGACATGTGACCAGCCATCGGGCTTATCTGTATTTATCTTTACATGTTCTTCTGCTCGGCTTCAAAGCCTTGCTCAAATCACCACAAAATTGATCTCTACCTTTGAATGTCTTTATATTTTACTGAATTTACAGACTGGTTGCCTTGGTGAACCCAGCCCCAAAGGTCGGGGTCACTATTACAGATACCCAGCAGCTCAGTGGAGGAAAACAACAGCAGCCAGTTATCTGCATGATCCCAAAGGAATAACATTTGCCATTGGCACTGTATGTTTGACATGTTGCATTTCAGATTAAATTTAGGCTTGATGTTCATAAACACCATTTTTCTTTACATACTCTATAAACAAAAATAAGTTCACTGTCTCTGCACAGATAGTCCATAGTTACATAAGGAAGCAGTATTCAAATCTACACCAAACAGAATAGACCATTCTTTGTTCATGAACAACCATTTCTTTTCCTCCCATGTGTTCTGCTGCAGTTTTTAATCTATCTATGTGTAATGTCGTTATTTAATATAACAGTTGAAATAACATGAGTATCGCAATGCTCCAAGTAGGCCTTTCTCCACTTGCGCACTTGTCAATTTTAATAGAGTGTAACTAGGCCCATTTCTTTCCATGTCACTTGGCCTTAAGTCAGAACAAGAAGTGTTTAGGGACTGGCCTGCATTTCCGGATGGATAGCACCAGTCAACTACACTCTCAAATCCAGACTTGGCCTCTTTATTTCTGACATTCAGGGGCTATATTTTACCCCACAAGACCCACCTCTCCTTCAAAACACACACAGTAATGTAACCGCAGGCAGCATAGCACCAACTATCCCCCTCTGGAAAATCAAGCTCTTCCTACAAGATACCGCTCAGAATCACTGTGTAGGCCCTGGTTTTACCTCAGCTGGACAGACAAAATGATCTGCTCATGAGCCTTCCCACGCTACATTATCGTCTATTGGAACTGTCCTCATGTGGTTGCCTGCCTCATCAAAGTTCTTCACAGAAATTACCATAAAATGCTCACTCTTACTAAACTTCACTGGAAACTCTTGCAGGCATCCATTACGTTCAATGAGAAAGCATCATCCAACAAGATGTCATCATGCATGTTTCCTCCTACACACCATATTAAGTTACGGTCTCTGTTGGTAAGTACATCACCAGCAGTCAGAACCAAGCCAGACTAGAGCATCCAAAATGCAAAGAAGAAACCACTGAAAACAGGCATCCATGGTCTATGTATTTATTTATTTATTTATTTTATTTATAATGTGCATTGACAAGGCCTGTAGGCATTAGAGTGCAAGGGCACACATATAGGAACAAAACATATTAGGACAAGCAGGTGGGGCATGTGATGGCCAAGGTAACTAGCAGAAAAGGAGTGTCTTAAGTGCTTGTATGAATTTCAGAAAGCTGTGACAAGCCCTAAGGTCCAGTCGGAGATTATTCCATAGCCTGGGGTCTGTGTGGGCAAAGGAGTTTTGTGTAACCATGACCAAATCCTGCCTTGGGAATCAACAGGAGATTGGAGTTGTTAGATCTCAGCACCCTTCTCTCCGGCAATCTGGCCAGTTTCTGAGCAAGATAATTTGGAATGTTTCTGTGAAGACATTGATGTGTAATACAGAGTGTCCGAAAGATCACTCTCTTCCCCTGGGAGCCAGTGGAGATTTTTCCTGGCAGTGGAGATGTGATCTGGTCGTTTAAAACCCTCCACCACTCTCACTGTGTTATTTTGGATGACCTGAAGTCTTGCAAGATCCCTTTTTCCAACGCCTTGAAGAAGGCCAGAGCAGTAGTCAATGCGGGCCCCAATAATTGGTCTCATGATCGATGCACAGTTGGATCTACTAAGGAACGGCCTAATTTGGCTTCAAGTAGTATCCTGTACTAGATACCAGGCGACTGATATGCCCTTTCATAGAAAGCTACTGGTCCAGTACCACCCCCAAGGTGTTCACTTTTTTAACTGTCTTAATTTTGCAGCTTGCGATGACAAAAGCTTGATAATCATCCCTCAGTTTCTTTATCTGGCTAGCAGTCCCTGCACTCATCAGCTCAGTCTTCCTGGCGTTTAGTGCTAGCCCATTATACTTCATCCAGGATTCAATGAGACCAAACACCTGGTTAATGGAGATTGTGTCTTTGTTATAGTCCCCAGTCAGGCAGATCAGACACTGGTTGTCGTCCGCATAGTTAGCATACAGGGTGCCCTCCCTATCCAGCATGCTAAAAAGGGGAATAATAAAGATGTTAAACAGAGTGGGGGAGATGCACGCCACGTGTTGCACCCTGCATGTCACCAGCTAACTCTCTGTCATGGACTTGTTACAAAATACTTTAGCAATCCGGCCAGAGAGGAAAGATTCGACTCATTTTGCTGCATTGGGGAGAAAAACGCGCTGTCACAGATTCTCTGTATCACTATGTCGTGGTCCTTTACATCAAAAGCGGACGATAGATCTAATAACATGAGCATAACTTTACTGCCTTCCTCAAAGGACTGTAGGATATTATATTTGAGATCTAGGATGGTGGATTCAGTGCCATATGATTTTCTGAAACCTGACTGTTTGTGGCCAAGACGGTTGTGTGTTTCCAGAAAGCCCTGAATCTGAATATTTGTAATGTTTGTAATGGGGCGATAGTTCTCCAGTAAAGCCAGGTCAAGCAATGGCTTCTTCAGCAGCGGGGAGATCCATGCCTGTTTGATAACCTAAGTTACATCATCAACTTGAAAGGAGCAGTTGACAAACTTGGTTATTATAGGCAGTAGCTGAGCTGCACATCCTTTAATAGTCACTGCTCGGCAGATATCTCCCTTGCAGGTAGTAGGCTTAAGACTGGCCAGAATTGCTGCCATTTCTGTTTCTGTCACTCTCTTAAAGGAAAAAGGTGCGGCAATATGTGGGGGGAGATCATAAGACATAGGGTCATGCAAAGAGTCTAAGACAGTGTAGTTGATGGAGATATGATATTATCAATTGTACCCCCCATTGCCTCCTGGATACTAGTACACCAATTAGTATTTTTCACAACTTCTGTTTTGATGGGACCAGGGTTCTCAATTTCCTTAAGGATCCCAAACAGTTCACTAGTATTAGAGGGTGCTTTGGAAATTCTATTCTCCGAGACTGTGGAAGCAGACACTCAACCTCAGATTCACCCCCACCTTAATTTACTTCAGAATTTCAATCAAGGCCCTGTTCTTCAAGTAACACCTTCTTCACACCCACTAGCTTTCCAAACCACCAAACCTTCTCCACCCACTATCCCTCCTGACAGCCACCCTTTAAGAGCCCACATTCAGTTTGACCGATCACACCCTTCTTGGCAGTGTTATACATTTCCCATTAGCTGGGAATGTTGACTAGTCTCTGCTACCCTGAAAGGTATTCTGGTAATACATGTTATGTTATTAGGACTGTTTACTTTGTAGCAACCTAATGTATCCCGGTAACCTCTATTGATCTTACAGTGATTTGTTGCTTCTCAAAGCTAAGTTTATGCTCAATAAAGACCCCTTATAAAATAACAATAACAATACCACTGGAATGTTCTGGGTGATATGTATCCTTTTTCTTAGCTTCTGCATATATGTGAGCAACCATGAAACCAGAACCCTCGAAGTGTTTTGACTATACCCACACATTTTCCCTGGTCACTATGGAATGCTTCCTCTGTAAACTGCAGTGCATGTAGAAGACAACAGCTGGAACCCTTCTCCCTCTCAGACCGGGGAATCACATCTCTCTGGCACTTAATGCCCTACACTAGTTACCGGGTGGCCGCCACATCTTCTATGCATAGCATAACAAACCGTTCATGGCATCAGCCAAAAGTCCTCACAGTCCAAACTACATTGTATTGGTCCAGAGCCTAGCTGGCCCTGCTAAGCCTTATTTGGCCAAATGCACACGCATTTTAATCTTACTATGTGACCTCCAACACTCTTGACTTTGGGCCCCAAGGGCATTCCCACCACCTGCACATTGAGACTATAATAATGGTAAAAGGTGCTATATAAATGACAACAACCATACAATAATTATTATTTGCATGTAAATACCACGATTTGCAATGTCTTGTTCTAGATCCAAACCGTCAATTACTGGAATATTCTTCAGAATCAGGTCAACGGTATAGGCACACACCTTGCGCATAAGCGCACACCTTGCACATAGGCACACACCTTGCTGTCTACAAATCTTTTAAAGGCTGGCTTTTCCCCTCTCCTGTCACTTTTTGATCAAAAGTGAGCAAATTGGACAGGTGATGACTCCCTCCAATGATGGTGGCTACCTACAATAGAAATAGGTAACCCCCACCCCAACAGCTGAACTCCACGAGCAACCTTAACTTGACTCTTACCAAGCCAACCCCTACTAAGATCTCATCCCTCAAGAATGAGAGGCACCCCCCACCAAAATACGAACACATTAGAAGAATCAGGCTAACCAGTAAGAAGAATTGATTTCTGCATGACATGCACTTTCCATGCATAAATACTGATTCTTGAAATGTTCTTCTGATTCTCATGCCGTCATAATTCGCAGCCAGACAAGTGCTGCATCCCCATTGGTGCACATCTCTAACTTTCCGCGCAACACTGGACATCCTCCACCCAACTAGGACATCCCCTTCCACCGTTGTACCTACTTTGGGAACATCCCTCTCTCCAAGGGAGCAGCTATGTTGCAGTTTCCCAAGCCGCTTAGGACCCAGGCCCTGTGATCGGGAACCTTGGCCTGCGCACCAAGGCCAGAAGAATGGTATGCCAGTTCCTTAGCATTCCAAGGAGGGTGGATCCCTGCAAACTGCAATGCCCATAAGCGCTCCCAGAGGTAAAGGCGCGTGCATATGATGGAGTTCACACACTTCTCCCTTCTTGCTTGCTTTTGCCCTGGGCTTTCTGTCCTGGGACAATGTGTCCACCAGATAGAGAACCAGGGAACAGGGTTGGCCAATCAGCACACACGTTGAGTACGAGGCACAGAACTGCATGCCTTCAGACTTTATCCTGTTCCCCTCTTCCGAGTGCTCAACAACTCCTCCCTTCGTTCCCTCTCTCCTATTTCCACTCTCTGATCCCCCTTTCTCCCTTTTCTCCTTCCTCTAATGCACTTTGAAGTGGTTTGAAGGCAGCGTTAAGCGCAATGCAAATAACCTACCCACATACATACACACTTGGAGGAACTAGCTAGTCCACACAATCTGGAAATACTGCTTTGAGCATAGGATGTGCTGTCAAGATCACACTACCACAATAGGCTGACAAATCTGGTTACCATGCATGAAACCTGATGGCATCCGCCCAATGAAGGCATACTCCAACTACACACCTTTCCACCAATATGCTCATGCCATGTACACGCAGAATCCAGAGCTATACACTGGTGCACCATACACAAACAGGCAATGGTACACCCCCCAAACCAATGGAATATGCACTGAATAAAAAGGCTAATTAGCATAACAGAGCATCCATTGATTGCACTGGGTATACCAGGCTGAAGCAAGGCATATGCTGACAGCACCTGAGCATGTGAGGCTTTGCTGTGTATCTCATGTTGCCCTTGGCATATGATGGCCCCAGCTGATCATGTAGTGTTTTGTATTGAGATGCTGCATCTTGAACTATGAGGTTGTTATACTTGTGCATAACAATCTGTACCTGGAAAAATGATTACTGCACCTGAGCATGTGAGGCAGCACCTAGTATAGGACAAATACTGACCTATTGCCTTTGCTTATTTTCTCTTACAATCAGGGGAGAAATTGATCTGCGTCCCAGTCCCGCCCACCCAACTCACAATCCTGCCCTAGTCTGGCCACACCGTTGACAATCTGCTCCCTCGCCCTCCTCCTGCCCCCCACCCTGCATGCGGGATGGGCAAGGGTTGCGGTGTACCCCAGTACATTCTGTTCATTTCCAGCATTGCTTACAGTGGGCTAAAACATCACGAGTGATGCGTTCATTCATGAAGTGCTGCCGCTGATGGAACCGCCCTTATCTGACACACGGAGATCTTGCTATTGGCTGGCACATGTTTGCAATGCATTCAGCCACATCCTCCCCACTTTGCTTAGATTTAGCACTGTCGATGGGTTATGCCTCCTCTTCATTTTGATCTCTTCTGAGAAGGTGGAGAGTGAGACCCCTGGATTGCCAATAATGTGATAAGGAGTTTGTGGCTAATTCTAGGTCAGATCTAAGAACATGGTCGCTGATCTGGCACCCCCTGGTGTCTTACCCAGCCCATGACTGCTGTTCACACCTGAAGGGATAATATATGTGCAAGCAATGGTTGCATATGAATTCCTGGCTCTGACCATGCTGGCAATGCAAGGTTTTGGACAGGCCACTTCTTGCCTTGGCAAGTCGTGAGGTCCCATAAATCACCTTGCTGGTTTCCTGTACTTCCTGTCATTGTGTTGTGTGTGTAAGCCATTGCGTGGCCTGAGAATTTGGAGGCAGGGAACACAGGGACTTTACAAAATGGGCGTGAGTTCTCAAACTGATTTCTCTGCTGGGAATCCCCAACAATCCCAGAGTAAAAGCCACTTCAGGCCTCACTGGGGCACTAAAGCATCCGGTCATCTGCCCAAATGATAAATACCATAGGCTGGTACAAGGCCAGGAAGACAGTTTCTGGGCGGTCTCACTTTTGGACTATCAAACTATAAACTTGCAGGTGCAGTCTTGTCAGCCCAGAAAGTCCCCAAGGCTCCCACAGAGCACAGAAATTCAGCCTGACAGATGAGGTTAGCAGCTTCTGGCGTACCCACCCACACGTCGGCACACCTCCGTCACCATTAGGGCAGACGGGTGTATCTCCCTTTCATCCCACTCAACATGCACCCACCGGGGTGGAATCGGAACCAAAAAGGGCCCTGGAAATAATGTTCAAAGTGGCCCCATATTACACATTTTCTGGAAGCCCTACCCTTTTGCTATGAGAAAATGTGTATATAAAATAGGTTACCACACAAAAGTGGGCAGGAGTGCAAAGGCCTACCAGGAAATCTCCAGCGTTCCCCATAGGCCAGTCCACCCTACCCACATGCTGACATTAAGGAGATGTATGCACACCACAGGGATTACGCTTGTCTCATCACCTGGTTTGAGGCTCTTATGTTGTTTGATTTTGGATGATTCATTCACCTGTGTTATCCACGTGAACCCACCATGTTGCTGATCGTGGAAAGAACCTAACTGATAGGGCAAAATCATACCTCCAGCACCACATGACAGCTACCAACCTAACACGCATCAATGCTCAGTGACCGGTTTCTCTGAACTGAATCTGCCAACAGCACATTGAAGCTCTCTTGCTCTTCTCCCCCCCAACCCACTAACACAACAGTCCAACCGCAGATCCGCCAGAGGGCCAAGAGACTACGCAGGTGGCAGCACTGCGCGGTGCAAGACCAGATAACGTAACATAACATAGGGCGCCCTGGAATGTGTTGACTCGCTCTAACCCTGCAAGGGCATGAAGCAGCAGCAGTATTCGACCTCACTGCCAGTGGCTCAGAAACTGAGCGGACAGGTTATATTGCACTTTCCTGAATGGGGGATATAAGAGGAATTACCTCTGTTTTTCCCCTGGTGGAAGATGCTGTTGTCCCAAACACATGAAAACACAGATGAACTCTCCCCCTGTCGCCTTTAATGTACAAAGGCTATTGATCTGCTGCGCTGCCAGTTACACGTCAGAAGGGCACTGGGTACAGGAGGTGGTATGATATGATAGGTTATTTATAACGCGCTTAATACCAAGAGGTTTCAAAGCGCGGACACGGGGATCGAACCTGTGTTGGTCCATGTCGTCTTGCTTCCAAGGCGAGCACTTTACCCCTGAGCTATCCTCCCGAGGTTTTTAGTTTCCAAATGTTCTTGTCCAGTGCTCACCATTTACTTTTAAGTTTCTGTAGTGTAAGTAGGCTTGTGAGAATGCTGTTTGCATCCCTGATTTGTAATGCTGGCCTAGAGAGATGAAACTTTTTTGCTGTCTAGAATAAGAAAAAAATAACAACAGAAAACTAACATTTGTTTAAAATCATCATCACAAATTGCTCACGGTGTGAATAAACTACAACTACTACAACTTCAACGGAAGAATTGCTATATTTTGTTTTATTTGTGGTTCCTGTATGTTTTAGAGCCCTGGAGGCCCACCGAAATGTTCTGATTTGTTTTCTCTGAAGGTGGGATGCTTCAGTAGCAAATCCAATCCCCTGGCTTTCACTTGCTCCCCTCCAGCGCCCCAGAACTTGTGTGGTTCCTCCACCACTGGTCACAGAAGTGCAGAACATATTCCAACACAAATCATAGGCTATTAGCACAAACAGTAAGTTGTTTGCCCCCACTACCTGACAAATACTGTTCTACATGCCTTTGAGGTGCAAGTGAGTGTTCAGTGAAGCAATTTCTTGAAGTTTATAAGTCCACAAGAAGTCAAAAAACGTCCAACAAATGGGAATAATGAGGTTAAAGACTTCTACAGATTGCACGTTTAAAATGTCTTGCAGTTCTGCAGCCTCAAACAAGTTCTTAAAGATGCCGATGGTATTTGTATTCTCCTTAAATAATATCCCAGACACCCTCCCTTCACAGCCTGTGGTTAGAGACTTTAACAAATACACTTGCTGCACTGCCTCCTGATTTTTAGTTTAGGTTATTAGGTGTTGCTGAAAGCTCAACCTTTTAGCCAAAACTATTGTCATTACAATAGGAGATTTAACATAAGAGCTGCAAATATGGACGTGAATGAGTGTTGTAATGCTTTTCCAATGGAGATGATATTTGAGGAGGGATACACAGTTGTGTGGTTATTGAATCCTTCCCATTCCCTGCCCCTAGCCATGCCAATCCAATGGCTAATACCACCCATTCCAGCCCATCTTGGAACTCTATGAGCTGTTCCATGGAGGCAGCCATCTTGGGTGACTGTCTCTAATGAAGCTCTCTGAAAACAAGCTAAAACTAGCGGCCATCTTTGAAAGATAAAGATACCATGCATCTTCCAAGTAAGCTTCCAAAATGGTGACTTGCCTTTCTTTGAATCATCAGACTCATAGTTTTTCCATTTATGGAAAAACAAGAATGCATGGAATGCTCTGATTACTTACCGGTAATCTTCATTACTCGTAGTCCTACTCTTCCTCGTCACAGTACTTACTTCATGAGGCCCCTGCCCCCGACACAGGACCTTCTTCTATTTCTTTAAATTCCTATAACTCCTCCCCCACATCCACGTCACTCAGTTTCATATTACCAAGCCAGAGCATGGGACCTTCCCCGCAGGGAGGGTGAGGAGGGTCGTCAGTACTGTGACGAGGAAGAGTGGGACTAGGAGTAATGAAGATTACCGGTAAGTAATCAGATCATTACCTCCACGTCCACTCTTCCTCGTCCCAGTACTTACTTCATGAGGTATACCAAAGCAGCAACGGGGAAAAGGTCCCAATGAGAAACGGAGCTAAAAACAGTGCAGCAAACACACCCACAATAACTCTTAATTCACATCCCCACAGATAAAACTCCAACCACGAAGGAACCAACCCCTCGAGTGGGAGAAACGCAACCCATAGCGGTTGATGGAAATCCCTAGACCAGCCAAGGCGGCAGCCATACAAATCTCTTGCAGAGAAAAACCCTCCTTGCATCGGCCCAGGAAGCCGCCAAACCCCTGGCGGACCGCCCCTGATCGTGCGCAGGCACAGGCAGGCCAAAAGTCATATAGGCACTGGGATCACAACCCGGAACCATCGGAAAATGGAAACCACAGATGCGTTTTGCCCAGCCCCAGCCGGACCACAAGCAATCAGAAGACTATCAGATTGGTGGGAAAAAGCAAACCTAGCCAAATACTCCAACACGTCCCGCCGGACATAATGTTAAGCCAAGCCACCTCCTCATGCATTCTCGGATCATGAAAGAAGTCAGGGAGAACCAGATCCTGAGAGGTATGAAAACCGAGATACAACTTAAGGGAGGAACTTCGGACCACACCTCAGCAGCACCGAGTCTGGCAGAGCCTTCAGGGAAGGAGGGTGACATAAGAGAGCCCCAATCTCCCCAAGCCTACGGGCAGAAGCGAAGGCAATAAGAAAAGCAGATTTCAGTGTTAGATGTTTGATATCAATCTCAGAAAAGGGCTCAAAAGGAGGCCCTTGAAGGAACCGTAATACAAGAGGGAGATCCCAAGGGGGAAGCCCTTTATCAGAACACCTTCAGAGTGGAGGGTCTAAGATCATCCATTATGTACTCAACTACAGGTTCTGAGAACCCCTGAGATATCAACCTAAACTGAGCAATAGCCACACTGCCCATTGCATCCAGTGGAATTCCAACCGCAGATCCCCTTGAAGGGGACACGGCCACCTCGGAATCAGCCAAGGTTCCTAGGACCGAAGCTCCAACAGAGAGGGGAGCCAACTCCGGCGGGACCAGAACTGAGCTAACAACAACACAGTCACCCTGGACACTCTGATGCGCCAAACCACCTGGGGCAGAAGGAGAATAGGCGGAAAGGCATAAAGGAAAACCCCAAGGCCACTGTACAGAGAGGGCGTCCATTCCCCAATCCCCCCGGCCTGAAACCGAGAGCAGAAGAGGCAAACCTCTGCTGAGACCGGGGATGCAAACAGGTCTAGAACCGGGGACCCTAATCTGACACAGGTCACTGCAAAGACCTGGGCCAACAGGACCAGTTCCGCCGAGGAGTGAAAACCGGCATCTGAGAAGATCCGCTTGAACATTGTCCACCCTTCTGATACGTGAGGCCACCAGAGACACCAGATTAGATTTCTCCCAGGTGCCTATCAGCGCTGCCAGAGCATTCAAGGAACAGCCGGAACCCCTTTTGCAGTTGACATATGCCAAGGCCGTCGTATTGTCCGATCGGATCAAAACCGCCGACCGTCCAGCAACTCCTTGTAGTACACCAGAGCTTGTACAATGGCACAACTCTTGCCAATTGGATGATCGCCGGCTCTCCCCAGATCTCACAACCCTTGAGCTGAGAGGACCCCCAATGTAGACCCTTTCTGCTGGCGTCGGTAGTAAGAGAGGCCACAGGAGGATGCACACCTCAGCCTGTAGACCTGAAACCCCCCGCCACCACAGCAGGGAGACTCGCAGCGCTGGGGACACCGAAAACACAACTACGAAAGCCGAGACGTCGGAAACCAGTGGGAGAGAGTATAAGACACCAGGGGACATAACCGAAGACGGGCTCAAGGAACCGAAAAGACGCAAGACGCCACGCGCCCCGTAACTTCAGCAACAGGCGAGCCGAGACACACTGCCTTCTGAGAACCCAGCCCAGACCAGCCAACAAGCGCCCCCCCTGCACAACATCCAGAGTACACTCTCCCCAGACGTCCGGACAAGCAGTGCAGGGTCTTGAGACCCATAAGCAGTTGACACATCCTAGAAGGCATAGGGACCAGGAACACCCGCAAGTAGAAATCTTGGTCCTGAACAGGGAAAGGAACGGTAACCCACAACAATCCTTCCTAGAGAACGGATCCCATGGCCAACTACTTGGACCGTGAGCTGGGTACCAAAGTCCTAACCATGCAAACCTGGACAGGAGGAGACAGGAACTGCAACCGATACCCCCCTCCGGAAGGAGCCCATTACCCAGGAAGCCGAACCCCACCGGTCCCATACACCTCAGAGAAGATAGAGACGAGGAGCCAGGGAAAAATGCCAGACACTGCACTTG
Organism: Ambystoma mexicanum; assembly: GCF_040938575.1. NCBI lineage: Eukaryota > Metazoa > Chordata > Amphibia > Caudata > Ambystomatidae > Ambystoma > Ambystoma mexicanum. The sequence continues at coordinate 554,572,670 of NC_090922.1, forward strand.
CACCAGAGGAAAATCACAGGATGTTGAAGCATGCCTGCGCCACAATATAACAGCATGCTTGTCAGCCCACAAAAAGATCCGACTTATCAAAAGGAAGATACAGGGCAGCCCAGAAGTCCAGCAGACCAGGGCCCCCCCAGCCGACAGAGGAGCCACCAGGCTGGCGTCAAAAGGGCAGAGTACTGTCACAAAGCAGGGCAAAGCAATCCATCCCGGATAGCAGACATCAAAGGCAACCCCCCAACTGGGGTATTCCTACACTGGAAAAACCCACTGAAGTGACATCCCCCTCCACCGGCACCAGGGGCTCTGAGAACCCCTCTAAGCACAGACATGTGCCACCATGTGCCATATCACTTCCCACAAGTCTGAGAGGAGGCGTGAAAGCAACACGTCAGCACCGGAGGACCTAGGCCCTAAAAGAAGAGACACTGGGAACCCTCTGAATGGCCATTACTTCCATGATGCATTTTCTATAATTCCATGCCGGACAAGGGAAAAGAAAATCATCTCCTTTGACCTTCCCTCGTGCAGTTCAGAGGAAGAGGACAGGACAAGGAGTCTGCGTCCATAGCTAGCACAGACCCAAACACACCACTAACTCGCCACATTACTGAGAGGTGGCTTGAGCCCTGTATCCAGTAGCTGGTAGCCCCAAGCTCTAAATCGTTCCAATGCGTCGGTCTAGGAAGGATGAAATGCCGAGTCAGCACCGCAGAGACTCGAACCCGAAGTGTAGACTATGCCAGGCTGGTACCCTTCAGGCCGCTTGCAGACGCGTCCAAATCTGCGCCGTTTTCACAGGCTGCACGCAAAGAATGCAGCCAACATCCGGTGCATCCTGGGCTGCGTGTGTCTGAGGAGCGGGTAGTATGTGACATGCCTGTGACAGAACAGAGCCCCAGCACTTTCAAAGACTCTCTGCCACTGTCACCCCACGGCAAGAAGCAGAGAGGCCTCACAACAAAATGGGAAGGCTAGGCCATACTGCCAAGTGCTTGCCATCATTTCCAACAAAGATGTGTACACAAAGCACGAGGAAACGGCATGTTGAAGGAGTCAAGATGGCCATACCAGCAGGAGAGGGGAAAAATATCAAGCACAGTCCTCCCCTCTCCTTACCTTCCCCCAGAGAATGCAGCTAACATCTGGTGCATCCTGTGCTGTGTGTGTCTGAGGAGCGGTCGGTATGTGACATGCCTGCGACAGAACAGAGCCCCGCACTTTCAAAGACTCTCTGCCACTGTCACCCCACGACAAGAAGCAGAGAGGCCACACAACAAAAGGGAAGGCTAGCCCATACTGCCAAGTGCTTGCCATCATTTCCAACAAAGATGTGTACACAAAGCACGAGGAAACGGCATGTTGAAGGAGTCAAGATGGCCATACCAGCAGGAGAGGGGAAAAATATCAAGCACAGTCCTCCCCTCTCCTTACCTTCCCCCAGAGAATGCAGCTAACATCCGGTGCATCCTGTGCTGTGTGTGTCTGAGGAGCGGGTGGTATGTGACATACCTGCGACCGAACAGAGCCCCGCACTTTCAAAGACTCTCTGCCACTGTCACCCCACGACAAGAAGCAGAGAGGCCACACAACAAAAGGGAAGGCTAGCCCATACTGCTAAGTGCTTGCCATCATTTCCAACAAAGATGTGTACACAAAGCACGAGGAAACGGCATGTTGAAGGAGTCAAGATGGCCATACCAGCAGGAGAGGGGAAAAATATCAAGCACAGTCCTCCCCTCTCCTTACCTTCCCCCAGAGAATGCAGCTAACAACCGGTGCATCCTGTGCTGTGTGTGTCTGAGGAGCGGGTGGTATGTGACATGCCTGCGACCGAACAGAGCCCCGCACTTTCAAAGACTCTCTGCCACTCTCACCCCACGACAAGAAGCAGAGAGGCCACACAACAAAAGGGAAGGCTAGCCCATACTGCCAAGTGCTTGCCATCATTTCCAACAAAGATGTGTACACAAAGCACGAGGAAACGGCATGTTGAAGGAGTCAAGATGGCCATACCAGCAGGAGAGGGGAAAAATATCAAGCACAGTCCTCCCCTCTCCTTACCTTCCCCCAGAGAATGCAGCTAACATCCGGTGCATCCTGTGCCGTGTGTGTCTGAGGAGCGGGTGGTATGTGACATGCCTGCGACAGAACAGAGCCCCCGCACTTTCAAAGACTCTCTGCCACTGTCACCCCACGACAAGACGCAGAGAGGCCACACAACAAAAGGGAAGGCTAACCCATACTGCCAAGTGCTTGCCATCATTTCCAATAAAGATGTGTACACAAAGCACGAGGAAAAGGCCTGTCGAATCAAGATGGCCAAAACAGGAGGAGAGGGGAAAAACATCAAGCCCAGTCCTCCCCTCTCCTTACCTTCCCCCGGGCCATGCAGGACCCGGGACACAATGCTCACGCTGCGGTCCAGAGCCCAGCAAAGAACCAAGCGAGGCAATGCCGCTCAACTGTGACCCCAAGCCCCGCAGGTGGCCCAGGAGCAGTGCCGCACCCGAGGGAGCCGAGGGCCCCGCCACAAACCCCCCCCCCTCCAGGGGGCCAGCAATCGGTGCTCCCCAGTGCCACGCACCGGGAAGAAAAAGTCAAACCTGCCGGAGGCAGGAAAAATTAAACTGAGTGACGTGGATGTGGGGGAGGAGTTATAGGAATTTAAAGAAATAGAAGAAGGTCCTGTGTCGGAGGCAGGGGCCTCATGAAGTAAGTACTGAGACGAGGAAGAGTGGACGTGGAGGTAATGGGAATCTTGAGAGCTCATTTGAAAATGCACACATTTAGCAATATCATATTTTTGATGCACGAAGCAACAAAGGATGAGAATTAAATCGGAAAACTAAAATCCTCATGCATAGTCAGATTGCACACAACATGAATGGAAATAAATAACTCTGTGGCCCTATCACAATGCAGACTGCGGATCGCGTCATAGAGAGCGCATGCGTCGACGTGAAATGTACGGGCTTCCACTTCCTGTCCTGTGTTCTTGGTCTGTCTGGATTTCATGCTATGGTGTAAAGAAAGTTCATTCAGCAGCTAGTCAAGAGGTTGTGGAGCCTGATGCTAACGTGGAGGATCAGATTGTTTTATGGTTATAACTGTTATACTCTTGGGGAGAATTCAGAGTTTCTGTGGTGGCGAGTATCCCTGAGATCGCTCATTTTAACAGCATCCTCTGTGTGCTGCATAACTTCTTTTACGGAACTTATTGTGTGCTTAAGATGTGGATGTTTGTATTAGGTATCATTGTCCCTCATACTGACTTTGGATCCCCAAATACAGCCAAATCTGTTTAATAATGCATCATTAGTCAAACGAGCACCCTCTCGTTTTCTGTTCACGAGGCTACTACCTATACTCTCAGTTATCCATCATATCAATTTACATTAAAAAGCATGCTGTTATATTGTTGAATGCACGTATATTCAACTTAGGTTCTTAACACCTTTTAGAGAAAAGATACGTTTGAACGATCATGCAATTTGTGTTCCTTGGAGTCGCAATGAATAACATTGAATGAGGCGGTGGTTGGGGGAGGAGAGGGGTCTTAGCTTACATCACGTCACGTGATTACTTGTCATTTTACCTAACATATATAGTCAAATAGGTTTGATTATTTGGGTGCCTATTATTTGGCCAAACCTGAAATGTTATAGGGCTGTGTGCGGTAGTTATTCGGGTGGGATGACCGTCAGTTTTTCGGCTATGTTTTCACGTCTATTTCATTTCACTGCGTTCGTGCAGGGATCCAAAGACATCTGGGGTTCTTAAAATTCCTCACCTGACCTTGAATCCTTTATTTGCTCTTTGGCATGCCCTTTGAAAGTGAAACGGGCTAGCCCCTATCCCTGTTTAATAAAATGAGCCACCTTGCTTTGCAAGACCCTAGCACAGTGCACATGTAGCTTCCGCCTTAGATGCAAGCAATAATATATGTGCCCATAAAATAGGACCCATTCTGATGTAAATGTCTTCTAAGTGTAACTTAATATATTATTCAGGGGTGCAGCCAGTCTCAAAATGTTGGTGTGGCTGGGGGACAGTTTTGAAAAGTAGGTCGCAATGCAAGTGGTTTCTTGAATGATTACTCAATGCCCCTCCAAGTAAATACATAATAATAATTTAGCATTTATATAGCACTACAAACCCTCAGGCATCTGAGCGCTGCTTATTATTACCCAAAGTGTGTGGTGCTCATTTATCGATCTTGGAAGGATGAAAGGCAGAGTTTGGCCCTGCCGGGATTCGAACCTGCGTCAAAGCGAGCAGTCGACTCGCTGTGCTATCATGGCAACAATGATTTGTCCTTTTGCTTTATGCACTGTGCCTTCAGTAGCCCTCATGCATAAGGTCTCTCTGCTCCCAGTAGTACTGAAAAAAATGAGGCACAAAAGTGAATCAAAGGAGTCAGTGCTGATAATGCCGGGACTGTGGCTCAGTGGACTAATGCATCCACTGCAGTGTCCTGTGTGTGACCTCATTGTCACAGGTGTGAATCCTGGCAGGACCACCCAGACCTTCATCCTTCTGAGGTCAAACGAGTTCCATTAAGGTGGGTAACAATAAATATCTTTAATTAGTGCCAAGATTCCCCTTCAGGGGTGAATGTACGCTTTTCAAAAATACCTGTTATGTTATGTTATGTTTTTATCAGTGCTGGGAGCAAACGAAGTGATTTCTCAAGGTGATTACAGGTCCCAGCATAACAAAACCCCCTTGCTATCAAGTCTCTCCCTCTCCCTGTTAATGCAGTGCTGATATATATGAGTGGCACCAGCTCCCCTGGAGAGTCAGAAGTTGCTTCTTCCATCTGTTGGTGCTCTTTTATTCCACAAGTACGAGTTAAACACCTCCCACCAATTTCGAGCCCTGTAAAATTACAGGTTTCTCTCCTAGTGCTCTGCATGGAACGTGTCAAACATGAATAATGCTTTGTTTAGTCACTGATCTAGGGCTTGATTCTCAGAAGCCGTTTATAATGGCACAATCCCATAGGAACTCGCTCTGTGAATCCAGCCCTTAGAGTTCTCACTGGGGCACTCGTCCCTCAAAAGATCCACAAACAAACTATAAAGCAAATGGACTAACCGGATTCAAAAGCTGGCTTCAGCCACACATGCTTATTCTCCATTAGGAAGGGCACGGTGATGGTTCAACGTCTTGCTTCTAGTCTTAGTTTGGGGTCACAGGGGGCCACACTGGGTGTTTGCTCATGGCTATGGTGCATACATTTACAGCAGATTTCGCTCCTCAGGTTCATGGTGAGGGTGCATTGCTTTCACTAGTAAATGGTGCTTTAGTGCCATGATCAGCTTGGGCTCACAGTGCTTTAGCACAGCAACTAGATTTAACTCATTGTGCAGTAGCTCCGCCTATTGTGACTGCATAGTTGTAGCACTCAGGGACGACGCTTTAGAGCAGAGAGGGGCACTGCAGACTGAAAACCACAACTGACCTAGGTGGGGAAGTTCAATTATGCAGAAATCCTCTTGCAGGGGGGTGCTCCTTCTACCGTCCTGTCCCCCTGAAGTTGACATCACCATTCCTACCGATTTTCTCCGCCTATCTCCGTTACGCTACTGTGCAGCATAGCCAAACACGCCCAATCATCACCTACGTCCCGACGTCAGTTGGCACAGAACCTGGAATATCAACACACATCCTCTCACAGCACAGCACGTCCCAATTCTGAATGCCAAACACTATCTTTAAAGGAAACCGCAAAACTCTGCAATTTATAATGTGCTTTTATTTCACAATAAACTGACCGAGAACATCCGCCGATGTCCATATTCAACCAAATTTTTTGTTTCTTTCTTTGTCTTTCTCGATATAAAAATGTTTATCGGGAGTCACACTGTGTTCCGTTGGGTATAAGCGCATTGGATGGAGGCACCGTGATTCGCAAGGCTTTGGCATCAGCATGTTGCTACACCACCGTAAACAATGTCAAGGTACTCCTTATTGCCGTACAAATGGGCACAGGGGATCATCCCAAAACAGCATGATGGTCATCCAACCATTGACGTGTATCATCAACTGCCGGCTGAAGAAGCCATCAATTGGCATCTGGAAATGATGAGATTCGCAATAGGGCAGGATGTGGCTGTGTATAAAACTTAACAGAAATGTGTCTCAGTAGCCGTTCTTTACTCTATTCTAATTGATCCATTACTTATGCACTGTGTGAAAAGTAATGATGAACACTAACATGAAACAATGCAAATACAGAGAAATCCACGTGCAATGTTGGAGTCTATGATGTGATTGAGAGGTTGGTGCTATGACAGCATTTTAATGTAACATTAGCCTAGAATTGGGCATTGGTGGAACTTGTGCAAACACAGATGTGGACTCCATGCATTTCGGTGCTGGACTGCCCACGTGCCTGGGACAAATACAAGTACACACCGGTTGTTTCTGAGTGTCCTCATAAATTGCCAAAAACAACAAGCCATTGCAATGTTAGCCAGCCAGCCATACCGGTCATGAAATGAAACCTTGACTACTTTGTCTACAAATTGGTCTAAAGTAAAACTTACATAATAATCAGCATTTCCATTCTATCGGCGTAACGCAGAGTGTCCGTTCAGATCAATGAATTGTTTGCTGGCATAAACCAATGGCGCACAACATTTCCAGAGATTTGCTCATTTTATGAAAACACTCGGAATTCATAATCCACTTGTCAGCTGAGGACATCTCCAGTTTTCGGCTAGAGAGAGCCGCGCACATGGAGCATCAACAGCCCGCACCCTTGCAAATGCCACGCACAGCGAACAGTGACTGCCCCCCACCTTTTTCCACCGACGCCTGTGTTATACTAGCATATTTGTCACGGCTGGTCCACCGCAAAGTGTTATAATTCAAACAGTGTTTTTGGTTTTGTTTCCTTCCTCTGAGGAGTGTGACCGTTCATTGCTGACCACCCTAGAGTCCCCCAATATAACTGCCTTTATGCCCTCATTCAACCTCAAAGCTTGTGGTACATCTTGCCCACTGATAAGGTCTTGGAAAAGCAGTACCCCTCTACTCCCCACCCCTGCAATCATTTGGAAATGGAATGTGTTTGATATAATGTTTTACAGGCGGCAGAGTTATCTGTATGCTGAATCTCTATAAAGACTTTATTCTTCTCAATGCCACTCTACTGGTCTCATTCCCTTATGGATGTATACAATTATTATTATTATATTGTGTATTTTGGGGACTCTGCACCTTCAGACCCTACCCCCGCACCACCTCAAATTCACCTCCCATAGACCTAATATGGAGTGCTCAAATAGGCACTTCTTCAAAAACAAATTGACAAACAGGGTACATCTGGAAAGACATTTTTTGTATGCTTTATTTAGACAATTTCTACTTTTGATAGCTTTGAAATTCAAGTTACATATGTTTTCCATTGGTCATGCACAATGTATCAAAATTGTTGAACATATAAATAGCTGCTGATCATTTGTATCAGGAAGCAAACTGCTCCACGAGTTCTGCTTTCGGAGAACAGGGCATGTTTGCAATGTTTTGTGGCAATGTATGTGTCCTAGGAACCAAGCCACGAATGATTCCATGAGTATGCATGTCCAACACAGTCAAATTCAGATCTTTCACGAAATTGAATTCCATTTCCTGGTATATTGGCTTGACCACCCACTTTTTGCTTCTTTTTACAAAGGCCATTTCGTAACGAAGCATCCCAAATTGTCCAGCAGTTCTATATTGTTGTCTGCCTATGTTCTCATTATGCTCTAATAACGCAAGTATTGTGCGAGATTCCAGACCCTGTATACCAAAATGCAATCTCTTGGGCCGGTACTTTAGGCACATATTGTGGAACATCTCAAAATCTCCTGTGTGACAGAATTCTGTGAGTCCCTTCAGATCTCTTGATAGAGTTTTATCAAACACGATCTTCTCAAGAGCTTTGTGTGCAGGTGAAGATGGAACCAACCACTTTGTCTTGCGTTCCTGCTCCTTCGATAAAGGTCCATGTTCACATTTGTGAAAATGTGGGTTTTCTGTCCATGAGTGAATGTTGGAGCAGTGGTGCATCAATCAGCAAGACCAAACAACTAATGATATTTATATTAACCGTGGTCCTGTTCTCTTGGACACAGGGTAAGGAGCTGGTCTGATGCGGGGTGGGAGTGAGGGCAACCAGTACAAATATATGAGAGTGCGAGAGGGGAATTCAATCTCGTATTCTTAAATCTAGGCAGCTAGCAGTCACAACTGCAAAGGTTGAAGCATTGGAATAGTCATATAACTTTATTTTAACACTAATAACTAGAGAGTTCTTTGCAAAAGGGTGGTTGCCCAGAGGGTGATTGCCATGATACCAAATTATCACTAAAAAATGCACTGTCCCACTTGTTGTGGGATAGGAAAACCCATGCTTTTTCAAAAGCATCTTCCCTATATTCAGTTTCATCTTCATCTTGTCCAGTTCTCGCATATTAGCAATGGTCCAACAACACTTTGCTTGCTTCACCTGTCACATTCCATTCATTTTCTGCCCATTGAGCATAAGCATCTCGAGTCTGCTTATTGACTGGAACACGCTGCACCTCAAATAATAGTTGCTCGATGGTGAGATCTGTTTGGCAAGCAGCATCCTTAGTTTGATATGTTGTCTGTGTGCTCATAGTTTTTATGCTTCTTGGCCTCTAGGGAAATGGGTTGTAAAAATATGTTCAATGTAAATACAACATGCAGTATATAGCACTTTAGATAGAAAATACATGTTATGAAGACAACACCAGCACAAAACAGTTTTCGCAGACGAATTTGTGTGTAACTTACCCTTGTTTTCTTGTATTTCTGTGCAATCATCTTCTTCGTCAGTGCAAGCGTCTTTTTCAGTGTGACAACCGCACCAGCATGCAGGTCCACCACCTCTGATCCATGTGCCTCCTCTTCTAATTCACCTCTTTGTATACATCCCATGTATCGAATATTCATAAAAAAAAATCGTACAAGTCGCTTACATACATACCGTCGTAAACAGTGTACATCATTTAGTCAAAATAGACATTTTGAATTTCACCTGATTGATGGCAAGTGCACTCGATCAGAGATCACCATGCAAAACTAACTTATTCTAGTGTTGCACTGAAGCATTTGGCATGGCATTCTGCATACCTCAGACTCAGGAACAGCTCCAAAGGATGATGTAACTGTAGTCAAAGTACCATCATCACCCTGTAACACAGTACTTTGTATTAGATTGGATTAAAACAGTGAAATTGAACAGAGACTAACAGATGCAGACATTTGGTACATATAAAAACGTATAAATGATACTCTATGTAAACAAATGTCTGGCTACATAAACTATTTCACATTATTTAGAATTCCATGTATAATACATTTGTGTAATCATAAAACTACCTGATAGGCGCTCGAAGTGGTTGTGGACACTGGGAAAGAAAAGGATGCAGAAACTAGCTCCTTCATTTTCAGTGAATTGCCACGAAGTGATAAAGTGAAAATTAGATTTGTATTAGATATGTGGGAAGATCCAACTGTCAATATTATGAACTTCTGCAAGTCCTTATGGCTCACCATTGGTATACTGGAATTTTTGGTGTTGTCGCCAGTATCAAGGGTCTGTGCTTCAGTCAATATGCTTGCCTAAAAGAATTAAAATGTGAACCAACCGATTACGATACGATTATGCTTATTTGGAAGTGCACTAGTGCACAGTCATGTCCGATGCTCATAAAACCAGCGACAGATGTCTAGCAAAATGTGGTATAGTTCTAAAGTAATCAAATCTGGTAAATATGCAAAGTTTAGTAAGAAACAATTACACCGAAAGCACCAATCTTTTCATGTAGTTATCTGTTTGATAACCCAAGGCCTACAGCTAATTCATCATCTACAGCTAATTCATCATCGTGAACTCACCTGGTCCCGCGTGTGCATGAATAGAGTTGGAATTGCATTCTGAAGCGATTTACGAGAGGTTCTGAGTCGATGCTTTTTTTTGTACTGCAATGGGTTGTTCATATCCGGGGCAAAGGGCAGGCTGCATATGCGGTATGTATCGCCCTTCAAGTCCCTCGAGACTTCCAGGGTTCTAGTTTCAAGCTCGTCCGTCGCAAATCCACAATATCTAAACCATTCTCTTATTCGATCTATATTCCTCTGGAATGTATGCATTATTGTGCCCTCAGGTTTGCAATGGGTCTTAGAACAGCAACTGGCAACCTTACACGTAGGCATTCTTGACAAATCTGTTAAAAAAAGTACTTATAGTTACAATAATGTTTTACATGAATGCATGATAGGGATGGAATTATATCATAATGTTTCTATGCAATGTTTGTCTTGGTCACAGAAGCAAAACCTGTGTAGCGTAGTCAATTATACAATAGGGTAACTTTCACACAGAATTGATTGAGGTGATGGAAATCGTAATGTGTTAGTCGTCCGTTGAATGTACTTTCTTGCATCAAAAGGAAACATGCTTATAGACATGGTCCGCAATGGATGCAATTCTATCCCTATTGACACTGTTGACACTTGCTATGTACAGAGAACATAACCAATTAAATAGAAGACAATGGTAAAGGCAATGAGATGAATGAACATTACACTACTGGGTACATTTGTTTGAAATAGATAGAATTTTACAGAGATCAAAAAGAGACGATCAGGTGACGTGCACTTACCTTGACTTACAATCAATGAGATTCATCAAGCCGGGTAGTTAGTAGCAAGAGAAAAGGTAGCGCAATCCGGAGTTGACTTCCAGTGCTCACAGATGCTCACAGGTAGCACGATCACGAGTTGACTTCCAGTGCTCACAGATGTTGTCAGGATAAATATCAAGGGGTTTATAAAGAATTAGAAAAGCGGGTGTGTTTGTGAATGAGTGACGTGTTTATGGCATGATCTTATGTGGATTGAAGGGGCACGGTCTGCATCAAGGCAACAGGCCTGCAGACACTGGGTCCAGGGATGCCCTGAGTACAATGGCCGCTTTGCGGAAGATAACTTTGAAGTGTGGAAGGTGTAAGGCACCTCGGATGTTCCCATCCTGCCAGACCCTCGGGAGGGCAGGGCCACAAGTGCGAACTGCCATTGATACTGGAGGGAGGATGGATGCCCAAGAGGCATGGAGAAAGGGGCCGGAACACTGCTGAATGGTGATGACACACTTATGTGGATTGAAGGGGCGCAGTCTGCATCAAGCCAACAGGCCTTCAGACACTGGGTCTGGGGATGCCCTGAGCACAATGGACACTTTGCGGAAGATAACTTTGAAGTGTGGAAGGTGTAGCCCACCTCAGATGGTCCCATCCTGCCAGCACCCCAGGATGGCAGGGCCCAAGTTGCGAACTGCCATTGATACTGGAGGGGGGATGGATGCCCAAGAGGCATGGAGAAAGGGGCTGGAACGCTGCTGAACGGAGATGACACACTTATGAGGACATCCTGCCAGTGGAAGGAAGGAGGGGATGTTTTGCCTCATCACTGGTGTCAGAAGAGAAATCCTGGCAACAATAGAATAGGGCCTACTGCAGGACCCGGTCGGAATCCATTTTGTATAAACCTCCGACTCATTTTGGAGTAAACCACGTTCAGATTAATGTGAAGCCTCCTCTCCCCTTTTGCAGTGCTGCGAACAGCGACCACAGCCGGCCTCTACCTTTTACTCCCCCTAAGCCTGTGCCAAACAAACTCATTTCACACGTATGTACTGGCTTGAATTGTTGCTAGAAAACAGTGTATTATTTTATCCTTCCACTGAGCTCATCTACCTTGTATGTGACCGGGCCAAATGCTGCCCTGCAACCCATCCATCTCCACAGAGCTGCTCTTGAGCCTTTCACCCCATTCCTGTGGACGTTATCACATGGTTTCCCCATGTGCCCATACATTCTCACTTTGATGTAGCAGAAGCGTGAGCCTTTTCCACTGACCGCCCTAGAGTGCCCCCAATATAACCTATCCACAAGTCCTCATATATTTTGCTAAGACCAACACGTGTCACTTCACTCATACTTGCCTGATGGCACCAGGACAAATAAATCTCGAATGTAATCCTCTAATCACGCACCAGGAGAGTAAGACCATTGCACTCCTTCCGCCCACAAAGAAATCGAAATGAAACGTGTTTATATGTAGTTACAATTTATAGGTATTCCAAAATTCTAGGGGTTGTACACGATTTGCATTATTCATTGTGTGTCAGAAAATGTTATGTAGTTTGGAAAATCAGGAGTGAACAACACCCGTGGAATTGACTTGACCTTCACATCGGCCAGATGAGCGCGGCCGAACCACGTGCAACAGAGTTCTCTGTGTGCAGACTTTATATAAAGCCTTTATACTTCTCTCAACCACTCTCCCAGTCTCATTCCCTTATCGATGTGTCTATTTAATAAAGCTTATATTTGTATTTTGGGGACTTTTGGGGTACCCTCACCAGCCCTGCCAGGACAAGTTAGCGTGTCCTTGATTCACTGAAAAATGGAAACAGCTATTCATAAAAGTTCAATTGTATTTTATTTGGTTGCTGATGTTGATGTCACACATTTACTAAACATTGTACACTTTGGGTTGCTGCACAGTGTGGGAAAATCCCCTGTACTGTCTGCTGTCGCTGGGGAATTTGGCTCGAATGTTTCCAATGACACATGCCAGTATTACTCATCGAATGCGGTGTCCAAGCCTCCCATGAAGCCACCATGTAAATGAACGATAGGCCTTCAGCCTGTACCACCTGTGGAAGAGAAACATACAAGCTGTAACTTTAAATGAACATGATAAGTGTACAAACCTTAGTTGAACATGCAAACTTATATTCTATGACATAGTTTCAAGTACAAATATTACTTCATGGATCAATGAACTTGGGCTTTAAAGTGTAGACACATCACATAAGTGAACACCCATGCAATCCATAATGTTTGGGGGACAGAGAAATATTGTTTCTTGGTTCTACAAGAAAGACACATAAGATGACCACAATGATTTGAACAAAGCGCGAGAGAACTATTGAATTGCCAGACTACATTCATTTGGCAGTGATAAATCAAAGTTACGACAATATAGGAGGCATCCATGTCCTAAGTTAAATCACATCTGGAGCACACTTACTCGTTACTTGGATTGCGAGGGCGAACTGTTGCTCGAAGTTCGTGCATAGGCACCATCATAATCCTCAACACGGACCTTGTGAGGCAGGCTGCCCTGAAGTCATGCAGCTCGGTAACGCATAGCAGTTGTGTGTCTTCTTCCGATATTTAGGTCAATCATCCAGAGTTTTCTCGGCAGCAGCAGTTCTCCTTCTCGGTTGGCATGACCTTGCACCGATTGCAGGTACACCAGGTGGAGACGTTGTCCATGCAACTAGGCTGAGGCTCTTGATTGGTGATCCATCTTCCCAACTGTCCTCCGAAGCCCCATCGTTTCCCATCTTTCTCTTTCTGACATGGAATACTCTGGCTTGTACTGGTAGGGCATTATTGATGCCATCATACGACAAAATTAAAATCGATAATAATGCTGGCACTAGTACCTGTTTGCACGGGCTACGAGCAAGGAGGATAGCTAAACAGAGCAGAAATGAGTCAAAGTTTATTCAGAAAAAGACTGTGAAACTACTGAAAAAGCAACTCTGATGTTGTATGGTGAGAAGCGGTCTGTTTATACTTCTTGAGGAAAGAGACGTCCTGCCATTTCCATGGAGACATGCCATAAGCAGAGAACGTTAACACGAGACGTGCATCCGCATTGTGAAAGGGGCCGTACGCGTCGAGTGATGTCAGCTTCAGGGGCGAAAACTATGATTTAGTGCCGATAGGGCACTTGAGCTTAGGGTGATGCAGCAACGGATAAGATTAGCACAAAATAGCTGTTCCCTGCTGCCTGATTTTGCATGTGAAAACGTGAGGAAAACCACGGTAAGGTCCATAGGAAATGTTTTTACGATCGATCAACGTATGCTTAAAAATACATGCCTGAGCGCTTGGGACAATAATATTTTTGAGCGCACTATTCCTTTAACTGCAGCTCCAAAAGAACTATTAATGTAACAAAATTGTCTAAACCAAGTGTACCTTCAGCAATTTGATTTACAAGCAGGATGTGTGTCCTCATATCTGTGCCTTGCACTGAAATCCTGTTAGAATCAAGCAGTGGCAAAGCCTACTTTTTGGCTTATGAATAGTTAGTAGATAGATATATTCCAGGCACTGCTATCATATGCATCCTTCTCAGAGCCAGTTATCAGCATTATGGCAATGCATGGCAAAGGGCTATCACATGCGTACAGAAAAGCCCAAACTTTTGGCTTTTCCAATGCTTGTTTTCTTAGTGTGAGGTGCATTTAAGGTCATAAGCAGAAACCTGCTTCAACTCGAAAACTGCATTTAAACATTGCCACGAAAAATGCCTGTGCTCTGCTTCCCAGGCACATGTGTGGTAAGCATTTGAACTTTTCACCCAAAACGGCTGTGCTTTGTTCCCTGGCACATGGGTGGCAAACAGGTGAACACTGCATTGAAGAATGGCCCTGCGTTTGCTTTGCTTTCATGTGAACCACCAAGTTTTGCGTTGCATTAAAATACGGCTCTACATATCCTGTTCTGTCATCTGAATACCAAAGTTGTGCACTGCATTCAAGATGGACCTGCGCTTGTTTTTCTTCTCTCATCTGAAATACCACAAAGTTATGTGCTGAATTGAAAAGCATCCCTGCGTGCTTTATTCCATCTGAATGCCAAAAAGTTAGGCAATAATCCGAAAACAGCCTTGTCTTACTGTTCATTTCACATGAGGGGCAAGGATTTCACATTGCAACCCGACACAGTTTTTGTTTTCCCTTTCTTGTGAACGGCAGCACTCTAAAACACTGAAAATGAATAAAAAACGGCTTGGCTTTTCTTCTGTGTCAAATCAAAAGAACATTGTGCAGAGGGTCTACCTTTCCGTGTCCATGAAAAACAGTAATTGCAAACCCATTCAAAAGGTCAAATTAAAAGAAAATCCTATGACCTACAGAACCACACTTCAAACATTACATGAGAAATACGGCTGCATGCGTGTGAAAGAATATAAAGAAAACATTACGTTTAAAATCCAATGTAAAATTGTGGCTTTTGCTTGCATAGAAATGTCAGTGAGGGTTTGGGGGTGGCTACACGTGTACATTATGTTCTCCCCCACAAGACTTCAAACAGGTTGAGACTCAGAATAACCAGTAAAACCAGTTATGGGCTCAATTGGAAGCCTGGCCTCTGCCTGGAAGTCACACTTATAAGTGAACTATTCTGCAATGACATATGACGGGGCGGAGGGTGTGATAATTACAGATTCTGCCAGACTGAAAGGCAGTACCAGCAAAAAGACAAAGAAAGCCAGTGGGGCCAGTGCTTGACCAAGAAGTGTGAGTTCCTTTTTCACCCACTTCCCAGGACAAACTGCAAACTTCAAAGGGCACCAGAAAAGTCCTTTGTTGCAAGCTGAGCCAGGGGGAGACATTTGGCTGTGGGGGTTGAAGCACTGCCTTCCCATATGTGGCAGATCCTCCAAATTGACATTGAAGGATGTATGCATTAGGCACTTTTCCCTAGCACTCAAAATAAGGAATAATGGGGCTGTATGATATTTTCCCATGTGATTTGCAGGCGGATTTTCAGAGACTAAGTGCATGTTTCTAGGACATTGTGGGCTGAAATGGCCAATCAAGACTCTTTTCTGGCTGATTTTAAAATGGGACACATTTTCCAGTTGGTGGGAAGATGGAGATGTACATTGCAGAGTGATAACTATTGTACATTTTATGAAAATGACCAAAAGCTGCCAAGGGGCGACGCTACCTCCGACGGGGTCAGAGATCGGCTTGCCTAATTCCCCTTGACTCCCTGAAACCACCTATCTATATCTTATGACGGTGTCTAATATAAATTGGAAGTTATGATATATAACTCAGTTTTGCTAGAAAGTTGTTAAAGAGAACAAAGACCTCTCATAAATGTCAACTAGACAGATGGTGATCCCTCCCCTTGAACCAATGATGCCAGGGGGCAGGGAAAGGAATGGTAGGCTGTCCTATCCCAGGGTAAGAGTAATTCTAGGGTAAAGTTCCCCAAATTGTAAAATAAATGATGTCATTTTGGGGTATATAAGGGGGGACTGTACTAGACACAGGATCAAACACGCACACCAGAACCCAGGGAGACAGGAGAAAGAGGAAAGAGGCAGCTGATCACATCCAAGAGAGTGCAGAGGCCAGACCCCTTGCCTAACTGTCCATAGGGTCCTGAGATCCCGCTGACTTTCCAGAATCCCACACCAAGGGCTTACTTTATAAGTAGCAAATAACCCCAGTCCCAAATTGCATACCCCTGTCTTTTCTACCTCAAATCCCATTAAAAATCCCATAGAAAATCTTATTGAAAATCACATTGAAAGTCCAAATTGCAAGTATAATTCATTCACCTTTCCATAGAAGAATCTTTATTAGCCTGTGTATATTAGCGTATTCCTTTGAGGAATCTTTCATTTGTCCGTATAAGTCCTTAGTATCATTTTGAAATAAATCAATTAATTTCCCATCAAAAATTCATGTTCAATATTGTTGCCATCCAAAACCAACAATTTTGACGAGTGTTTTTACTAATTATAGTCATTAAAGTATAGCCTCAACACAGTTAGTCTCCTTGTCACTGAAAAGCGAATGTGTCCGTGTATTTTGTATATTCAGACGAATTCCTAATTTGCATATGTCCCATTGAAAACCTAAACCGTAGTTCCATTGAGAGCAATCCCTTTCTGTTAGAATCCTATCTGTTATGTGCCTCTGTCCTTGTCCTTAAAACCGATTTTCGATTTTGACAGCTCATCCCTTTCCGTAGCTACCTGTCATCACAAATCCTGTGTAAATTGAATTTCCATTTTGCTGTGTGTGTTTTTCTTTTGCATTTACTTTCTTCCCCAAAATCGATTTTCCTGCCCTGTCCTCACATTGCCTTGGTGTGCTGAGTAGTAGTATTTAGGCTTCCTTATCTCCTCAAGTGCAGCATCACAAATGTCCTTTCTAGCTGTCCCACCATGGTTGTGAGCTGCTGTGCGAGTAATCAAGCAAATCTGATTCTGCCAATTTGCTCAAAAATCGGGTTTTCATTTTCTTTTCTGACTTCCCATCTTGGGGTGGTGAGTTGTATTCTAAATCCGATTTTTCTCTCTTTATCCTTACTCCTTGCCACTGCCTTCCATCCAAAGGGAATTAAGTTAGCTGATGTTTGGGGTGAGTGTACCAGGGGGAGTGCTTAATCTTATTGCAATCATATGCTTTAAAACCATTTTTCCTGTTTTGTCATTAAAGATCCATGTGATCTCTGTTGGGATTTTGAACCAATTGTTCTGTAGGCAGCATTGCATTTGTGTTGCCAACACTTGGTGGCTGTTGTAAAATTGTATGTTGAATATTTTTCCTTTTTCCATTAAATAATAAATTAATAAATATTGATTGATACACACCGGCCTGGTTCCTAGTCAATTGTGACATGGGGTGTTTGTAAAAGGTGGGTGCGAGACGGGTTGGGGCCCACTCAAATAAAGAACTAGGTTTATTAAAGATATAAAGCGTTTTATTTCTCACGGAAGTCATTTCCTGCCACAATTTTAATCATGAAAGTATTTCCACTTCCCAATAAATTAACTGACCACTGAAATTTTGCAAAGAGAATTTTGTGTCTTGTCAGCACCCATCTTCAAAAGGATGAAAGAGGCATGGAGGGTGGGACTAAGCAGCACAACCTGACACCAAACCAGCCTGTGTGGCAAATCCAAGGGCTGTACCACCTACAGGAGAGTATCCAGCATTGCAAGAGTGGGGGTGCGAGCCAATAAGAAGTCCTGCTACTTTCCCCCCAAATGCAGTGCGCGCAATTCCATATGGTCTAATTCGGGCCCACAAACCGCCCACACTGCCCCAATCTACTTTTCTGGTAACATTAGTGGCAGAAACTGCAGAATCGTTATAGATGCAGGGAACTCGTCTATTAGAGCTCTGCCTAGGCGCTATGGGGCAAAATACATACAAACCTCCTAATTTGCATATGGATTGCACCAACAGAAATGACTTCACAGAAAAGGACATCACAAGGAGCATCATCAGTGGTTGATACTTGGAGGCACAATTGAAGTGACTTTAGAATAAGTTGCCATAATTAAGACAAGTGGCAAATAACAATATGGTGAAAAATACCTAAATAGCACTATTGTTATATACGGAGCAACTCTATATTCAGGATTTTTTTTAATAACAGCATGATATATTAACATATCACGTACACAGCTGCAGATAAGACACAGGGCCTCATTACGAGGTTGGAGGCAGCCATGGAGCTATTAGCTCCATGGCTGCCCCCAAAACCCTTCCGACTCTGCCCTGGTGAATGGAGCAATTACTGATCCATTCCGAGGTCGGAGGGACCGCTAATTCCCCATTCACCAGGGCCATTCTCCATTCCCATTTGAGCCCCCATAGGGATCAATGGGAATAGGGAAGGCACTAATAAAGGTACCGCAAATTGCGGTACCGTTATTAGCTCTATCCTTAACGCCTGCAAAAACCAGGCATTAAGGAAGGATCCGCAAAGGGAACTTGTAGTAGGGAGGTAAGGGATTACCGGCACCGGTGCCCTTACCGGTGCTGGTAATCCCTTACCTCCCACCTCATAATGAGTGTCACAGTGTGATAAAATTATCTGCCCAAGATCACACACTTTGGTTAAATGGTGAAACCGGGATGTGAAAAATGTTAGCAACTGAGCCCATCTTCATGGGGTTAGTTGATATAGATATGTATTAAGGTTTTCCTTTGCCTTTCATGTGCTTAAATAATACTTTATTGATAACAATGCGTTAGAAGCAATGCACATTACATGAGAAACTACTCTTTTATAATTAACTTTACACATCATAGAAATATGTTGTGCAATAAGAGTATGGCTTTAGTTTTATTCTCCCCATCCTGCATGTAAAGTCACAATAGCATTATGCAAATTAATGTGAGCCTAACAAATCCCCCTTGGGAAAAGCCATAGTAATTACTTCATAAAGCCTGCAGCATTAAGCAGTCTTCTCACTGCTGATCACTCCCTCTCATGCACATTTCTAGAGGGGCAAATGTCCCTGCTAATAGTGCCCCCTCCCTCCCATCAGTGCCTAATGGTTCACATTGAAATGCTCTGTTAACACAGAGCAACCTGAGTGCCCCTTTGGTACTCAGAGCTCCTTGGGGCATTATCTTGGCAGTGGGACACCTCTCCCATTCGGAAAGAGTAAGGTGTGCTGCTGCCATGATAATGCTCGTGCTGAGCAGGAATTGCTCAGCACACATTGTCCTCGCAGCACGACACCTTTTATGTTGAGTACCCACATTGAGATGCCGAACGAAAGAGGTGTCCCACTGACAAAAGTCCCATTCAGGCTCTCAAAAGAGCCTTGGGGGGCAGCTTGCCCCCTCTACCCCTCCATTCTCGCTAGGTACGCTACTGGCCAAATGTGACAGAAGCGGCACTCCATGGGAGCTCAGGCTTTATTAAAGAGTATGGATAAGATACATTGACTTGCTGGAAAATTGCCAACCCCTTCAGTAGAGGCCTGCATAGAGGCATGAAGGGGTGAAACATGGCATCATGACCACAAACAAGAGGCAAAGCAGGAGAACCTTGCTTCACAAAAAGAACGCTAAGGGAAGGCAAATGTTTTTATTTAATGCTAGGAAATATACATATATTGCCAACCCTATAGTTAAGTTAAAACCTATTTGCATTCCCTTTTCTGTTGGATATTTTGACCCATTCCAATGTGTCTCACTACATCACTTTACTGCAAGGATAAAAGAAACAGCCCAAAATTACTGCGGTGATGCCTGTGCACACCGAAATCTTCAAAACTGCGTTTGTGTCACAACTAGAAAAAGGCTGCACACCCTGCCACACACAGTCAGGGGGGGTGAAAACAGAGATCTCACTGCAGGAGCATGCCAGTGGGCTCTGCCACAGTCAACATGGAGCAAAGTGGATGAAACAGCATCATTGTGCTGAAAACCCGAAAATACCTTTTCTACTGAATCATTGAGATTAAAGGGCCCTGCAATGCCGAGGATCATCCAGTGTGGCTCAGAGGAAACGGGTCTCATTGGAATGACAGCTCCTATAAAATGTATCTATGAAAAAGCAATCCAGGAACACTTGTTTTCATTTTCCACGGGGGGCAAAACGTGGCTATCTCTTTGCTACAGGTATCAGGAAACATCTGTCCAGAGAAACTCTATACAAAGGCATGATACATGTATCCAGGCTGCAAACAAATCCAGCACCCAAGGAAAGAACTAATGCTGTCTAAAATGTGTAGTTGCTGCAGTTGAAAATCGGATTTATAGAAATAGCTTTAATGTGCTTTTTCAGGAATGAAGAGCAAAATTGTCTGTTGTAAAGTATATTCTTGTGTAAAGGCTTAATTCTTTAAGAATGTCAAAGGATTGCTAATGTTAAATATCCACCTTTAAACTGTGTTAATGGTATATGTATACATGAAAGATTTAAAGAGTGGCACTTAAAGCTAAACCCAGTCTGAGTTAATCAACTATATAAAAAAAACAACCTTGCTCTGACAGTTCCACCTGTTGACATCTCCACTGCTGGCAGAAAGGGCTAATTGCTGCTGGGAGGCCTTGATTACTCATGACAAAGGGACTTCATTAGACATTTGTCTGTGCCCCAGGCGAAGACACTAGGAGGCTTGGACACTCACCCTTCCAGGGGAGGGGCAGGAAGCTCCACTCTCCAGGGAGAGGCCCCTCATTCAACTTCAAAGGATTTGCCCTTTTGCTCACACTTGGGAAGAAAGAAAAAAAACAAACTGACATGTGACTTTTGGGTTTAAAATGCTTATTTTGCCGCTGAACTTCAAGACATTTAACTTGGCAGCAAGAATAAGAAAAAGAGTGAAAAGTACATACATCTAAATCTGAATTTCTGCTATTCATTTGAAAACTTGATAGAATTTCTTACTGCGTAAGGAACAGAGGTTATAAAGAATGACCAATTGCACAGAAACTATTAATTTTGCAAATATAATATTGTGGACCCGCATTCTAGGGGTAATTGTGCATGTTTGTATAGAATTGGGAAATGTTAGGCCACACCTTTTATGGTTAAAATTGCCAAAACTCTACAGAAAGACTAAACCAAGTCCCACCTACTTGGGAGTTGGATTGGAATGTATCCCACAAAATATGTAAGTTATGTATGCGATTTTCTTAGAGGGCATAACTACATAAATATGTATTTGTGGGAAAGTTTGATTTTGGTCCCAATAGCTATGGGAGGTCTCCAGATCATCTCATAAAACATGACACACCTTTCTGTCATCCAACCAGGAAAGGGCAAGGCAGGAACTGTGCTCTGGCCCAATCATAGCATTGTGGGTGTGGGTAGTAAGTCTGCCCCTACCATAAATGTTGGTGATGTCATTTGGCATGATAAATAAGGGAAGCTCACAACACACAGACACACACTGATTCCTGACTCCTTTCTGATTTTCGCATGGCACCCTGTTCCTGAATTCTCCATCTTTGTTCCTGATTCCAGATTTCTTTGTAAAGCCAAGGATTCTGCATTGCTGAACTCCTTTTCAGCTAGGGCCAAATTCTGAAGCCATCACAAAACCTAAGGGAAGCATTTTGATCCAGTCTGGCTTGCTACCTTAAATGCTTGCTTGCTGAAACTCGCCATCTCACTGATCTCCGGTCTCCAGCAACAAGCGCAGTCCAGTGCAGTCCAGTCCGAGGTGCCAGTCCAGGTGACCAGAACTGCCCAGCTGACCTAATTCTGCCAGATGTGTCCTGCTGTCCTTTAGACTCGATCCGTGTGATGACCAGAACCCCTGACGGTCCAAAATCTTAAATTAAAGTGGACTGTAAGTATTAATAGGAATCATAGTAAATCCTAGCACATTTTGCCTTTCCTTGTCCTATCCCAATCTCTCAACCATCCTATCTTTACCTTAAGAACCTATAATATTGTCAGAACCATTCTTGTAACCCTGTCTGTGATTCCGAGTGTTAGTGCCAATGTTCTCCTCATTTATGTTTTCCTAGCCCATAAGCCATTAGTGATTTTGATTAAATAAAGTAATTCCCATAAAGAAAAGGGGTATCCGCCATGTGAAGGGTTACAATTGGCCGTGTAACTGTGGAGATTCACAGGTGGCATTCTCTTTTTCTTAGCCATTAAATCTAGTTTAGGTAAAATCAACCTGTCATTTTAAAACCGATTTTCTGTTTTTCTCTGTTCTATTTTTCTAAAAAAACGCCTCTCATTCAACATTGCATAACTTCCTCAATTTAATAGCTAGAGACTTCATTTCAACTCTGACTTAAACATACAAATGTTAGCTACATCCCAACACACACTCCACATCCAAAAACTGTGTATGCCACCCATTTTCCTTAAAACCCGTTTAGTTAAATTTAGGCGGGAATTCACATTTCTGCAAAGTTTTACACGTGTGATTTTCAATTTCAAGTATTTCTAAACTTCCATTAAGATTCAAAGTGTGTAGTTTTTCTCATACTATAGCTTTTGATTGTTGGCATCTTTCCCATGTTGCTCCCATAGAGATTTATATTGATTTAAGGACTTTTGTTGCACACTTTTCATTGTTTTGCTCAGCCATTTTCGAATTTCATTTTAAAAGTGTAAGATTTCCAAACCGTGTTTCTCTCTTATTTGGGGGGGGAAGGTTGCAATCAAATCCTGTACACTGTTTTTTATTCGTGAATACCGGCTGCTTACTTACATCTGTGTAGAATTGCTTATTTGTGAGTTGAGAAATTTGCAGGGGGAAATCTTAACTTAAGCACTATCTTTCAAACAAGCCAAAACTGTTCTTTTCTCTGTGTTTTATATTCTGTGTTGCTATAAGTGAATTCAACTGCCTTACCCACTTTCTTATTTGTATTGTCACCACATTGGTGATTGCTGACCCATATATTAAAACATATGTTTGATTTGAATTTTAAATAGATAAATAAATATTACCTTTACTAACTAGCCTGATTCCTGGTCCATTGTGACGGGGTGTGATATGAGTGGTATATCACTCAGAATATTGAACCTATCGACACAATAAAGTATTTAATTTGCGCACTGCATACTAGGCTGAGACTAGGGTGTATTGCCTGTTTGAAATCCTTAACATTTCCCAAAATGCTGTTGCTAATACATGCATAAGTATACTTACACATATGATTTAAAACATGCCTATTGTAATAAATCTTGACTTCTTTTTCAGTTGGCAATGCTGCTCTCGGGAATATCGCCCCCCCCCCCCACACTCTCCACCCCTAGTCTTGATTTCACTCCACTAGCTCTGCATTGCATCTCACTCCATCTGAAGGAGAGCCTGCTCCAAACACAGGCTTCAGACAGCCACAGCACTTCCAGGAAGCGCAAGGGCTTTCCACCCCATTATTAACACGCCCATGTGAACGCAATGATCTGCCCGGTGTACATTGACATGCCACATTATGTAAGAGCTTAAGAAAGAATAATATTAGCATAATAATAATATTAGCATAATAATAAAAAGAAGCACCTGCTAAATGTTTTGTATTTTTGCAAGAAACTTGGGGTTGGTTATCCTAAGTTACCTAGGGGAATCCAGACGTGGACCCCTTGCTCAATGTGCTCAGAGGCACTGCTCCACCTCACTGATGAGGCTCGACTAGGCCGAAACACGGGTATGGGGTTGCTGTTAGTACTCTTGTTCAAAGGAGGATTGCCAGGCATTTCGGTGCTGGACTGCCCTTGTGGGTGAGACAAAGACTGATATGCAAATGGATATTCCTCCTTTGTGAAAAGTCCAGTGATTAAAAAGCGATGGCTGAGGACTCTCAAAGTGGGTAAAAAAAACACAGAACAGGTTATCATGCCGTGCTCTTTCTAGAGAGGGGCACCTGCTACCTTTTTTGTACTTAAGGTACATAACAAAATGAAAACAAATGTCTATAGAATGTCTATAGAATTCAGATGTAAGTTCATGGTGTAGTTTTGTAGTGGGGGGGGTGCAGACGTGCCAATACTTCAGAGAAGCAGAGGCCTTTCTTCCTTTCACTCCTTCCCTCTGAGCATCTGTGTCATTTTTGCAGTCAGACCTATGCCTTTCTGGTAGATGCCTAGCAGATTTGCTTCTAGTTCTGTTTCAGGGGGCGGGATCAAGCTTGTTACAAGTGGCAGGGATGTTCATGAGTCAGGCTGTTTCGCCACTCCTTACTGATGATTGCTGAAATGCCCTGCAAGAAAGCCAAACTGGTTAGGCCCGACATATTTATGCAAAGTGTCAGTGATCACTGGAGAACGTGGGGCGTGGGTCACTGCGCACGCCGCTGCTCCTGCAGCTGCCCGCCCCGTGAAATGAAACCACCTGCGCAGGGCTGAGGTATCACCAGTACTTTCATTATTTACCAAACATCAAACACTGAGGTCCTGATACATGGAACGTTTTCCTATGGGATTGTGCCATTTTAAAACACTTCCAGGAATCAGGCCCTGAATGTGGAGCAAAAGGATGAACATGGTGGCGTTAATACTTCATTGAAGAACTTTTCCGGGTGGCATGCAGAGAGCACATGAATAACCTTTGCCACACTCTGAAGCACAACATGATGCACTGGCACTCATGTCACCTTCAGCATGAAGGCGCAAGATAGTTTTGCAATGCTTCATGCAGATTTACGACCGTGCCGGCCATAATTGCGCTGACATCAACTTTATTGAACTAGGTCATATATTGTTGTGCAATCTTTCCAGCTGGTGTTGCCCCTTCTTCAGGCAGTTAAGTCAAGATGTCTTTATATCACAGAGTTGCCCGGTGGTTATCCCGCGCCATGCCAGGCAGGAATTCAAGACCTTACTCATTGCCTATGTGGCACCTAGGCTCCTTCCGTTCTGGTATCCCAGCATTCCCCCATTGGCCGGGACATCCCATGCCACATACCATACCACATGCCTCTTTTCCTCAGCGACCTGCACAGCTCTCTGTTGCATCCTAGCTATGTTTGCGTAACATAAAAACCTAAATACAAATAATATACGCACGCCTATGGCGGCTAAGAATGCCTCCTTTTCTCCTAAAATACTCAATTCAAAAAGGCACTCGCTCACTCGGCTAGCTCATTCCGAGACTGGGGAAAATCCATGTGATTCCAAGCAAATGACGCCACGCGATCCACACAGAAAGCAGACAATGACCCAATGAGTCTACACCTTTCGTATTTACTGTGTAACACAATGAGTCAATTGTGTGAGGTTCCTCTGGTGGCAATGACAAGACTGGGCGAAGTCCTTCTAATAAAATAGGGAGCTGCCAAATGTGCATTATTCAAGAAACCTGTGCTCAGCATATTAGGCCTCTAGTGTCACCACGAAAAGGATGCCACTGGCGTCCCTATCATGTATGCATTTGCCTTTGTTTGGTTTTATCTTTAGCGCTTAAGAGAGAGGAAGAGGGGACAGCGCTCAAATGCATGAAGTAGATTTGGAAGCTTGGATGGTGCCTAATAAAGTCTTGAAGTAACTTCAATGCGCTGTACGGTAAGAAAAGCGAGGTAGGTAGCTTGGGAGAGGCGCAGTGGGAGTGTGAAAAGTAGGAAGGACATAGAGAGGTTGAGGTTGGAGGGGAAGTCAGAGAGAACCCCTACCAAATAGGAGGGACAGAACACGGACAGTGTGTAAGTCACGTGTTCTGCCTGTATGGAGTGCAATGCAAGGAATCGGGTGTACTGGGAGCGCAGGGCCATTTTCTAAGGAAAAGCCTTATAGCTCTGCCCGAAAGGGAAATAAGTCAGTATGCCAGTCTTTAACCCATCCACCACCTCACTCTCCACCAGCCCCTCACGCAGTGAATTACTGCTTGGCCAATGGGTCAGCGGGGCACAGAGTTCAGTTCTGATATGATTCACACAGGCAAGATTTAAAGTACACCTGCTCCTAGTTAACTAAATGGTCATGAGAACAGAAGTCCAACTGTGCAGGATGTGGAAAGGGTGATAACGGGCCCAGATGCCTTAGTTTTCTGTAGGTGTCAACTGGAACCAGGATGTGCTGACGTGCCATGAACTGGAAGCACGTGTGAGCATGGGCACCTATATTTCACAGAGACACGAGATTTCACAACACTGCTTTGCCATTTAGTCAGGCCAGCCATATTACCTTCAGTTCTGAGATGCCAACATGTCAGTAGTGTGCGAGACAAAAGGCTAATACATTACCTAACCTATAACATAGATCCTTCCTTGGTGAGGAAAAAAATATTGCGGGAAGGCCTCAAATGCCCACACACTCCTTTTTTCTATACGGAGCAGAGCCAGGTGACCCTTTGGACACTTTCAGATGACCGCCTGCTTCAGCTTGGAAGTTCCCAGCCAGGCCGATTACCCTGCTCATGCTCTCCCTGCAACCGTTAAACCAACCTGTAAGCAACCCGCGGCACTCCCATCAGCCCTAGCCAGTATAGCCAGCATGCTCAATGGTGAGGGATCAAGGGACATCTGGACGGCCATAGGTTGCCCACCACTGCCGTGAGCCCTGCCAGCTACTTTTTGTTTGTGTGGCTTCCAATAGTTTCATGGTAACTGGGCCTTTCTTTAGGCAGTATCACGATTATCACAATCGTATGTAAATCTGTCTGAATTCGGCCAGTACTATTCGATCGTTTGTAAATGATCAGTTTGGGTAATCACTACGGTAAGTAAGGGGTGGGGGCGTGTATGGGAGTGTATGTGGTTTTTTTTCTTCAGTTTGGGCAGATTTGGCTGCGGCACGGCACGGTCAATTCGGCCGCGAACAATTGTGCCATGGCCAAACCGTATACATCCATTTAGGCAGTGCTATGTTTCTTTGGGCATCTTCTTCAGATTCCTCGCCTGTCCAAGATTCCCAATCCCGGGGAAACACTTGCCACCTTTTTTTAAATGGGGCATCGGGGTCAACCACAGATGTGTTCATAAGGGGCACAATTGGAATGCCAGGACCCTTGCACTTTAAGTGAACCGCTAGATAGCCGACACACTTCAGGTCAGCATGGGGAGGACACAGGTAGAACCAAGGCGGACCAGGTAGGTCCCTACTCCAGAATGTCTGAGCTAGGTAGTGCCAGAGTTCTGAGAGCTATTTGCTAAACATTTGCAAAGGGGCATTTTCCTCATAGGACTGGGAGGGCAAGTGGAGAGGGGGGAAGGGAGGGAGGAGGTGAGGCGTGGTAGAGTGGAACGAGGTAAGAGAAAATGAAAGTGCATGCAGAATAAGGCTATTTTTTTAAAAAACTGTGGTTGTTAAAGCGATGCTTAACATCAGCCAGAGGCTGCTTCAAAGCGCTATATAGGAAGAAGGAAAATGGAGGAGGGAATTTGAAGAAAAAAGGAGGCCTCTGTTGGAGTTTAGGGGGCCCCACATGAAAGACAGGACGCCAGCGTTGGAATGCACAAACTTCTTTATTGGCGTTACAATCGGAAGTGCCCCTGCAACGGCAATCTCCCTTTCCTCACGTCCCAACCGGACGTGACGTTTCCCCCCACGAGTGAGCTGCCTTGAAGGGGCACTCACCTGTAACAACACCCCCGGACAAATGTCCTTTCAAGTAATGTTCACAACTGTCCTTTTGCATAACATGAACTTGGCCTTGTGGCAAGACCAGTTAACACTCCTCCACTAACCTGGGAGGTCTCCTCACATTCCTCTGGGGTCTTCCTCGTGTCTCTGGGGCAGAGCCGCCGCCGGTGTCTTCCTCGGGGGCAACTTGGCGTTGGACTTGCGGTCCGAGGGGAACCCACGTTTCATCCTGACTGTCTCTGTCCTCTGTGTCACGTTCTTCTTGAGGTGGTCTCTCCTCTGGCCCTTTCATGACATGTTTAAACCTTGAGCTGTTGCGGGTCACTTCCTGTTCTCCATTGGCCGCAGTTATCACTGTTCCTTTGACTGCAACTACCTGAAGCGGTTCAGGATCAAACTGCAAATCTATTTTTTTTGTTACAGCTATTTGTACCCATACTTCATCCCCAATTTGGAAATCCTTGGGTCGTGCTCCCCTTCTTTTGTCGGTTTGTTCACGAGCTCTCTCTTTCACCGCTTCATCTCTTTCGATGATTTCATGATCGACTTTGGGCCTCTTTGCTGGGTTGTTGACAACCCTGCTTCTCACTTGATACTTCATCATGAGCTCTGCTGGGGTTCGATTGGTGGCTTCGTGAGGGGTGTTGCGATAGTCACGCAACATTCTACATAGCGCTTAATGTGGATCAGATCCTTCCAGGCGTGCTCTTTGCATGGTTTTCTTGATAGACGCCATAAGCCTTTCCGCCATGCCGTTGGCTTGCGGCCATCTTGGTGTTACTCTTTGATGGCGAAATCCCATGTGTTTGGCAAACACCCCAAATTCATGGCCACTGAACGGAGCTCCATTTTCTGACTTAAGTGCGTCAGGTATGCCCCACTCACTGAAAACTTCATCGAATGTTGCTGCGATATGGGCAAATGCTGTTGACTTGACACGTTTCACAATGGGGAACCGAGAGTGTTCATCAATGAACAACAGTAAATAATCTCCTTCCTCCCGCGGCCCATAGAAGTCAACCGCCACTCTTTCCCAGGGATGTTCTGGGATCGTAGTTATTCTGAGCGGTACTGGTGGTTCAGGTTTTGCTGTGCACTGACATGCTGTGCAGTTCTTTACCCACCGATCGACCATATCATCCATGAAAGGGAACCACACATTGCATCTTAACTGACGTTTCGTGTTCTCCGCTCCCCGATGACCTTCATGCGCCGTCTTGATGACCTCTATGCGCAAAGCGGCGGGAATGACTATCTTACACCCTCGTAGCAGGATGGATTTGCCTTGGACAGCTAGCTCCGTATGTATTCTCGCCAGGCGCTCCATCTCATCGTGGCATGCTCCTGGGTGGCTTTGGACTGCTCTTCGAAAGTCTTTCCACTTGCTATTTTCCGTCAAACTGATCGCTAATGCCAGCGATGGATCTGCAGCTGACGCGACCGCAACGGTTTCGACGGATATGGCAGATGGTAGTGCGTTGGCGTTGATGTATCTTATGTACTCTGCGTCACCTTTTCTTGGAGTGTGGTTGCCTGTCCGGTGCCTAGAGAGGTAATCTGCAGGGTTGTGCTCACCCCCTAGTCGATGGATGATTTCAAAATCATACTCTTGTAGGCGGATGCCCCATCTCTCAATCCTGGGGGGCATTTTCGTGCGAGGATTACCAAATAGCGATAACAAAGCTTGATGGTCCGTGATGAGTGTGAATTTTTTGCCAATGATGAAATTATGGAAATGCTTGCACGCCCAGACGGCCACCAGACTCTCTTTTTCCGCCTGCGAGTATGCCGATTCTGGTGGAGCTAGTGCTCTGCTGGCGTATGCCACAATGTGTCTCGGGTGAGTGTCCTGGCCACTGGTTTGCGCCAGAATTGCACCCAGGCCGACCGTACTAGCGTCTACAACTATCTCGGTGTGCCATTCAGGATCAAAATATGCCAGCTTCCTAGCCTCCGTCAGAGAGTGTTTGATGGTATCAAACGCGGACTGGCACTCCTCGGACCATGTGAATGGAACATCTTTTTGGAGCATGCGCCTGAGGGGTTCCGTTATTGAGGCATAGTGCGGGATATATCGAGCACAGTACCCCGCCATCCCTAGAAATGACCTGACATCGGCGATCTGGGAAGGTTTCTCGAGGTGGAAAATGGTGTATACTTTCTCAGGGTCCGGGGTCATACCATCCGCTGAAAAAATGTGGCCAAAAAACTTGAGTTTCGTTTTGCTGAATCAACACTTGTCAATATTGAGGGTCAGTCCCGCATCCAGCAATGCTCGGCATGTCGCACGGAGCGCGTCATCATGTTCACTGCGAGACTTCCCAAAAACCAAAATGTCATCACTGTAGTTAAGAGTTCCTTTTATGGGGCGTATGACTTGTCGAATAGTTTCGTGAAAAATTTCGGCCGCTGAGGAGATGCCAAAGTTTAGTCTCTTGTAGCGGAACAATCCATCATGCGATGCAAATGTGGTAATTGGTCGTGATTCAGGATGGAGTACCAACTGATGGTATCCTTGGTTTAAATCTAGTTTGGAAAAAAGGACTGCTTTGTTTAGTTGGACTATCATGTCCTCAATTTTGGGTGCAGGATGTCGCTCTCGTTGTATGGCGGTGTTGGCTACTCGCATGTCTACACATATTCTCAGGCGGCCACCTTCTTTTGGTACAATTACAAGGGGGGATACCCACGGCATCGGCCCTGTGGCAGGCTCAATGATGTCATCTTGCAGTAGTTTGTTTAGCTCTTTAGAGACTGCCTCTTGTAGGTGAAATCCTACTCTGCGTGGGTGTTGTGGGACTGGTTGCACTGTCGCGTCTATGTGTAGCTTTATTGGTGGGCCTTTCAGTTTTCCTAGACCCTGACACAGTTGTGGATATTCTTGGACAATGACTTCCTTGGTGATGGGTGAGGTGTGCTGAGACGTCACAGCGGAAACCTGTCCTTGCTGTATGACTTGACCGTCCGACGATTTGACAATATCTCCCTCTCGAACCAATATGTTGATTAGTCCTAAGCAAGATGCCGTCTTGTAGCTTAACAAACAGCGACCTTTGGTGGGGCTTCTGATGACATGGATCACAGTATTGGTGTGTTTGTCACCAAACGTGAGTCTTGTTTTGAACGATCCGATGCTCTGCAGTGGAGTGTATGCACCCCATTGATATATTTTCAACATTGACGAGTTTAACGTCGGTTTCTGGTAGAGTGTCTGAAATTCTTTTTCTCCCATGACATTTACGGTTGCTCCCGAGTCAATCAGAAAACAGAATTGTTTGTCGCAAATGTCTATCGTTATTCTGGGTGCTTCCTGGGCTTCCTGTTCATCCATTATGAGATTGACAAACTCATCGTGAGCATATGGGTCATATGCGTTGTCATAGTCATACTCTCTCTGAGGCTCACTTGCCGACTCGTGGTGTGCCCCTGGCGGTCCACCATATTCATCGATTAAATGTGCAATTTGTCCTTGTGGCATGAATTCTTGACTGTCATCTTCCGGGTAGATTTCTTCTACCATCCGCACGTATCTCCTTGGACTCTGTTGGTAGAACCGTGCCTGTTGAGGTGAGCTCGTGTATAACCTTTGGGCTGGCCTAATTTGTAAACTGGCACCCCCACGTGGGGTGGGAAATGGTTTTCCTTCCCTGCATACAGACTGGAAGTGGCCTTCCCTGTCGCAGTTGCCACATTTTTGGGAGAGAGCTGGGCAGGATCCCGCATGTGGGAATGTCATCCCACACCTGTAGCATTGTCTCTGCATGCGTGGGGTCGACGTGTTGCTTGAGTTGATGTTTCTATTTCCAGCGTGAATTGCCGCTATTGTGTCACTTTTGTCTTGTTTTTCAGTGGCATTGCTGGCTATGTGTGTAGCTTGTTTTTCCACTCTTTCGAGTATACGTGCCGTTTAACTTACTTGTTCAATGGAAACTGGTGTCTTTAAAAGTTGTTTCTGTAGTGCTGCCGACACACAGCCCTCAATTACCCTGAGACGGAGCGCTTCATCAAGCGAAAATTCGTCAAATTGGCAATACTGGCCTTTGACGTGTAGTCTCGTGAGAAATTTGTCCATTGTTTCGTCGCTGCACTGTGAGCATTGGTTGAAAACATATCTTTCATAGTCTCTGTTGGGCGCGATGACAAGGCGTTTGTTTAGAGCAGCTATGAGGGCATGGAAATTATTTATTTCCGTTTGCGGATTGGTTTTTATTAGTGTTTTTATTTCTCCACCCGCCGTGTTTATGAACATACTGCGTAGGCGAGGGGAGTTTTCTTCCCCCGCAGCCTCAATGAAATTGTTGAAGTCTTCTAGCCACTCCACCCACCTCGCCCCTTTGTCTGCCTGGGGTGTCATGGAGAACGGTGGTGGCATGCGCCATGCCGTGGCAGTAGATCTCGTGATTGCCGGCGCTGGTGGTGGCGGCGTGCTGGATGTTGCCTGATCAGCTGGCGCACTCATGATGGCGTTCAATGCTTGACCCCTGGCCTTTGAATAGTGGTTATTGTCTTTAAAGCTATTTTGGTTCTTGTACAACAATGGTACTGGGACGAGGAAGATGGTCTCCGCAAAATGAGGAACGGCCGTATGAGAAGACAGAGATCAAAGACATTTTTTTTTTCTCTTGGTTGCTAGGCCCTTGATGTCATGTGGAAAATACCTGGGAGCATTTTTGGGCGGCTGATGGTGCTGTGTGCAGAGGATGGAGCGAACAGCTGGAGGAACACGGAGCACCGTGGGATCGCGTGTGCGAAGGAGGAGGAGAGGTTGCAGCGGGGATCCGCTCACCAGTGGGATCACCGGCGTGGTTGTCTGGACACGCTCGGGGGGGATCCCCTGCGTGAAAACAAGGAGGACCGCTGGCACGTGGAAAATCCTCGTCGCCAAATGTTGGGATTTAGGGGGCCCCACATGAAAGACAGGACGCCAGCGTTGGAATGCACAACCTTCTTTATTGGCGTTACAATCGGACGTGCCCCTGCAACGGCAATCTCCCTTTCCTCACGTCCCATCCGGACGTGACGTTTCCCCCCCCGAGTGAGCTCGCCTTAATGGGGCACTCACCTGTAACAGCCTCATCAAAGAGTATTACATGGGTACGTTTTTGTGGATAGTGCATAAGCTCCCAATTCATGGAACTATTTGCACGGTTCAAAGTGACTTTGCACTACCGACACACATTGTGCACAGTTCCATGAATCACGGTTTTTGTCGGCAGTGCAAAGTCACTTTGAACCGTGCAAAACATTCCATGAATCAGGCCCTAAGAGTGCACTCAAGATACTGCAAAGCACTACAAGGGAAGAGGGGCGAGGTAGGTAAAGAGACAGCATGGGAGTGGCATAGCAGTAAGACGCGAGGTGGAGAGAATATAGTTGCTGGGATGTCAGGGATGAACAAGGCCAGATAACTGGCCTCACCATGAGCTGAGAGGGACCACCAGGCTTGGACCGGCCTATGGAGCAATGCCTGAAACCAGAACACAAAAAGCTAGTGTTGGCCAGTTTTTCAGTTGTTAAGTTACTTCACCATGCAGCTAGTAGTTTTGACCATGGTTACTGAATAAATGTTCTTTAAAATACACAATTCTCATCACATTTTATCAAAAAACTCTCCCTCGGGTACTACTCAAGCAGTCTGTCACAAAAGGAATAAATTTACATTTGCAACCATGGGACACTGTCTCATTGGTCCCCGAGACAATTTTATGCCCCAGTCCAACCCTGGGGACCACGGAACATAGCACAAGTATGTTCGCTGCTGTATTTCTGAGAATTATCGTTTTCGCGGTTGGTGTTATGCAGGTTGGGTTTCGCGCTTCCTCTTGATATCAGATTCTGTGTAACACACCTTCCTTTTTTACCCTTCAATATGAACACGGATCATTGTTTGAGTTGGGCACACAAATCATATAATTGTGGGCATCTGCAAGCTTTCTCTGCGAAGGAGACTGTGGGGTGCGATCGTCAGGAGTTTGGGAAGATAGAGCCATTTGGCACCCCGTGTTAAGGTTGAATTAAATGTTAACAACCCCATCATGTCTTACTCTTGCCCTGATAAGGCCAATAGGGTTAAGGGCAGGGTGCATGGGTGTAGGGCCTGAGTAAGTGTGTTCCATCTGATAATGTGGCCTGTGCGACTTTTTTTTCCTGACCCCTAAAATACTTTTCCTAAATATTCTAAGAGGGGTAGAATTTGATATTATAAACTCCCATCATAGAATATTTTTGGTAAGTGTTTGATTTTTATGAGGGTGCATTCTTTGGGAAATGTCTCCCCTTGGCGGCTGGCCATTTCCCAGGTGACTTTATCACTGGACACCAGTAAATGCTGTTGTGTTCTGCTGGCCTTTCATGTGTGCTGATGGAATGCTGGTTCAAGGGGTATGACTGACAGCTCAGGAGAATACGGCTGAGAGTTGTGTGTGTGAGTGTTCTGAATGTGTCTGATGGGGATCTGAAGTGGAGGGAATGTGGATGGGTGGGGGTCGGGGTCTGATGTAGAAACTACAAGAGTAACTGGAACTATGAAAAAAAGCTTCCTGGGTTTTTCTATAAAGAGGCTCACGGCTGGTATGTGTGTAGGGACGCCCGTACCTGTTTATAAATCCGGGTGGTTGGATTCCATGAGGACAAGGAGCACTGTCACAGGCGAGCTATCTAAATATGTGTAATGATCATGAAACTTGTGAACAATAACCCCACAATGCCTGCCCTTGGCTGCCATGCCTGTCCTTCCTGCAACGTCAGTTTACAGCATGCATAACCTAGTGTGTCTGAAGTCCTTCAGCAGAAGGAGTTCTTGTTCACCTTGGTGGCAGGATCCCACTTTTTATGGTTGAGGTTTGAGAAATGTCTACCCAAATATCTGAGTACCCCCAGGCCTCAGATTCGCAACTAACACAGGAGTCCTGAGTACTAGCTAGAAGAATGCGATGTTTACTGCTTCGAGGCTTGGAGTCGTGACCATGTCTTGTAAGACATTAAGGTCAGACCCTTTTCTTTTTAGGATGCAGGTTGTTCCATATCCTATTGGGGTGATGACCATGCCTAGCTTCATTGCAGCTTATGCAACTTTCTTCTCTGTAGTAAGGGTTGCGGAAGCTGTACCCTTGTTTTCCTGCCATCACTGGTGTGCCCTTTCCTTCATGGTTGAAGGTTGTGCCCTTTGCATCATTTAGAGAAATGATGCTATCCTCTTCTTTGGGGGAAGGTTATTCCCTTGTTCTCTGCGCGGATGGTGGTTCCACCTTTTTTCTTTAATGTTCAGCTTCTTACACATGCCTTCCGTGATGAGAAGGTCTATAAAGTTGACGCCTTTCCCAAAGACTTCCCTTGGAAAAGATGCCTTGGGATATGCCTGGAGGAGGATGTGGCCTTTCCCGGTGGAGAGTTGTTAGGGAGATTTCTCACACAAGTGCTAAATTCCCTCTACCTTAGAGCCTTCCAGCTCTTTTTCTATATTTGTGGGCTTTGAACTTTTAATTTTCAGTGTGTTGTACATTTTTTGCTCATGGGTTATGGAGTCTCACCCAGGGACGTCATTTGGGGGTCGCCAGAGGTCGCAAATGCGACCTCTGAGGTCTCCCTTGCGACCTCTGTGGTCACCCTTGCGACCTCTAGAAAAAAAAGAAATAAAAAAGATTGTTTTTTTTAAACTTATTTTTTTTTTAAAACTTATTTTTTTTTGTAATGCAAGCTCATGGGCTGTGGCCAGCACCATGTGGCTCTTTAGTTTTGGAGTGGCTGGCTTTCTTGTTAAAGCCCCTTAAAAAAGAAGAAAAAGAAGAAAAGGAGTGACACAAGTCTAACACTTTCAGCACTGACCCTAAATAAGAAAGATTAGGAATACCAAATAACGTGTCTTTCTGGAATTCTATTCAATAATCGATACTCATTAAAGGTTTATTTCAGGCACACTTCAGGGGGTGAGTCACTGATTTAGTCTGTTCTTAAACGCCTCAAATCAGCCTTTCATCCTTCTGAGGTCGATACATGAGTACCAACACAGGTTGGGTGATATTGGGTGTATATTTTTTCTATATAAAGCGCTTAAGCGTAAGTGCTATATAACAACACATCATCATTTGGTCATGGTGCTTGCATTCACAGTAATTTGGTGATATGGGCCTATACACACTGATCTTAACGATACATATGGCGATCCATTCTTGTATGAAATGTACATCACATTCTAGTGATATCGTAACCATATTTTTTGTAGTGTACAATGCTATGCGATAGCACTTCCTGTTTTGTCAATGGGTGAAAGGTCGCATTCCACCGCATCCTGCGATATCACTTCGGGGTGCGATCAAATGACATCACTTCCTGTGATGTCACCAGGGGTCAGGGGTCATCTGATGTCACTTCTGCTACCTCTGGCATTTTGGTGAAATGACGTCCCTGGTCTCA